>NW_027187378.1:37931950-37951395 GCF_028583685.1 Petaurus breviceps papuanus
GGGCAGGCAGAACAGCTGGTATGAGTGAGTGAGAGAGAGGGAGTGATTTTGCTTAAGGGAACTTGTTTTGTGGGGAGGCCTAACAGAGGGAAGGCTTGGGGATGTTTGTGTTTCCTGTATTGGTGATGTGTATATACTTTGTCTTAAAAAGAACACTTAGGGTGTCGCTCCCTGTGTTGGCAGTGTGTATATTCTTCTTTGTTACTATGATGGATTTGGCTTACTGGTGTTTGAATAAATGTCTTGATTTCAACTTCAAGGAAGAGAGTCTGTTATATCTTGCAATTCAAACTTGGGAATATGCCTGCATATTCATAGCAGCTGCTGTGGGTATCACATTGGTGGAATGTCATGCCCCTCTTGTCCTCAAAAACTTATAGGGACTCCCTCCCTCCCACTCATTGACTATAAAATATAGATGAGTGATGTTGGCATTCAAGGCCCTCCACTATCTGGCTCTAATTTACCTTCCTAGTCTTATATCTAGTCAGTCAGTCAGTCAATAAATATTAAGTGCTTACTGTGTGCTAGATACTGTGTTAAGTACTCGAGATAAAAAGGAAGGAAAAAAATTATTTCCTGTCTTCAAGGAGTTTACATTCCAATGAAGAGAAATAGCATAAATAGGTACATACAAGATATATCTATATTTCTATAATTGTATTATCATATAGAAATTATTATATAGTATGTCGTATAATATGTAAAAAATAAATATTATATATGCATTTATAAATTTTGTGAGATACAGTTATATATATATGTATATTTGTGTGTATATATGTGTGTATACATATATATGTGTGTGTATATCTATATCTACATCTATCTCTGTCTCTGTCTATCTTAGATGTAAGATAACCTCTGATGGGAAAGTATTAACCTTCCTATTCTCTCCCTTCTTGCCCAGTTGAGCAATGCTCTGAGATCCACTCCTGTAATGCTTTATTTTATCTCTGTGCTCTGTTGGTACTGTCTTGTTCTATTACAGTCTTTCCCTTCAAGGCTCAGCTTTAGCACCGCCTCTTCTATTAAGCCTTCCCCAATTCCTCCCTCCCCAAAACGAGCTGAAAGTAATCTCCTTCTCTTCACATTTCTCCTAGCACTTGACCTGAATATCTCCTTCGTACTTATCTCCCTTGTATTAGAGTTGTTAGTGTTGGCAGGTCTTTTCCTGTTATATTTTCAGCTCCTTGGTAATGATCCTTGTGCCCCACTACCTAGTGCAGTAGGTACTTCATAAAAGTTGGTTGAATTAGATTAAACCTGTCTTTACATTGATTCAGAGTTTAAAGGAGCCAGCATGTGGCTCCTTTGCCTATCCCTACCTCCTCTGAATGTGGGCCTGGGCCCCCTCTCACTGTTTCCTTTCTTTCTGACCTGCCTTCCATGAGTATCTCTGGGGTGTTCAGGGCACAGCCAGAACCAGTGAAAAGGCAGGAAGGGCAGGCATTGGAATGTGAGAGGCCAGAAGGGCCTCATGCCAGGGGTGTGGGTTGGAGCACAGTGAGTTCTCACCCAGGACCACTGTAAATGTCCCAGGGCATGCCCATCATCCCAGCTTCTGCAACAGATCCCAAACCTCTTCTTAAGCCTTCCTTCCTCTCTGCCTCTCCCAACATAACTTCTGTTTCAAAGGAGGAATATTTAAGGGACCAGGAAACTGGAGGGAGCCTGGAGGTGAGGGGGGAGGGAGGTCTGCTACTAGCTCTTCATGGTTCAGATGAGGCTTATAGGAAAACTGCTCTTGCTGCTGAGACTTGCTTCCATACACATCTCTTGGCTGTTCACACCTTCCACATACACTTTCTACCAGGAATGTTAGAGATAAAACAGGAAACCTGCTGTCAGCCTCAGTACTGAAGGAAATTCTGAGCACTCTGCATAGGAGCTAGGTTTTCCTTGGGGCCAGAAACTCTTTGGCAACACTTAGCATGGAGCCTCTTAAATAAACTATTGGTTGGTCAGGTCAATTCTGCTTGAGTTTTCCTTTGCTTGGCTTTTGATCATTTATCATCAAGCCCCATGCTGCCACAAACTTCTTACCTCCCAGTATTTCCCATCTTGTATCTTTGACCAAGCTAGGCTAGTCCCCTCGCTGTCTTCATTACATCCCATGCCTATCTTTCCCATATCCTCCAATTCCTCCCTTTCCTTCCTCCCCTCACTTTGCATGATGTTTATCCTTTCTCCCGGAATGATCTCTCCTATCTAATCTTCGGTGTCTAACTTACATCCTAACTTACTCCATGAAATTTTTCCTGATTACTTCAGCCCTTATCTCTTTCATTCTTAAATGCCTTTAGCCCTAATGGTCTGGATCTTAGTTTCACACCTAATTAGGTACTGTCATATTATTTGCTGTTGTTTCATATATCTTCATTTTATCTCCCCAACCATACTGTGAGTTCCTTGAAGGTCAAGGATCATAAAATCATAAAACTTCAGAGGTGGGAGGGTCCTCAGAGGCCATCTGGTCTGATTGTACCTGAATAGGAGGAGTTTCCTTTATGACATCCCAGGAATAGTAATCTGAATTCATTTTAAGACCTCAGGGGATGGGGAATTCGATACTGTCTGAGAAAGGCCTTTCCACTTTTGGATGACTCTGACCATTAGAAAAGTTTGCCTTATACCCAGCCAATATCTAACTCACTATAATTTCTACCTACTGCTCCTAGGAGGGAAGCTAGCTGGTACAGTGGATAGAGTACTGGGGCTGAAATCAGGAAGATCTGAGTTCACATCTGGCCTCAGACACTTACTAGCTGTGTGACCCTGGGCAAGTCACTTAATTTTGTTGCCTCAATTTCCTCATCTGTCAAATGAGCTGGAGAAACCACTCCAGTATCTTTGCCAAGAAAACCCCATGGGGTTATGAAGAACTGGACAGGACAGGACAGCTGGACAACAGCTGCTTCTAGTTCTTCCCTCTGATCTTGTGGTCTAACATCATCATTACCTCAATCAGTGGTGACATTCCTTAAGAACTTGTAGTCTTCTGCCTACATTCCAGTGGCTCCTAGTCAAGGCCACTGCTCAAGACCCTCCTCAGAATCACACACAGGATGGGAAGAACTCACAAGGGAAACAGCCCAGGCAACCAGACTCTTCAGAGTGACTCTGTTCCATTACCAAAAGGTTTCTTAGCTCTCTCACTCATTAATAGTGAATCAGTTTAGAAACATTAACTGAAAAAATTGGGCAAACCCTGAATTTCTTTTTTATTGCCTGTTTACTAACAATTTATAGAAAGGGAGAGAGGCTGGTGCCTAGTTAGTGGCAGCAGCTTCTGCTTTCTGCAGACCAATTGGCTGCAGACTAAGGGGACTAGCCTAGTTTGGTCAAAGGTACAAGATGGGAAATACTGGGAGGTAAGAAGTTTGTGGCAGCATGGGGCCTGATAATAAATGATCAAAAGCCAATTGGTCTTCTTTTCTGCAGACCAATAAGGCTGCTTCCATGGGTATGGCAACAACAAGACATAGCCACCATCTTTTTATTTCATATTCATTAGTTAACAGATAACAGAACACATCAAAGATAGCTATCCTTTCTTTGAAACAGATATACCATTTATCAAAAGGAGAAAAGACCTCTTAAGCCAATGATTTCGATTATAACTTTCCCAGGTGTATGAAGAGATTTTTAGCTTGTCTATAAACATTAACTTAACTGTTGGTGCTCTCAGTGTGAGATGGTCCAGTGACCAAGGGATGGACATATGACTGGAGGAAATAAAAATATAAATCTTGACATTCTGGATATGAGTGAAACCAGAAGACAAAAGGAAATTGAAGGGGGGTGGAGCCAAGATGGCAGAGTAGAAGCACAACCTTCCCGCGGCTCCGGCTTCCACCTTCCCCAATCCATGTGAAAAGGGGATTCTAAACAAACTTTGGAGCTGCAGAACCCACAAAATGACACAGAAAAGCTAACTTCCCGCTGAGGACAGCCCGGCAGGCTGGCTGGAATTGGCTAGCACAGTGCTCTGGGAGCCGAGCCCAGCCCCACACGGAGGCTTTAGCCCCAAGGTGGGCCTGACCAGAGGGACTCCAGATCAGCAGCAGCTGTGTCCTTTTCCAGATTTATCAACACATAGATGCGAAGGACAAAGTGAGAGGTCAGTGCAGTCTGGACTTTGGGACCAGTAAGTGGGAGTGGTTGGCTTTTACCCCCAGGGCGAGAAGCCCGCTGAGACTCCAGCACAGCCAGTCAGTGCCTCGTGGTGGCTTCAGCTTCTAGCCTGCAGAGTGTAGGGGGACCAAGCACCAGTCTGAGCAGTAATCGCTCTTACTTTAACCTGCTTGGATCTGGATTGCAGTCTAGGGTAGAGGTCCTGGGGTGTGTGTCCAGCTTGCCAGAGTGCGTGGAGACCTCAGAGAGGGCACCCATCTAATACCTCCAGCAGCTGAGAAAACCCCTGCGTTTGGGACAAAAGCTCCCCTGTCTGGTGGCAGAGTCTTACTGTGGCAAAAAGCCCCAAAGTCAAGTAAATGAGTGGCAAAATGAGCAGGCAAGGAAGCAAAGCAGACAGAAGATTCCAACATTACACTCCTATTTTGGGGACAAAAAGGAGCAAAGCATGGAACAGGAGGAAAACAGTGAAGTTAGAACTCCTGCATCAAAAGATTCAAAGGAAAATACAAGCTGGTTACAGGCCATAGAGGACCTTAAGAAGCAGATAAGACAAGTGGAGGAAAAATTGGGAAGAGGAATGAGAACAATGCAAGAAAACTATGAAATGAGAGTCAACAGCCTGACTGAGGAAAATAATACCTTAAAAAAGACTGACTCAAATGGCAAAGGAGGCTCAAAAAGGCAATGAGGAGAAGAATGCCTTAAAAAGCTGAATTTGCCAGATGGAAAAAGAATCTCAAAAGCTCAATGAGGAGCATCATTGCTTCAGAATTAGAATGGAGCAAATGGAAGCTAATGACTTTATGAGAAATCAAGATGCTGTTAAACAGATCCAAACAAATGAAAGAATAGAAGGCAATGTGAAATATCTCATGGGAAAAACCACTGACCTGGAAAATAGATCCAGGAGAGATAATTTTAAAATTATTTTCTACCTGAAAGCCATGACCAAAGTAAGAACTTAAAAATCATCCTCCAGGAAGTTCTCAAAGAAAATTGCCCTGATGTTTTAGTATCAGAGGGCAAAATAGAGGTTGAAAGAATCCACCAATCACCTCCTGAAAAATATCCCAAAAAGAAAACTCCTAGGAATATTATAACCAGGTTCTGGAGTTCCCAGATTAAGGAGAGAATATTACAAGCAGCCAGGAAGAAACAATTTGAATATTGTGGAAACACAATCAGGATAACCCAGGATCTGGCAGCTTCTACACTGAGTGATCGAAGGGCTTGGAATATGATATTCCGGAGGGCAAAGGAGCTGGGATTAAAACCAAGAGTCACCTACTCAGCAAAACTGAGTATCATGTTTCAGGGGAAAATATGGTCATTCAGTAGAATAGAGGACTTTCAAGCATTCTTGCTGAAAAAAACAGAGTTGAATAGAAAATTTGACATTCAGATACAAGAAGCAAGAGAAGCATGAGAAGGTAAACAGGAAAAAAAAATCATAAGGAACTTATCAAAGTTGAACTATTAATATTCCTACATGGAAAAACAATAATTGTAACTTATGAAACTTTTCTCAGTAGCTGAAAGGATTAGAAATATATATATATATATATATATATATATATATATATATATATGTCTATATGTCTATATATGAGGGTATATGGGCATATGAATACATATGTGAATGTGTGTATATATGTTTACAAGTATACATAGATAGAGGGCACAGGACCAAATTAATAGGAAGGGATGATACTTAAAAGGTGAAATTAAGAGGTGAGAGGAATATAATGAGAGGAGATGGGGAGAGACAGATTGAGGTGAATTATCTCATACAGAAGAGGCAAGGGAAAATGGTTACAATGGAGGGAAAGAATAGGAAGGCAAAAAGGAATGGGTCAACTTTATTCCCATTGAATTTGTCTTGAGGAGGGAGTGAAATACACACTAAATAGGGTATCACCCTCCAGGAGAGTAGGGGGGAAGGGGATGAGAGGGGGGATGATGGAAGGGAGGGCAGACTGGGGGGGGGGGAGGGAAGTTGGAAGCACTCACTTTTAAAAAGGGAGGGGATCAAAGTAGAGAATAGAACAAGTGGGAGGTGGGATAGGAGGGAGGGAAATATAGTTAGTCTTTTACAATATATTGACTATGTTATTGTTTTACATTCGCCACACATGTACAACCTATTCTGAACTGCTTATCTTCCCAGTAAGGGTGAGTGACTAAGAAGGAAGGGAATGAATCTGGAATTGAAAGTTTTAAAATCAAATATTCAAATATATATACTTTTTTGCAATTGGGGTTAAGTAACTTGCTCAAGGTTACACTGCCAGTTATTTCTGGGTGGGGTGCTAAGTGTCTGAGCCCGGATTCGATCCCCAGGTCATCCCGACACTGGAGCCGGTGCTCTTACTCACTGTGCTACCTGGCTGCCCCTAATATACTCTTATTAATACTATTTTACATGTAATTTGGAAATAGGATATACAAGCACTGAGGCATAGAGATCCACTGGAAAAGTCTAAAGGGTTATGGGAGAAAATATGGGAGAGAGCAGATTGGAGGAGAGGATATCCTGTGGGACTGCTATTTTGGGGTGGTGGGTAGGGGAAAAACGGGGAGAAAATTTGCAACTCAAAATCTTGTGGAAACGAATGATGTAAATCAGAAGTTAACAAAGCATCAAAAAAAAAAAAAGGAAATTGAAGCTAAGGGAGACTAAGTTCTCCTTGTAGAGGCAAAAAGATGAATTGGCAGAGATGGTTTATATTGCATATCCAAAAAGCATCATATCATGAGATACATGGTCAGTTCTTATTGCAGTGATCATGGTAAGTGAGAGAATTGTGAGAATTAAGTGAACCACACTGACTTCGTCTTGTGACTCAAGTCTGGAGCTGGCTCAGTTCCCTTTCCATTCAGTAACGGGTCTAGTCTAATTTCTGTTGTGTGAAAGAAAACTTTATTTGATTATGGAAATTATGAGAAAATTTTATTACATTGTTTGAACCAAGCCCTGCATAGTTGGGAAGTTGGGCCACCTATTGCTTAGAGACCCTTTAACTAAGGACCCTAGGTTGTGCTGACCAGAAACCCAGTCATATCCAAAGATTGATGCAAGGATTTTCCTCACAATTATACATCTCAAGCAACCCATATGTCTTATTTGAAACTGATTTTGTTCTGGTTAATATTGTTTCTTTGTTCCTTTGATTAAATACACACACTTGGAGGGAGTGGGACACCTCTTTTTTTCAAGGAATTTCAGGGAATTGCACTTGTTCGTCCCCCCCACTCCCAACTCTCAAAACTCACTCCCCCCCCCACCTTAGAAAGTTTCTAATTTTTCCTCCAATTAGGAATTATATTACCTAATTTTGCATCCTGGTTGTACTCCCATTAATTGTTTTCTTCTGACTATTTGGTCTTATTTAATTAGTTGTTTTTAATGCATAAAAATATCTTCCCCTGTATTCAAGGTACAGTGCCAAAGCTGAGGAGACCTGGTCCCAATTCGTTATGCAATTGGCATGCATTGCTTAATAAAGCAATATGCTCAGAAGCTCAAACCTTTGTTTCCTCAGTCATTTCATCTTTCACCTATCACATAAATAAACATTTGCAAAAAGACTCCTGTGAAGTCAAATGGAGCTTGTATGCTAACATCTGTTGCAGAAGATGAGATAGAGAAATTCTATGAAGACCTTGTTATAATCCTCCAAATTAGATAAACACATATTCTAATATTTGGTAACTTCAGTGTAAAAGTCATCATGGGAGGGGATGAAAAAATGTCAGAAATTATAGTTTCAAAATAAGAAATAAGAATGGTTTTAGGTTAGTTGTATATAGAAAATAATGGAGAAAATTATAAATCATGCTCATAGATTATAAATACCTCAAGGAGAGTCCAGAGGTGTTGGGTACTTGATGACAAGTATCAAGTGACACCACCCACACAAAAATGGAGTTTTTATTCTGAGCGAAGAGCCATGAGTTATCTCCAAATCAGTTTATCTATGTGCAGCTAGACCACCAACCAAGCAATGGTAATTGACAGTAAATTAAAGGAAATAAAAATGAAGGCAACTCTAATCCAACATATTTAAATATGTCCTTGATGATGGAGAATTAGAAATGGATCATAGATCTAGATGAGGAAGGGACTTCAAAGGCCATCTGATGGGCACACTTCCCTTATTTTACAGATGAGGAAACTGAGGTTCAAGGAAGCTTAGTGTCTTGCCCAGAGTCATACTACTAATAAATATCAGAGACAAAATTTAGTTCTAGGTTATAGTGACGTGAAGTCCAGCATGCCATCTACCATGCCACCCTTCCTCTCAAAGAAGAGACATTGGCAGAGACTATGACTATTTCATTTCCTAATAACATTTAACCAGTATAGATCATCTCACAACCAGGAGACTAAAGAGACCAAAGATATTCAGAAACTATTGTATCCAACAAACATTTGATTTCTCCTCCAAGCAGAGAGCCATAGCAGCCAAGGGTAATACTGCTTTAGAAGATTAACAAATATCATTTTTTAACGTGGACAAAAGTCTTACTGTCCTTTAATTCATGTCTTAAAATCTTATAATTTGGCAACTAAGGAGAAAAGGAGGGTCAAAGAAGGGCAGATGTATGCTTAGGATGGGTAGGACTATGAAAACTGATGATCCAAAGATATTAGACCTGTTCAACTTTATTTTGCTTCTGTTTTCTCTGCCATGAAGAATGATCTTTGGACTAGAAAGAAGAGAAGAAAAACAGTTAACAAGGAATTGATACTTAAGTAAGAAGATAGTAAGTGACCATCTAGATGGAACCTAATAGGCATATATATATATATACATATATATGTATATAATCTTATACCTGGCTTCAAAAATCAATTTTGCCCATACAAGATGGGAAAAGTATAAACAAACACCTGTTCATCTGAAAAAACACACACATATATGCACAATAACTTGCATTTATATAGTACTTTAATGTTCTTTACAAATACTATCTCATTCTAACCTCATAATAACCTTGGGAGATAGGTGCCATTATTATTTCCATTTTACAGATGGAGAAACTGAGGCACAAGAAGGTTAAGCGACTTGACCAGGTCACCCAACTAATAAGTGTCTGAGGTGAGATTTGAGCTCAGGTCTTCCTAACTCCAAGTCCAGCAATCTATCTGTTGTGCCACCTAGCTGGAGGTTTTGGTAAAGTGTTAAGTCAACAATGTGATTGATATGGTGGTTTAGAATGCTAATGCAATCTTAAGCTACATGAGAGGCATGGTGTCTGATATTAGGAGAGTCATACTCCCTCAGCATTCTGCCCTGGTCAAACCACATCTGGAGTATTGTGTTGCATCTAGGTCACACATTATTGGAAAGCATCCAAAGGAAGATGACTAGAATGGTGAAGAACCCCAGCATCCCGTTATTAGAATATCGACCGGAAGAGTGAGATGTTAGTTTGGAGAAGAGAATTCTCAGGGACGACATGGCCATTTTCTCCAGACATTTGAAGAGTTTCACATAGGCAAGGAATTGAGTTTGTTCCATTTGGTCCCAGAAAGAACTAGGAATAATGGATAGAAACTGAAAAGAGACAAATTGAAGCTTAAAATAAAGAAAGCCTTCCTAACAAGTAGAGCTATTGGAGAGTAGAATGGACAACCTTGGGAAGTAGACAGTTCCATCTTAGTGGAGGGTTTCAAGGAAAATCTGTAAGATGTAGCTGTCAGACACGTTGTAGAAAAGATTCTTTTGCAGTGATGAGTTGGGCTGGCTAGCCTTTGAACTTCTTCCAGCCCTGAGACTTTTATTTTGTGAATAACCACATTGGTGAAATAGAAAAAAAATCCACCGAAATATTGAATTACAAAAGACTGAGTGTAGCTTTTGCTTCATATAGTTTGAATTGCATTACCATACAAATTGAAGATTAGTTGGAAGGATTGGGAGATATTCAGCCAGGAGAAGCGAAAACTTAGGGGTAATGTGACAGTTATCTTCAAATATTTGAAGAGATGTCGTGTGGAAGAGAATTAGGCCTGTTATCTTTGAATCCAGAGACTATCAATGAATAGAAAAAGACCTGGAAGAGAATTTAGAGGTTACTAAGTTCAACCCCTAATTTTACATGTTGAGAAACTGAGGTCAACTGAGTTTAATTGATTTGCCCCAGGTCATACAGATAGTGGCAAAATTGTTGCCATGATGCTCTTTGTTTGATGAAAAGAAGAGCTAGTCCTCTACAGCATTCCAGTGAGATCTCTTTTTCCTCTCTTAGATCTTGCTGAGACCAAGAAAGTAGGTATTCAAGGGCCCTAGGGAATCTTTTGACCTTACTGAAGCAGTTGGGGATGGGAAAAAAATTGAGAATTAATACGCTACTATATATACACAGAGGACTAATTCTGGGCCATGTGGGGCCCAGGGGGCAAACTACTATCTGTATCTATCTAATCCTGCTCACACACATTTTCACTTAAGTAAAATGAGGTTAAAATAGACCCCACAGGCAACCTTGAAAGAGAAATCAAACTACCAATGGGAAGCCTGAGGAAATGACGCACTGACTCTTCATCTCTCCTTTTTGGTGGTGTTTTCTCTCCAGGCTCAGCTCAGGTGACTTTTCCCTTTCCTGATCAACTCCAGTTAAAAGTTTCTTTCTGCTCCTTAAAATTTCCTAGAGCAACTGGCTTGGACCTCTCTTTTGTCTTGTCAAATGCCATCTTTTATTATACTTGTTACTGTTGTTGTTGAGTCATTTTTGAGCTGTATCCAACTCTTCATGACCCTATTTCGGGTTTTCTTGACAAAGATACTGGAGTAGTTTGTAATTTCCTTCTCCAGCCCATTTTGCAGATGAGAAAACTGAGGAAAACAAGATTAAGTGACTTGCCCAGGGTCACACAACTAGTAATAGTGTGAGATCAGACTTGAACTCAGGAAGATGAGTCTTCCTGACTTCAGACCCAGCAACCTAGTTGCTCTTGTATTACGCTTACCCATGGACATATTCTATCCCCTCCTCCCAGCAGAAGGGGCAAGGAGGGGGCAAATATTTATTAAGCATCCATTATGTGTCAGGCATGTACTAAAAGCTCTACATATACTATCTCATTTGAGGTATCCTTTCTAGAAATGCTAGCATTAATGAGATTGTTTTTCTCAGAGTTTTGTTGGAGAGTGGTGGGGAGGGTACGAGTAGTGAAATGGCATGGAGATAGCCAAGAAATTCAGTGGACCTGAGACTGAGTAAGATAAAGTGAATGCCCAGCATTCTGCTCTTAGGATCACAAGGCTGGGAGCTGGAATCTGGGTCAGAGTTGGAGGCTGGAGAGTAGTTGATTTGGCATGAAAATGACTGGGAAGTGATTTTAAAATAAAAATATATACCCTTTCAATTACAGATTCCTGCTCCAGAAGTCAGTCTAAGGTGGCTTCCAATGTACTTCTTGGCAAAAATGATCTTTGAGGGAAACTTTCACCTACCTTTTATGGTCTATATTTTGGTTCCACATATTCATTCTTTTGGCAAACTGAGCTGGTAGTATAATGGGAAGAACATTGGGTTGGAGATCAGAGAACTACAGCTCTACCATTATTGTCTGTGACCTTATGGTAGAGTGAACGAGGATTCACTCTGGAGTCAGAGATATGGGTTCAAATCCTGTCTGTGACATTTACTACCCCCATCACCTTGGGCAAATCTCTTAACATCTCTGGGCCTCAATTTCCTCATTGTAAAATGCGGAGGCTCAACCAGGTGGATTCCAAGGTATCTAAACTCTCAGTCTGTGATTCTACAATGCCAGTTGGGCTTGATGTTTTCATGTATGGAATGAGGGAGTTGAATTTGATACCACTGAGGTACTTTTCAATTGTAAATATAAGATCCTTTTATATTTAAAAAACACCCAGACAAACATATAGACAGACACCCTCTTTTTTTCCTTCTGAAAACACTGCTGCAATTCCCTGGACCTCCACGATGTGGCAGATGTTGCCTGGAAAATAATTTTCAACTTGTCATTGGTCCTTAGCTACCTAGGAGAGTGTGTTTTCACAAAATAATGTTCCTTGACAAATGTAATTTATATTGATTGCTTTTGTTAATGCATCAGAGAAAACATTTGAATTGGCTTCATTCTTGGGGATGTTTATTGCTTTTTCTAGCCAGAAAACAAACAAGACTGTTACCCTAGCTGTGGGTCACAATAATGATGGTACTGGCAAAATTGAGGTTAGTCTGGGGGCGAGGAGGAGGGAGAGTTTGGTGAGGGAGGGAGTGCCCTTGAGGGGAAACAGAAACTGAAGCATCTAGAATGCAGACAGCTATCAAACTGAAAGCTTTTCACCCAATCATTTCTTTTGTAGAATATATCTTATTTGCCTTTTAATATTTTATGAAGTGAATAAGAAAGCTGGGAGTTGTGCTTTCTTTCTGCTGGAACAGTAACTAGTGCTTTCTGCTTGGGTAAACTATGGAACATTGCTTGATCTGGTCTTTGCCTGGACTTCCCCAGTCATACCCTTGTTCGCTAGAGATTCAATGATGCTAGTTACAAGCTTCCTTCCATTCCAGCCCCAGGGCTAGCTCCTCATCATGTCCTTCATCTGGGGGTGCAGGATTGGTTTTCTTCTTTCAAAAATTTAAAGCTGGAAGGGACCTCGGAGGTGATAGATACTAAACACTCATTACACCTAGTTTCCTTCCTGCCCCCTATGCTTTACAGATAAGGGAACCAAGGTCCAGATAGCTAGATATTTACATCTTTATTCATTGTTTGGAAAATTGTGCTTTGAATGGTTAGGGACTGATTTCCTTTGGCAAGGGATTAAAAAAAACACAAAAGGCAAATGCATCATATTTTGAAAAAGAGAGAAAGATAGAGAGACAGAGACAGGGAGAGGGAGACAGAGAAGGACAGACAGACACAGGGACAGAGAGAAGGAGAGACAGATAGACAGAGAACTCAATCCTCACCCCCTGCCAGCTACCCCATCAACTCTCCAATTTCTTATTTCCTGACAGTTGAGAGAAGCTGGCCAATCAGGAACAATTGCTAAATGAAACCTATTTTCAGGGTTTGGATTAGTATTGAATTTCATGAAGGTACTTCATCCCTCCTCCCCCTCCCTCAACTTCAACCCCTCTGAAATCTCACAGCAAAGCCAGTGCAGTCAGAGTTCTTCATGATGGAAAATAAAAATACTGACAGAAACTTTGAAGGGCCTCTCCAGAGAGGGGCTCATCGTACCCCTATATCTAAGTAGGAATCCCAGCAGAAGTTATTCTTGGAATGGCAGAGGCTGTGAATTCTCTTAAAAACATGAGGAAGGGGGGGGGGCTAGGTGGTACAGTGAATAAAGCACTGGCCCTGGAGTTGGGAGAATCTGAGTTCAAATCTGGCCTCAGACACTTAACATTTACTAGCTGTGTAACCTTGGGCAAGTCACTTAACCCCAATTGCCCTGCATCCCCCTTCAAAAAAAAGCAAAAAGAAAAATGTGAGGAAGGCATCAGCCAAGTGACTCAGGGTCAATTACCCAAATAGGGAAGGACGTGGGTTTGAGAGGGAATTGTTCCTGTGGTAAGGTCTGTGGTGGGGGTGGGAGGATACCAATAGAAAAGTCAGAGTTTAAGTTAACTGGTGATTGGAGCTCCTAACTGGTCTATGGCAGGAGACTGGGATTGACTTATGAAATCGATGGATTTGGCCAAATGTTTTCAGAGAAACCCTGAAGGAGGCATCACATTCTGTCAGAGAATTATTAGAATGAAGCCTCTGTCCTCTCCTATTTCTTCCAGGTTTGTCTTTCCTGGATCTCAGAGCTTTGGGATCATAGGCTTTTGAGGCAGAAAGGAATGTGGCAATACTCTCTATGCAATTGACCCCCCAGATGAATTGATACAGCCTTAGTCAATTCCCTGAGCTCCAGCCCTGCCTTGCAATCTGCCTCTCAGACGTTTCCAGTTGGATACCCCATAGGTACTTCAAAATCAACATAATCCCAACTGAGCTAATTATCTTTCCTCCTAAACCAAGCTTCCCCAATTGCCTCTGAGGATACCACTATTCTTCCAGTCATCCAGGTGCATGACCTCAGTGTTATCCTGGATGCCTTTCTCATTTGCCCCACATATCCAATCAGCTGCCATATCTTGAAATTTCTTTCTCTACAACATCTATCACTTCTATCTCCACTCAGAGTCACCATTCTGCTTTAGGACCTTATTACCTCTCTTCTGAGTTATTACAATAGTCTTCTAATTAGATTCTCTACTTTTAAGTCTCCCCATTTCACTCCATCTTCCACAAAGTTGCCAAAGTTATTTTCCTCAAGCACAGGTCTGACCACATCAATTCTTCCTCCCTCCACCCCACCTCAAAAAGCTTTGGTGGCTCCCTATTACCTCTAGTATAAAATATAAGCTTTGTCCAACATTTAAAGTTCTTCAAAACTTGCTCCCATATTATCCTTCTAGGCTTTTATCACATTATTCCTTGTACCTACTCCATGGTCCAGTCATACCAGCCCAGTTGCTGTTCTCACACACAAGACTCTAGCTCCCATAACTTTGCCTATGTGTACTGGTTCTCTCCCATCCCTGGAATGCTCTGCCTCCAAACTTGCATCTATCTCATAGAATTCCTGCTTTTCTTTAAGCCACAGCCCAAGAGCCACTTCGTGTAGGAGGCCCCTCCCACTCTCCCTACCATTAGTGCCTTCCCTCCCAGGGGGCTGGCCCATCTACTCTGATCTATTTTGTAAGGAACCACTTAATATTATATTTCTCCCCTATTAGAATGTAAGTTCCTGGAGAGCAGAGACTTTTTGTTTTTCTGGATATTCTCAGTGCTTAACATAATATCTGACGCATATTAAGTGCCTAATAAATCTTGTTGACTAACTTACCAACTTCTATTCTCTAAATATTCTCCTTTCAACTCTCATCTCCTTGTTTTCACTTGTAACCATGGAGCATCAAGGCCAGCAAAGGCCATTTTATAGATGGAAACACTGAGGGTTAGTGTCAATTCCCCAGTGAACATGAAAAGGCTAGGACTGTGAATTTGTTGCCACCTCTACATTCTGCACTCCCTGCTCTTCCCTTTCCCTCAAGGTCTTCTCCCTGTGGAAGGGCACAGTGGCAAGCACTTATTACCTCCCAAAGAAACCCTTCCACTTTGGGACAACTCTTGTTACAAGGAAGTTTTTCTAGTATCCTGCTGAAATTGCCTTTGAAATTTCCATCCATGGTTTCTAGTTCTTCTGGGAATAGCAAATTTATATCTAATAACAAAACTAGCATTTACATAGTCATATATATGTATATGTACACATATGCATATATACATATGTGTGTATAGTCATTTGAGCCTCAGAACAACCTGTGAGACAGGTACAATCATTGTTCCCATTTTCTAGATTATGACAATGAAGTTCAGATAGTCTGAGATTTGCCCAGAGTCGTCCATATAGCAAATGTCTCAGGAAGGATGTGGACGGACATCTTCCTGACTCCAAGTCTAACACTTAGCTGTTTGGGACCGGTCCTTGACTCCTTCTTCCCCTGTCTGTTCATATGCTTGCTCACTTACTCCCTTCCTGCCTGTCACTTTCTCACCCCCTTCCTGATCACTATGTCCAATGGTTTCAGAGCCTCAGGTTTCTGATATAGGCGACTTACTGATAAAAGGTCACAGAGGATGAGTGCTCTGGCCGCTGGATTGGCAGGTGGTAGATCACACATATGGGTTGGGGACCTCATGTTTGCCCTTGGGGTGCCACTGATCGTTGGGCTGCTTTGTGCTGTCCCATTGCCTCTGCAGCAGTGTCTGTCAGTGCCCAGCCCTGGAGTTGTGCTTCCGGGTGTGAGTATGCCTGCTGACTGAGCTGGTCTGCCCTCCCCTGCCTTCCCCTGCCCTCCACAGCACTGCCTTGCCTAGCAGCAGGTGCAGACAGAGGGCCCTGGCCCATTCATGTAGTGGCAGACCAATCCCACACTGGTTATTATTTCTGCTAACCCAGTTCACTGGAAATTAGCCTGTGGGAAGCTTAAGTTTGAACTGCTTTGTCAGAGGCATATTGTGACCAGACTGCCAGATCAGCCTCTAGAGGAGCTTTTCTTTTTCTTTTTTCTTTAATTTATTTTCAATTAACAAAAATCTATTTTTCTCCTTCCTACTTTCACCGACATTGGAAATAAAAAAGAAAAACAAATCTTTTTGTAACAGAGATATATGTATATATAGTAAAGCAAAATAAATGTCCTCATTTGCTATGTACTCCCATACTCCAAATATATGTCTTACTCTGCAACCTGAGTCCACCAACTCTGTGTCAAAAGGTGGCTAGCATGCTTCCTCCTCTGTCCTCTGGAATAATTATTGGTCAGAGACTTGCCTTTTTTATAGTTTCAATCTACCTACCTTTTTCTTACCAAAAAAAAAAAAAGTCCAGGGATAGGAAAAAGACTTTCCCAAGGTCACAATGGTAGTGAGTTGTAGTCTAGACTTTAACTCAGGTTTCCAACTTCCAAATTTAGTGCTCATTCTGTTAGAGCAGTGGTGTCAACTTTAATTAGAAACAGGGGTCACAATCATAATAAGTGTCTCTGCCTGAAGAACATTGACTTAGAAAATCACATATTAACATTACCTACATTCTATTATATTTTTATTTCTTTTGTTACCCATTTCTCAATTATGTTTTAATCTAATTTAAGCTGCACTGGGGAGTGTTTTGTGACCATGAGTTTGATACCTCTATCTTACACCACCAGGTTAAATGCCATTTCATCCAGGATGTCCTATAGAGAAATTTTTTTCTTTTCTTTTGTTGCAGTCATCTAGACTTCTCTGTATTGTGGATTGCTCCATTTGTTTTACCCCATTTTGTATTGTTGGTATCTATGTGTGTTATGTCTCCCCTTTTGGATTTCAAGTTTTATAAGTTTGGGGATCACATCTTAGGAAATCCAGGTTTAGCACAGACAGTTCCTGAGGAAATTATCATTCTCCCAATATTTTTTCAAGAGATTAGGAAATGGCTTCGGCATCCTTAGGAGACCATTTCCAGTCTTCCTGATCTATATCTTGCTACTGGACCCAGATATCTCCAGAAGAGAAAGTGAGGCTGGTGACCTTGTATAGCACCCCCTCACTTAAATCTAATTCACTTATAAGTCATGGCATCACCTCCCTGATGTCATGGTCCTCTTTGAGAACAAAGAACAAGCAACAATGTCCTAGAGGAAATGTGAGATGGCCTCTGTCTCACAACCTCTGATGTTCATAATAGATGGGGGGGGGGAAGGTGGTGTCCTCCTTTGGGGCATTGGCATTAAATTGGGCAGCACTTCCAAAGGAAGAACAAAACATTTTATTTCTGTATTTCTAGGACTTTAGGGAAGACTTTGTGGGCATGTTCAGGTGTTCTTATAGACAATGGACAGTGAAATAGATCATGTTATACTCTACCTTTGGGTTGGAGGGAATGTCCTTTAAGAACTATCTGGAGGGCAGCACATAGAGAAAGAATCATAGAAGTTTGAGGTAGAAGGGACATGAGACCTCAAGTCTCTGGCCATCTCTCCCACATCATATTTCTTTCTTGACCAAATAGTGATGCTGAAATGAACACTTTTAGCCTTGAAAGCTGCCTTGTGAGCTCTAGAGTACATGAGTTCTAGGTGCTACAGTGCTTGTTGGAGGAGAAGCCACTGCCCCCGGAGGATTTTGGAGCCAAAGAGCTAAAACACAAACTCTACTCTGGATTGACAGGAGAAGAGAATTTGTGATGTTCACAGGCAAGGTAGCTTAAAGATAAGACTGAAATACCTGCTTATCAGTCCTATACAGTGTTTCATATTCAAAATATTTGTCATAGTTCATATTTTTATATTATATATAGCTATATATACTGCTTATAAATTTTGTGTTTTAAGCTGCTCTTTCATGGTAGAGAAAATGTCTATACCTTATATCTGTTTTGTATGTTATACTTTTCTATATGGAATCCTGTTGGGGCATACCCCTGTACAGGAGTCATAGCTAAACTCTGTATCAGATTTTCCCTGGTAGTAGGAGCAGAGGCATAGTGAGCCAGAGTATGCAAGAAAAAGTCTGACTACTTTTTTAGATGTTAGGTCTTCCAGAATTGAATCTGTGTACACTTGAGTCAAGAGCTGGGATCCTTTGTGGGAGAAGAGAGCTCCCCCACCCTCCCACCACTGGTGACAGTAGGAAGAGTGCTAGATGTGAAATCCAGAGACCCAGGTTCAAATCACAGCTACAACACTGTGTATATATATGTGTGTGTGTGTGTGTGTGTGTGTGTGTGTATAGTAGCAACACTGTGTGAACCCAGATAAGCCACAATCTCTCTCTGGGACTCATTTCCCCCTTTTAAAGTGAAGACTTGATGAGCTCTAAATCTATTATTTAGCATAGCACCTTAAAGAAAGTCTGATTGACCATTCCCTTTATTTTTGTGTGTATATAAGGAAAATGGGGATGAAAAGTCTTGCATTGATTATAGGGGCTTACGGTAATTATACTCTGGAATGGGTAACCTTGGTACTCTATCAGTGACATTCTGGGAATCATATATGATGCTTAAACTTTTAAAACAAAACTAAACCCATTTGATGAGGCAGGAGTGTTATAATCTGCCCCAAACCCCTCAAAATGACAAATGGAAAAACCATATTCCATGTCTGGTATGGCCCTTTAAAGTTGCATATACGGCTGCTTTCCAACATTTTGTTAATAAGAACTTGGCAGAATCGCTAGATCAGGAATTTGTTGCTTCTGTGAATGCCATTCTGATCTCCTAGAAACCTGCAGAATATGTACAGCATGTACCAATGCTACATCAGTATCCATTAGCCCATGGGCTTTATGGTAGGAGTGTGAATTTCACCATATGTCCTTATCTTTCCTAGGATTTATGGTAGGGCCAGAGGGATTACAGATGGACCCCACATATGTGGGTTGTACCTACAAGTAGAATAGATAAAACCAAGATGTGAGATAGTCTCTGCTATGAGGTTATTCTCAAACTCCCTCCTTCCCCCATTCCCCTTTTAGCAGGGATGGTGTCTACTTATCTTGCAAAGAATGATGCCATCTATTCAATTACTTCATTCCAAGCTCTAAAACTCTTCTGTTAGGTTGGATTTGCCAAAGAATGTTCTATTAGAGACATGGGTCTTTCCTATGTCAGAAAGTCTTCATGATCCTATATAGCCTGTTGTAATAAGAATGTAAATTTTAAAGATCTTCCCTGCCCCTAGGCTAATGTGCACCTGAAGCCTGGGGTGGG
>NW_027187378.1:37951405-37977274 GCF_028583685.1 Petaurus breviceps papuanus
GATCTTCCCTGCCCCTAGGCTAATGTGCACCTGAAGCCTGGGGTGGGGGAGGCTTGTTTTTCAGTAGATACTTCTTGATTGGCCAGTGAGTCAATGAGGTTGTTACATTCTCTGAGCCAGGAGAAGGCTATATAAGCCCTGATGTGTAGCTTGGTTTTGGGACTCACTTTGAGAAGTGTTCTGTGATTTGATCTGAATTCTGGGAAGCCGTTGTTGAGAGTCCCCCGGCTTTGAAAAACCCAGAATGTGGAAACCCAGATGTTGACTGGATCCAAGAACCTGTGGTGGCGGCAAACCCTGAAGACGCTTGGGGTGCTTGCTGCTACACCTGTCCAATGTTGAATGACTGATCCCAATCCATGGGGCAGTACCAAGTACAGCCATAACAAAGAAGAGTCTAGGCTTAGGCTTAGTGGGTGGGAACACTGACATGGATCCTGAGGTCACCTTTTCAATGGTTGGCATCACAGAGGATACCCACAGTAGCAGTCTCATGGGCAAAAATCTACAGGGAAGCCTTTTAATGCATGAACTTCTCTTTCCCAGATCTCCCATCACAAATTGTCCCCATGTAGCCAATTCTGGGCTATGCTGTGTCACAAACTTACAGTCAGGGTCCTCTACTCCAAGAACTAGCACTCCCCCCTAACAAAAGTGATAAAGTCTTTCCTTGGTATTTGGAGATATATTTACCCACAACAGTATGTTATTATTCATGATTGAATAATGTATATGGAGGCTTCTGGGCTAGTGGGCCACTAGCAACTACAAGTTTGTTGACACTCAGGCAAAAATGAGGTTCTTTATTCTCAGTAAGTTGGTGTGGGTGTTTCACTTACCGGTAAAGTGGTCATCCCAAGGTTTGGGCATTCACTTTTTGGGATCCTTCCTGGTTGAAAGAGATTACTTTGATAGCATTGGCCTTGGAGTTAGGAAGACCTCCATTTCAATTCTATACCTGATACTTGCTAACTGTGTGACTGTGAACAAATTACATGCCCCCTGAGTCTTAGTTTCTATATAAAATGGTAAAAATGATATCCATAATACCTACCTCATAGGGTTGTTGTGAGTATGAACTAAGATAATATGTAGGTATATATAGTGCTTTGTGAATATAAATATAAATATATAAGAGCTATTTGTGATTATTGTATGTGGAATTTACTGGAACTTGGTGTAATATAAGAACACAGAATGTTTGAGCTGGAAGAAATTTTAGAGCCTTTCTTTACAGAAGAGAACACTCTATCTCTTTCAAGTATTTAATTGAGTTAATGTATGTAAAGTGCTTTCTAAGTCCTAAATTGTTATATAAACATGAATAATTATTATTACGACTGCCAAGAAAATTTTGTTGCCCTCTGTGGACCTTTCTAGTTCATGGAATACAACCCCAGCACCAAGTTAAATGGGAAAAAGGGTAAAATGTATTAGGCTAAAGCAAAGAGACCTGTATTTGAATCTAGGCTCTGAAACTCTCTGGGTGACCTTGTTTCTTATAACATTGAGATAATTTGAATAAATTATTCAAAATTTGGTATGAGAAATGTGCCATGTAAACCTTAAAATGATAAAGAGTTATGAATGATCATTTATGTATTTTTGGTCTGGACCTATGATTTCAGCTGTGTGGGGTGTTTGTGTTGTCCTGGAATCGGTGGGATTTGCTTCCACTGTTGGAGATCTGTGATTTTTAGTTCCAGTAAGTTAGGCACAGAAAGTTAAGTGGCTTGCTCCCAACCACAAGGCATACCTACCAAAGATATTTCTCAGCATTATCCCCATTGCCCATTTTGCAGAACTTGTAAGTGTTAGAGCCAAGATTCAAAGGTCTTCCTGACTCCATGACTGACTCTCTATTCTACACCAGGATATCATAACCTAGAGTCCATGAACTTTCAGAAAAATGTATTTTGGTAACAATTTCAATACATTTTTGTAATCCTATGTATTTTGTTTGTGCATTTGAAACATTATTCTGAGAAGAGGTCTGTAGGACTCACCGGACTGCCAAAGGAAGTCTGTGAGACACACAAAGAGTTAAGAATCTCTGCATCCCACCATAATGCTTCTCTTTTATTATAATGTGAGATATCTTGAGCTGTTGAAAGATCAGAAGTGACTGCTTTAATTCAATCAACTGCAAGGGTCAGGGCCCTTTAAATAGAATGTGGAAACAGGGACAAGGTGTGAATGCTGCTTAGATAATCGTTTGTTTTTGTCAACATATCTCAATGGTATTTAGCCTTTACTTTTTATTTCTTTTAGACTGTGTCTCTCTATCTTGCTTAGGCTGGAAGTAAAGCGGTCAGTCCTGGGCCTGACCTCATTACTGATCATCAAAGAAGTTTTAACTGGCTCTACTTCTAACCTAGGCTACTTTGTTCCTCCTTAATGATGTTAGGGCCATCAGCTCTTGGGGGCTGGCCATATTCATGCCACTTTAGTGTGGATATCCAAAAGATATTCCAATAGAGCTCAGAACTTCCTAGCTCAAGGAATTCAATGGCCTTGGATTCCTTGAAGCAGGAATTACAGATGTGTACCACCATACCTGGCTTCCTCCGCCTTTACTCTCACCAGGATAAAGGAATGGAAGCATTAAGTTTTGGAGGCGGGTGGGTTGGGAGTATGGGATGCTTTTAGCAATTTGGGCCCTGAATGGGTAATGTCAACAGGAGTATGCATGGGGTAGTGGACCTGAGCAGCTCAATGTAAATTATTGCTGAGTACCTGAGATATATTGACAAGAGACATGGGGTAAAATCTTAGCCCCAACATTTGATAGTTAAGTGAAATAGGTGGCAGGGATAATAATGAATACCTTCAATAACCTCACAGGGCTATTTTGAGTTTCAGTTTCCTCATCTCTAAAAGGGGTGGGGGTATTCTCTGATAAAGATTTCATTTGTATAGAAAACTAAGTCACATTTATAAGACTATGATTCATTACCCAGTTGATAAATGATTAAAGGATAAGAATAGGTAGCTTTCAGTTCTGATTCAAATCCCAGCTCTGCCGCTTACTACCTGCATGACCTTAGGTAATACTAATACTAATAATGATATATTAGGTATTTATTTATATTTGTATAATATAAATTTATATATTAATTTATATTTATATAATATAATCTTTATAGAATGCTTATTATATGTAAGGTGTGAGGTACTGTGCTAAGAGCTTTACAATTATCTCATTGGATTGTCACAACAATCTTGGGAGGTAGGTACTATCATTATCCCCATTTTACAGATGAGGAAACTGAGGCAAGCAGAAGTTGAATAACTGGCCCAGGATCACACAGCTACTAAGTGTCTGAGACTGGATTTGAATTCAGGTCTTCCTGATTCCAGGTCCAGCACTCTATCTACTGTATCACCTAGTTGCCCCTGCAAGCAACGTAAGCTTAATGGACCAATGTCATCATTTGTAAAATAGTTTGATCTAAATGGCCTCTCAGCTCTAAATCTGTGATCCTATGACCCCACTCTTCTTAGGTTTTTATGACTGAATTTCCTCACCACGAAGACAGTCTGATGATGAGTCTTTCCAAATTTAACTGAGCTAGCTCTCAGTTGACTGCTATGCAAAACCCACAGAACTTGGTCTCTGTTGGCACAGAATTCAAATCTTTGGGGTCATATTCAGTCCAGGATGAAGTTGTGGAGGCTAATTAAATTACTGAAAAAGAAAACCACCTCAAAGACTAAGAAAGACCCAGGCTATTAGTGTCCCCTTTGGGTCAGCTGTTCTATTTTTATATGAGTCTATATTAGAAAAGTTTTTTTTCCTCTCCATATCTACCCACTTATTGATGGACCATAAAGATACTCCCCAGAGAAGACTAGTAGGCTGAAGACTTTGAATACTAGGGCATGTGCTGCCTCCTGGATACCCAGAGACTTCTGCTGTGGTAAACCCTTTCTTGATACCTCTTCCTTCATCCTAGGTTATTTATCACCCTTGCACCCTGCAAGGCTAATTTCACAAATCCTATTCCAATTGATGAGTTGGTCTTGGTGTCTAGTACTGTTGCCCATGAGCCCTCATTAATGTTTTTCTTTGATTATCATATAGTAGTCTCAATCAGTTTTTTTTTAGCAAAAGTATTTATTAAGATGGTATAGTAAGAGTAGTTGATACAAATTATTCCCCCTTCCCAAATCCCGGGGCATGATCTTCTACACATATATACAGGGACAGGGAAAAATTGGACTTAAATTTAACATAATGATATGAAGCAGTCATGTAACAAACATTTGGGGTGATAGGGGAAACTCACAACTCCTGGTTACAGGAAATTCTTTCTTGCATTCCAAGCTGGCATTTTTCTCTGTTGCAAGGAGGTCATAGTCCTTAAAGCTTTACCATCCCCTCAGGACATCTTTCTATGTGTCTGTTTGCCAATATTTGTCTTCCATCTGACTCTGGATGCATTGTGTGATAATGGTCCAGTTTCTCAAAAATGGTCAATGGGGAAAGGTAGTGTAACATCCTCTCTGGGTTCATAAACACCCCCTTTCTACTTTGCTACCATTGGTATGGGCTCTGTAGCCTAGAATTCTCCATTAACTTTACTACTCTGCTGTTGAACTGAGTCAACTGATGAAATTCTTCACTCTCTAAAACCCCTAAGGGTGTGGTTAACCTATTTGGCTAGCCAATCACACTGCTCCCTTCTTGACTTAATTAAAGAAGAGTTCAATCCTAATAATGAGATCGCAATACCCAAACCATCTTGATCACGGCCTTAAAACGTCATCATGCTCATCACCCTTACTTACACTTAATAGTATGTGATCTCAACAGTTTGGAGTAGTCACGGAGCCCCTTTTTTATAAGACATACCTTTTTGTATGTTCTATTTTACCTAAACTGAGGCTAAAGCCTGGGCTATTCAGGAGATAAATCTTGCCAGACTCCATACTGAGGGTCAGTCTCAGGGTGAAAAGCAGGAGTTTGTTGGCGGTTCTGGCCTGTGAACACACAAAACTTGCCAATAGGTTGCCATACGTGGTCACAGATAAACTATTGTTTTAAAACTTTTAGGGAAGCTTGTCTCTTACTCGACCTAAGGAGGGTTTAATCTGGTCTAGCTATAAAGTCACAGGTCAGCAACAGGAAGATATGTGAACAACAAAAAACAGATCTTGATGCATCTATTGACTTCGATCTCTGCTTTACCTACAAGATTTAGAACATAAGGGGACCTTAGATATCATCTAGGCTACCCCATCCTCTCCTTTTACAAAGGAGAAAACTATAGCTTGAAGGTAGGATTCAAAATTATTCAAAATCATATAGGCTGTATGCAGAAGAGTAAGGATGTAAAACAAGATTTTTAAAGTCTGTATCTAATTTTCATTCAACTATGTACATTTCCATGCTACCTGAGTTTATCATTTGAGTTGCTGGCATGCCTCCCTGTTCATCTTGATGAGTTGTAACACTATTATAGGCAGTGGTAGATTTCTAGGGCTTTGCTAATGCAACACTAACATAAATAGCTTCTTCCACACAGGCTATAGATATTGTTACTGGATCTTTAAGCTGGAAAATTTTGATTGTCCTATAATTTCACTGTTGCTATAGAGGAACTATTAAAAATTCTTTTCTGCTTTTTTTTGGAGGGGGAAGGCAGGGTAATTGGGGTTAAATGACTTGCCCAAGGTCACATGGCTGGTTAAGCGTTAAATGTCTGAGGACAGATTCGAACTCAGGTCCTCCTAACTCCAGGGCCAGTGCTCTATTCACTGTGCCACCTATTTTTTTTTTAATAAATAGAGAATAACTGTTTAAGTACATGTAGCAGCAACCACACTAGCATACCCAGGATGGCTGCTAGCACAGGTTCTTAGACCTGCTAGGAAAGATAGCTGTTTAAAGGCTCAACAATCTTTTTAAAATTACACTCACTAGTTCAGGGCAAAAGTCAGCACCCTGAACTTCAAAGAAAATACAAGGAGAGAAATAAAGACCATCAGACAGGGATCTGAGTGTCTGAATCAACTATACACTTTACATACATCCCTGGATCAAGAGAGCCTTTACATCTGAGCAGTCAGGGAGTTCTGAACATACAACCACTCAGAATCTCGACCAGGGAAACACAAGAACCTTCTCATAAGTGATCTCCCAAAGCAAAATATCAGCTCAGTGCTTATATATACATTTCTCAGAGCCAGAAGGCATCACAGCCCTCCTGACTCAGTGCCTAATTAGAAATTAGCAAAAGGTGTGAAAGCCTTCCTACAAGCAAGCCTCCCCTAAGCAAGCTTCCCTTGATGGGCTCCATGTGAGGTCTATTAATGGGTGGGGAAGATTTTAAATTCCATTAACATTACAGCACAGGAAAAAAAAATAACTAAAGAAGTTTCTTTCCTGAGAACCTGAGTTATATCTTATTAAAATAAAATTATGAAGAGATTTCTTGAGAAAAGATCTTAATGGCCATTCTGAAAGAGCTGAATTGTTGAACTGTGATCTATTGAGAATTTGGCAGTTACAGATGACAGTTTTAGGTGACCTTGACTGTGATTTTTCCAATACTGATTGATACATTGTTCAAAGATTTAAATATGTCTTTGTATTATTTCATTGTTTAAAAAAATGTCTAATTAGTCCTTAGGATGTTTGTTTAAAACCATGAGAGCAGGGAGTTTGATAGTTATCTGTCTCTCTCCCTCCCTTACCCCCTCTCTCTGTTAATAGCTTTCTTCATACATAGGGAAAGATATTAACAAACCTTGTTGGAAAAGAAGTTTCTATGGTTTATTTAATATCTAATGAACTGAGGTGGCAGCTTAGAGATACTTGACAAATTCATGATAGAGATTGTACTTTTCTATTAATTTACATAGAAATATTAAAGCATACGCCTTGATTTCCTTAGAACCTAGGATTATTAAAGAGGTAACAAGTCATATAACATTTAGAAGTATGATTATACTACCTAGACTACATGTGAAGTTATCTCCCCCCACCTCCCCAGTAAACTCTAGTAAAATAAGTATCTCATAGACTCATAGCATAAGGATGGACCTTAGAGATCCTATGGACCATGTCTTTCTAAAATGGTGACATGTCTGGAGTTCAGTCCATATGAAGATTGGTAAAAGGAGTTAGAGGTATTTAGCACATAGATGAGAAGACAGAGCATGAACTCTTTTAATAAGTAACTGAAAGGCTTGTTGTGTTTGTCTTTCACTTTTGAAGAGGACCATAGCATCAGGGATTTGATGATGTGACTTGCAGTTGACTTGGATTTGAGGGAGAGAGGCCTGTGTAAGGTCACCAGCCTCACTTTTTCCTCTAGAGCCATCTGGGTCCAGTGGCTAGATATTCATCAGGATGACCGGAGATGACCCAAGATGCAATGGGAGCCCCTGGCCCTTTTAGGCTAATAAGGCCTTTTCAGGTTCTCACTTTGAATGAGGTGACACCCATTAACTGATACTGGCTATTGTAGTGAAGATTGTTTTTCAATATAGATTGAATTATATGTCTTTGAGGTCCCTTCCAGCTCTAAGATTCTGTGATGCTACGTTTGAGAAACTCTTGGAGGGATTTCGATAGCATCATGGTTAAATGGCTGTGTTTCAGGGCATGTAGGAATCATTTTGTTTGGAGCTGGCTCCATTTAAACATGTGAGCAGCAACTACTACCATCTGTCTCAGCCTCTGGGTGTCTGTTTAGTAACATCACCAAGATTAGCTCAGACCAGGGTCCTTAGGTAGATATGAATTTTGGATGCTCAAACAAATTATACCCACAAAGAAAGGCAGCTGAGTGAAAAAAAACACTGCAATGGGGATTAGACCTTGTTCTAGTCTTGGAGCTGGCAGTAAACATCTGTGATCTTAGGCAAATCACTTCCCATCACTGTGCCTCAGTTTCCTCATCTGTAAAATGTAGTAGTTTGACTAGCTGATCACTAATCATTTATAATAGTAACTGACACATGTAATATAGTAAAATCTAGTAAGTTTTTCATATACATTATCACTTTTTATCCTTTAAAGAGTCCTGTGCGGGAGGAACTCCAGGTATTATTCTCTCCATTTTGTAGATGTGCAAGCACAATGAGACTTACAAAGGTTAAGTGGCTTACTTGGAAGCTTCATAGCTAGTAAGTACTGGGGGGAGAGTTGTAGCCAGGTCACCCTGACTTCAAGTCTAGCATTCTATCTACTATGGCAGTTAGAAATAAGGATTCCTGCCTATATATTTGCCAGTGAAACTTCAAAACATTCAAAGGTATGAGGAGCTTCTTTGCCTCATATATGCACATGTGTACTGCTCCATCCATCCATCCATCCATCATTAAGTTTGTATTAAGTCCCTAAAATGTGTCAAGGTCTGTTAGGTAATGGGGATATAAAGACAGATACAAAGTCAGCTCCTTGCCTTCAAGGAACTTATATTCTATCTGTGAAGACAGCAGGTTTGTGTATGTTTGTCTGCATGTGTATGTATATACATATATACATACATGTATTCACACATATATTATATATAGCTGTTTAGTCAATTAGTCATGTCTGACTCTTGGTGTCCCATTTGGAGTTTTTTTGGTAAAGATATTGGAATGATTTTTCAGTTCATTTTACAGATGAGGAAACTGAGGTAAACAGATTTAAGTGACTTGCCCAGGGTTACACAGCTAGTTAGTGTCTGAGGCCATATTTGAACTCAGGTTCTCCTGACTCCAGGGCCAGTGCTCTATTCACTGTGCTACCCAGATGTCCTGTTTCTACTCTTTTGACTAACAAAACTGGTCTTCAGATGAGTAAGGGTAGACCAAATTCATTACCACATAGTTGATCCTGAAAATTAAAGAGCAAATGGTAAGAGAATACCTAGTTTTCCTCAATAAATTTAATTTACCTGGCCTTGATGAAATACATCTAGGAAAGACCTGGCAAAAGTGATTGTTAAACTGTTGTCAGTAATCATTTAAAATATGTTGAATAGGAGCATTTCATCAAACAAAAACAGACAAATGTTATATTTTTTTTTTAAAAAAAAAAGGGAAAAGGGAGTATTCTTCAAAGATTAGCAATGACTTCCCTTGAGTTTCCGGCAAAATTCTAGAACATGCTATGAAGGTGATGGTTTATGAGCATTTAGACAGGGAAGTAATTATTCCCATGAGCCAGAATGGGTGTGATAAAAGGTATTTTCCTTTCCTTTTTTTTTTTTTTTTGACAGGATTACTAGACTGATAAAAGAGGTGATTCTTATAGATGCAGCATTGGTGAATTCAGCAAAGCATTTTCCTATTGTCTTGTACCATCCTTATGGACAAGGTGGAGAGATGTAGGCTAGGTGATAGCCTAATTCAGACTTGGTTGAATTACTGCACTCAAAGAATATTCATTAAGGGGTTAATGTCAACTTAGAAGAAATTCTCTGGAGGCAGTGCCCTAAGGAGCTGTCCTTGGTCCTGTAATCTTCACCGTGTTTGTCAATGACTTGGATAAAGACGGTGATGCTTATTTTTATCCAGTTTCTAGATGATAGTTAGTTGGAAGTGATAGTAAGTATGTTAAGTGAGAGTCACAATCTGGAAAAAAAAAAAAAGATCGATTGATGAACCACTCTTATGATGAATTTTTTTTTTTAAAGCAATTGGGGTTAAGTAACCTGCTCAAGGTTACACGGCCAGGTGTTTCTGGGTGGGTGCTAAGTGTCTGAGCCCGGGATTCGGTCTCCAGGTCTTCTCAACACTGGAGCCAGTGGTCTTACTCGCTGTGCTACCTGGCTGCCCCTCTTATGATGAAATTTAATAGGAATAAGTGTAAAGTCCTATCTTTAAGGTAGAATACCATCTACAAAAATAGCAAGTAGAAGGGAAGAAGGAAACAAGCATGTGCCTACTAGGCACAAGACACTGTGTTAAGTGATTTACAAATATTACTTCTTTTAATCCTCCCAACAATCCTATGAGGTATGTGTTGTTAAAATACTCACCTGATGCATAATTCAGACTTGACCCCTACCACTCTCCATCTTTGTACAGATTCCCACGAACTACACTCCCCAATATATAATAATATCAACATGTTATTTTATTCTTGCCTGCCCTTAAGAAGGGAGTAAATACATTGAGAAATAACTGGAATAATGAAGGAAAAGGAGAAAGAGAGATAGATTCTTTTTCTTAAAGTGTAGGAGACTTTTGCCAGACAGAGAATAACATTTTCTCCTTCTGAGGTACAACTTGCCAGATGTTAGTAAGGTGGAGAATGGTAAAAAATGCTGAACTTGAAGTCTTAGAGAGACCTGAGTTTAAGTTTTATCTCTAACACTCATTAGAAATGTGAAACTAGGTAAGGCAAGTCACTCTCTAAGCCTCAGTTTCCTCATTTGTAAAATGGACATAGAGTAACTGTATTGCATATCTGACAAGGCTGCTGTGAGGCTCTAAGGAAGTAATGTATGCTGAGTATTTGGCAAAACTTGCAGCACTACACAAATGTCAGTGATTGTAATTATAATTTAATTAATTGGCTCTGCAAAAGTATAATGTTCAGTGAAATGTTCCAGGGGGCACTTAGTTCTGTAGAAACAGCATTATAAATGGGAGATCAGTCCAGAGGTGCCCCAAATTTTGGTCTTATAAGTACAAAATTGATCTTTACAGACACTTGTGGACATAAGCTTATTTTTCACTGGAGTATTTTTCACTGGTCTGGAGAAACAGCCTGACATATTGGAATAAGAACTAGATTTATAGTCAGGAAAGACATTGTATCAGGTTTGATATAAAGCTCTGTTGTTTACTAATTATATGACTTTGGACAAGTCATATAACCCCTCAGAGCCTTAGTTTCTTCATTTGTAAAATGGGAATGGGAATGAAACTTGTAGTGAATACCTCATAGAGCTGTGGTGAGGAGAGTTTTTCAAGTCATGTAACTTCATAAATGAAATTATTATTATCTATGATTTCACTCTGTACACTAATGCAGGTCATAAGCCTTTTGTATCTTAGTAGATTGCTGTGACTGAAAATTTCATTACTCCAATGGCCAACTTAGCAATGAGCCTCTCAGAAATGAGCTGTGTAATGATGGTCCATCCCAGGCCTGTCCTTGAGGATTTTCTAGCATGGTTGAACCTGCCCAAGTTTGGCCTGTACTGGCAGATCCTCAAAATCCCAAGGTCACCTCATTTCCACACCAGAATGAAGGAACAGAAAGGGATTTTAATAATAGATATGCTTGATCATGACAACAATTATAAAGAAAATAGCAAAATAAACAGTGATTTAGAATAAATAAGGGCTTTAGTGAGGGACACTTAACTCTACTGTTAGTGCTAGCTTAGAATGACACTACCTGTTGATCACTTCAGATGGTTAGGAGGCAAAGAGAGAGGTTTGGGCTGGACCTGTAGATTGGGGAGGCACATGAATAGACATTCTAAGAGCTAAAAAGAACTCTAAGAGAGAGAAGGTGGGGAGAGGAAAGAACAGAACCAATAGCAGAGTCATGGAAAATATGTTGTTAGAAGGCAGAATAGATGATAATCCAGTAAAGAAGACTGAAAAGTAGCACTGAGACAAGTAGGAGGAGAAGCAGGAGAAAGCAGTGTCAGAAAAGTCAAAGGGAAGAGAGTAACCATCAGAAAGTGGTCTATTCCATCAAAAACTAAAGAGAGGTTAAGAAGGATGAGGAATGAGAAAAGATGGCTAAATTTGGCAAGGGAAAGATAACTAGTAACATTGGGGAGAACAATTTCAGAGAAGTGACAGTCAGAAGCTAAATTGAAATGAATTCAAGATTGAGGTGAGGAAGTAGAGACAATAACAATTATATTTTCCATAAGAGATGACTGAAAAGGAGATCTAAGGTCATAGGTAGCATTACTTAAAGTGATTTTTGTCTTCATTTTTAAAAGAATTATGGAGTTATTTAAATATTTTACTTCCTCTTTTGTTAATCTGGAGCAATTTATATTTTTGTAACTATTCATACATTTCACTAAGATTGTCAAATTTATTGGCATACAACTGGGCAAAATAGTTTCTAATTATTGTTCTAATTTCCTCTTCAATGGTGGTGAATTCCTCCTTTGCATTTTTGATGCTGGTAATTTGGTTTTCTTCTTTTAATCAAATTAACCAAAGGTTTATCTGTTTTATTGTTGTTGTTTTTTTTTTTCATAAAAACCAGCTCTTAGTTTTATTTATTAGTTCAATAGTTTTCTTAATTTTAGTTTTATTAATCTCTCCTTTGGTTTTCAGTATTTCTAATTTGGTATTTTTAATTTGTTCTTCTTCTAGCTTTTTTAGTTGTATGCCCAATTAATTGATCTCTTTTTCTATTTTATTCATGTAAGCATTCAGAGATATAAAACTTTCACTAAGAACCACTTTTTGCTGTATCCCATAAGTTTTGTCATGTTGTCTCATTATTGTCATTCTTCTGGATGAAGTTGTTGATTGTTTCTATGATTTATTGTTTGACCCACTCATTTCTTTACTATTGGATTATTTAGTTTCCAATTAATTTTTAGTTTATTTTCCCATGGCCATTTGTTACATGTAATTTTTATTGTGTCATGATCTGAAAAGGATGCATTTAATATTTCTGCCTTTCTGCATTGGATTATGAGGTTTTTATGTCCTGCTACAGGGTCGGTTTTTGTGTAGGTGCCATGTACTGCTGAGAAGAAGGTATATTCTTTTCTATCCTCATTCAATTTTCTCCAGAATCATCATATCATATCTATATCATAACTATCATATCTGACTTTTCTAAAATTATATTCAGCTCCTTAACTTCTTTCTTTTTTATGGTTAGATTTATTTAGTTCAGAGAGGGAGAGGTTGAGGTCCCCCACTATTATAGTTTTCTGTCCATTTGTGCTGTAAGAGATGATGAACAGGAGTGGCTAGGTGGTGCAGTGAGTAAGAGCACCGGCCCTAGAGTTGGGAGGACCTGGGATTGGTTCCGGCCTCAGATACTTAACACCCACACAAAATAACTGGCTGTGTAACCTTGGGCAAGTTACTTAACCCCAATTGCTTTAAAAAAAAGAAATGATGAACAGGTGGACTTCAGAAAAACTTGGAAAGACTTATATTAACTAATGTTGAGTGAAGTGAGAAGAACCAGGAGAACATTGTATAAAGTAGCAGCCACATCGTGCAATGACTGACTTTGATAGACTTAACTCTTCTCAGTGATGCAAGGACCTAAAACAACTCCAAAAGACTCATGATGGAAAATGCTATCCACATTCAGAGAAAGAAATACAGAGTCTGAATGCAGATCAAAGCATACTATTTGCTCCCTTTTTTGTTTTGTTTTTTCTTTCTCATGGTTTCTCCCATTCATTCTAATTCTTCTATACAACATGAATAATGTGAAAATATGTTTAATAATGATATATATGCGGAGTCTATATCAGATTGCATGTCATCTTGGGGAAGTAAGGGGGGAGGGAGGCAGAAAAATTTAAAACTTATGGAAGTGAATGTTGAAAGCTAAAAATAAATAAACTAATTTAAAACAAAGAATTATGGAGACATCAGTTTGTTTATATGTAGTTGGGAAAGAGTTGCTAAAGACTGAAAATGAGTGATATAAGGCAGACAAAGGATAGGCCAACCACACAGACAAGATGGGATTTGACTTGACAATTATTGATCTTTTCAAAAAACACTGACTCAAAAGAGGAAAATAGAAGATGATAAAAATGGATTTTGAGGTATAGAATATGGGAAAAGAAGAGTCTCACTGTAGATGGCCTTTTCTTGTCCCTTCAGATGATAGATCCTTTATCTCTACTATTACCTTCCAGATACTCTGTCCATATCTTGTTTATATCAATTTCTTGGTTGTCTCCCCCAGAAGAAGTGTGAACTCCTTGAGACCAAGGACTCTGTTTTTACTTTCCTTTGTATTCCCAGAGCTTAACCCAATGCTTCACACAGTGACTGATAGATTAAGGGGATTGAGTAAGGGGTGATATAAGAGAGAGGAGGCCAGTTGAAATTAGACAACTTATTTTGTAGTGGCATCAGTCTGCATAAATTCGTGACCTTTGTCTGCAGAATTCAGTTACTTGTGAATAGGAACAAATGCCAGCTAGGTGGTAAAGCAGATAGAGTGCCAGGCCTGGAGTCAGGAATACTCATATTCCTGAGTTCAAATCTGGTCTCAGACATTTACTATCTGTGTGACCCTGGGCAAATCACTTAACCCTGCTTGCCCCAGTTCCTCATCTATAAAATGAGCTGGAGAAGGAAATGGCAAATCACTCTAGTATCTTTGCCAAGAAAACCCCAAATGGGGTCACAGAGAGTTAGACATTACTCAAAAACAGTGGAAGGGAGTCAAGTTTAGGGTTTTGCCAGACATATGCTGTGGTAGAAAAAGGGAACAAGGACATTTTTGCTTTGATCAAATCAATATATTATGCCTCAAAACTTCCATCCATAGATTCTGATTCTGTGCTCTGGAATCTAATCCAATCCTTCCTCCATGTGACAACCATTCAAATCCTTAAAGAAACTTTAGGCCATGAATGTATAATTAAACTGACTCATTATATGGTTAAGACGGTAAAGGAAGAAAAGTGAAGCCAGAACAGGGAAGGATAGAAAAACTAAAAGTCATAATTAGGATAAAGAATAAGGTTGGGGGTGGGGGGGGGGAAGGACAAAGAAAGGAATGGATAGATAAGAATATAATGATCAGGCAGAGAAATTTCAGTCTTGGATCATGAAGGTAAAAGAGTTATAAGTGGGGGTGGCCAGGTAGCACAGTGAGTAAGAGCACTGGCCCCAGAGTCGGGATGACCTGGGATGGAATCTGGGCTCAGACACTTAGCACTCACCCAGAAACACCTGGCCATGTAACCTTGAGCAAGTTACTTAACCCCAATTGCTTAGGGGTGGCCAGGTGGCACAGTAAGTAAGAGCACCGGCCCCAGAGTTGGGATGACCTGGGATTGAATCTGGGCTCAGATACTTAGCACCACACCTAGAAATAACTGGCCATGTAACCTTGAGCAAGTTAATTAACCCCAATTGCTTAAAAAAATAGAATTATAAGTAAAGGTGAGGTAAAGGGTTTGACCATCTCTATGCATGGCTAAGGTAGAATAAAGGTGTAGATCATGGGAAATTAAAAGACTGATGAAAAAGGACAATATATTTGATAAAACATTTGTATATTGAAAGGCAGACTATACTGGAATTTTTAAGAATATGGTCAACAATTTGGGAAGAGAGGAAGACTGCATTCCTTGGGAAAAGAGGTGGAACAAAAGAAGTATCAAATGACTATCTAGTCTTTTGGGAAGAGCTCCAGTGATGCTGAAACTCACTGAATTTCATCTGAGGTAGTCAAGTCACTAAGTCAACAACACTATGGACATTTTTGCTTTGATCAAATCAATTTATTTTTCCTCACGATTTCCATCCATAGATTCTGATTCTGTCCTCTGGAGTCAAATCCAATCCTTCCTCCATGTGACAACCATTCAAATCCTTAAAGAAACTTCATTTCTCTTCAGGTTATACTCTTGACTGGATTTTCTCTATCATGTCCCAGAAGCCTCTTCATCTTAGAAGCCTGCTTCACCACTGAACTTCTCATATGAAGTATCCTCTGTCCTTGCACTCTCTCCCTCTGCTTGACTGGTTCCTTCAAGAAACTACATTTTAAGGAGGATGCCCAGACCAGCAATGTCTTCTTTCCTCCCTAGGCTGTACTCTTCCAACTTTTTCTACCATGGTTAGTACCTTCATCTCTTATTCACCCACCCCTAGATTTTCAGTTTCCTTTTACGTGTTATCTTCCCCCTTTATCATGTGAGTTCCTTGAGGGCAGGTAATGTCTTTCCTTCTGCTTGTATTTGTATTCTCAGTGCTTAGCACTTTGTCTGGCATATTGTAAGAGCTTAATATATGCTTGTTAATTTGTTGGTTTGATTTAAAGACAACTAATATGTCCCACCTAAGCTTTTTCTTCTATAAACTAGTTCCTTCAAATGATCTTTGTGTGGGATGAACCTAAATGCCTTCATAATACTTGTTGCTCTCCAAAGTCCTTCCTAAAATGTAGCACCTGGGATAGATAATAATTTGGATGCAGTCTGATCTTAGTTGGGCTCTCAATTCCTTTCTCTAGAAGCTAAGCATCCCTTAATATAACACAAGCTTTTCTTGACTGCGCTATCATACTCTTTATTCATACTGAACCAATAGTAAACCACCAGATTGTTTTTCAGACAAACTTCTGTCTAACCATTACACTCTCCCCCTGTATCCACAAAATTATACTTGTAAAGTTTTTTTTTAACTTAAGAGTAAGCTTTTATATTTATCTGTTTTTAAATTCATCTCATTATATTGAGTAGTTTATCAATGACCTGGATAAAGTCATAGATAACATGCTTATCAAATTTGCGGATGATACATAATAGAAGGTATAGGAAATATGTTGGATGACAGGTCAGAATGAAAAAAAAATCTTAGTATGCTAAAATGTCAGGCAAAACCATATAAAATGGAATTCATTCTCTGATTCTATAACTATAGAAGTGCTTACCTAATTTGAGAGGAACAGATTAGATGAAAGGGGTGATAAAATGTCATTTTATATCAAGAAGATATAATTGTGAGAAAATCATGACTCAGAGTGTGGAAGCATGAAGAATAGCATTGGGGTGAGATTGAGGGCAGTGAGTGAGCAAAAATACAGAATCATTTGAGAGACAAACTATAGTCCTCTCTTGACTAAAAGGAAGAAATGGGTAAGTTCAGAGAACAAATCACAAAAAAGTATAGGGGCCAAATAGAAAAGTGAAGATGGATTTAAATGATACAGAAATTTGTTGCAATCTTTCTCTCTGTCTCCCTGTCTGTGTCTCTCTGTATCTGTCTGTCTCTCTTTGTCTCTTATGTGTGTCTGTCTTTGTCTCTGTCTGTCTCTGTCTATCTCTGCCTCTGCCTATCTCTGTCTCTCTTAATGCAAAGAATGAGGGCTCACAGTATATAACTAAAAGAATAATATATATGGAGTCAGATGGTCTGGATTTCAGTCCTAACTGCCACATCCTCTTAGTGTGATACTGAGAAAGCAACAGCTTCCTTCGGTTTTGGTTTCCTCATCATAAAATGGAGTGGTATTAGACCAAATTACCTCTAAGATCCCTTTTGACTGATAAGGACAGGGGGACATTCTGGATGTAATGAGGAGCTGCTGGCCAAAGTAGAAACCATGGAAACATTGGGAAGAAGGGACTCAATTTGTGGGCATTCACTTTGCTTCCAATTATTTTTTATCATAATATGTTGAAGAGGAAAAATAATGATAAGGATATTTTTGCATATATTGTAGAGCTTTGTTTCTGTCTTTGACTTCATTTGATCCCAGTAGTGGAGTTACTGGATCAAAGGCTATAGACTTTAATCACTTTTCTTGCATAATTCCAAATAGATATTTAGAATATTTTGAACAATTCATAGCTCTACCAATAATGTATTAGTATGCCTTCCTTCTCACAATATCAGTTAATTAAAAAGCATTTATTAAAACACTTACTATATACCAGGCACTATAGATCCTCCAACATTTACTGTTCTTTTTTGAAGGGATGATTTGACTAATTCTCAGGATATGCAGTGAAACTTCAGTTTGACTTATTTTGCTATTACTGATTTAGAGAATGTTTTCTAATCAGCATTTATAATATTCAATTTCTTTGAAAACTAATTATATTCTTTAATTATTTGATTACTGGGCAATACTTTTTGGTGTTATGTAATTATGTCAATTCCCTTTAAATCTTGGATATCTGATAATGATATTAAATAAAAATATTTTTCTCAGTTGATATTTTTCTCATTCTATCTTCGTTGATTTTATTTGTGCAAAAGTTTATTAAACTTTAAGTAACTGGAAACAAGTTTTGTCCTTTGTAATCACCATCCCTAGTTTAGTTAAGCATTCTTCCTTTAGAAATAGTGAAAATTATCTCCTTTCAATTGTTTTTTTTTAATATTTTTTAATTGTAATTTTTTTTTGTTTTTGCTTTTTGGAGGGGGGAAGGTAGGGCAATTGGGGTTAAGTGACTTGCCCAAAGTCATACAGCTAGTTTTTGTGGTAAGAGTCTGAGGTTGAATTTGAACTCAGCTCCTCCTGCCTCCAGGGCCAGTGTTCCATTCACTGTGGCACCTACCTGCCCCTCAATTCTCTTTTAATATTTTTGTAATATAACCTTTAACATTCAAATCACATAGCCATTTTATTTTATTTTGGTGTGTGTAAGAGCTCGGTTTAAGATTAATTTTTGTATTTTCTAGTAGTTATTGTCAAAAAAGGGAGTCCTAGTAATTCATGATCTGGTTTAGCAAACATCAGGCTACTAGTTTTGCCTGTTTCTGTTTCTTGAACATTGAGTTTGTTTCATTGTTCTACCTTTTTGTGACTTAAAAATGAATACCAAATCATTTTGATGACTAGTACTTTATTATATAGTTTGAGACCTGGTAATGCAGGATACTCTTATTTTGAATTTTTCTTTATTATTACTTATTCCCTTGATATTTTCAACTTTTGTTGTGCCAGATGAGTTTTTTATTGTTTCATCTAATTTTGTGAAGTATTTACTTGGTAATTTATTTGGTATAGTACTAAATCTGTAAATTAATTTGGACAGCATCATCACTTTTTAAAATATGTTGACAAACTTCAGTCATGAGCAGTGACTAGTTCTCCAATTATTTGTCTTCATTTTTATAAAAAATTATATATATTTTTGTACTTGTGTTCATATAAATCTTTCAGTATCTTAATAGGCTAACAGGTATTTTGGACATTGCCTTTATTTTGAATGGAAATTTTCTTACTATTATTTCTTCCTGGTAACTGTTAATATTGTATATAAATGCTGATGATTTTTGTGGGTTTATTTTGTTTTTATGCTTTACAGAGTCTATTATTCAACTCAATTATTTTCTGTACTGATTCTCTGGGTTTTCAAGAAAAAAATTATGCCATTTGCAAATAGGAATAATTTTTTTAATCTTTATACATCAGTTTATTTAATTTTAATTTCATTATCTTGTCTTATTGCTACAGCTTATATGTTTAGTCCGGTGTCAAGTAAAAAGTAGAGAGAAAGAACATCCTTATTTTACCCTAGCACATGTTATTATAAATGCACTGGGGAATACTAAGAATGTATGCATCCTTTAATGTTCCCATTCACAAGCTGGTCAAACCTATTTTCCCCCACCAATCTATCCAGGCTTATATTTTTCTTCTTTTTTATTTTTCTAGTAGATATTGAAAAGGGTCATCATAAAATGATGAGGTATAGGGTTAGGGGTGCTCGAGAGCCCAAAATACCAATATGCTGGGTCCTGCCTAATGAATTCTACTCAAGTCTTCTCTCAGCCAAAGAAAAGTAAAGTTCATTAAAAGTTCTCCATAATGGGTATACTCTTAAGGAGCCTCAGTATCTGTAAAGATTGTATTGGACAATACAAGTCTGTGCTAGAAAATCCTATGATGCTCTCACACCACATGGAGGCAAGATGGGGTCTTATATACAGAAAGGTTGTGGGAGGAATCTAGGGGTGGTCTAGGGGAGGAGTTTAAGGAGGGTCTTCAGGAGGAATCAATGAGGTCAGACTCCAGTAATGAGTGATTAAGAGTGGGGAGTTGCTGGAGGCTACCTGGAGATGACAGGTGGAGGGCTAGGCCAGTTCAAGGGTCTAACAGATTTGGATATAGATATTTTGGGAGGATCAAGGGTGGAAGCTAGCTGGTGGAGTGGTAGGCTAGTAACCCAGGTTTATGCCAGGCCACAATGAAAGGCTTATGGCCTCAGGCAAATGCAAATCAAGTGGGAAGATTCAATCAGAATTCAAGGGGGTTCCCAGAGCCTGGGCCTCATCAGTTATTTCTAACTCTGAAGGTGGAATATTAAAGTGTCCCATTATTATGGTGTTAGGTTGGATGTTTTTTGTGAATTTCTCCTAGTTGTTCTTTTTTAAACATTAATACTGTCAAATGTTGCATACATATATTTAATAATATGTTTTTCACCGATTGCTTTGCTCTTAAGCACAATGAAATTTCTTCATCTCTCTTTACATTAGAAAATTTTATTATTGCCTGTCTATAAATCATAATTAAAATGTCTGATTCTTCTAGTCACCTGATGCACAATGGATTTTATTTAATTCCCTCATTTTCAATCAATGTGCATCTACTTAGGGTTTTTAAGCTCTTTTGGATATCATGGACCTTTTGGCAGTCTAATGAAGCCTATAGGCACCTTCCTAACATACTAGTTTTTTTAACACATAAAATAAGATTACAAGGTATTATAGAGGAAACCAATTATATTGAAATATGGCTTTCCAAATATTTTCAACACACACATTTATTGATCCTAAGCTAAGAATTTGTTTTCCACATGCTTCCTGTATGCAAAAAGTTGTTGGGAATTTAAAAATACATTAGTCTATTCTTGTTCTTTTTATTAGGAAAGTTAGCCTACTCACATTTAGAGTTATAATTATTAAATTTGTTTTCTCCCAATAAATACAAGCGTGTGAGGAAGTGTGTGCTTATAACTATCTTGAAACATTTAATTGTTTTTCTTGATTAATGAAACTAATCTTTATTTCTTATCTGCCTTGTGCTAGTCCAAGAATTTCACCTTTATTTGTACAATATGAAGGTTAGTGGGTTATAAGATCTTCCCCTCCCATAAATAGGCCTCACAAGGAGCCAAGGGGTTCCCCACACCTTTCTGATTAAGTGCTGAGTGGCACTAAGTCAATCAGCTGTATTTTGGGCCCTCCTGGCTTTGAGTGAATGTTAATAGCAACTGTTTCTCTTTGGAACAGCAAGCCTGAGGGTCTTCCCCTCCCAGTTTGATTTTTTTCTTTTTCTAATTAAAGGGGCCGTTGACTCACTTCTTAAAGAGGCCAGTTCACTGAATGGGTGTTACCTCACTCTTCATGAGTATTTGCATAAACCTTAGCCTAAAAGGGCCAGGGTCTCCCGTTGCATCCTGGGCCATCTCCAGTCTTCCTGATGAATATCAGGTCACTTGATCCAGATGACTCTGGAGGAGAAAGTGAGGCTGGTGACCTTGCACAGCCCTCCCTCATTCAAATCAAAGTCAAATACAAGTCATGTCATCATTTCCCTAATGCCATAGTCCTTTTTGAAAATGAAGGACAAACTCAACAAGCCAGTCAAGTCTTTGACTGGAAACAGTATATATATGGTATTATAAATATACTGTTATATATATAGTATATATAATCAAGTATTTGATTGGAAACAGTATATGTATAATATACTGTTATATATAATATTGTCATATATACATATACATACACATACACACAAATACATACATATACCCATATATATATATAATGTGGGCTGAGAGAGAAGCAGACAGAGGGAAAAACTTGCCTAGGGGAACTTGTTTGTGGGGAGACTTGACTGAGAGAGCACTTTCAATGTCGGTCCTCTCTGGTTTTGAGGCTAGCTCATTATCCACTGTGCCACACTGAAGAGGTTACCCATAAAGAGGGTTAGGGTTACTCTGGAGACCCCAAAAAACCAACATGCCGGGTCCTGCTGAATGAATTCCACTCAAATCTTCTCTCAGCCAAAGGAAAGTAAAGTTTATTAAAAGTTTGTTTGTATTGGACACAGAGTAAGCCTGTTTTAGGTCATTCTATGGTGCTCTCCCCTACATGAAGACAAGATGGGGTCTTATATACAGAAGGTTGTGGGAGGAATCTAGGGATGATCTAGGGGAGAAGTTTGGGGAGGGTCTTCAAGAGGAGTTAATGAGGTCAACTAGTGATTAAGGGTGGGCTAGGCCAGTTCAACTGGGGATAGACACTTTGATAGGCTCAAGGGTGGGAAGTCTAGTAATGAGGATGTAAGGATTATTGCCTCATCAAATGAGACAATTTTCCAAGGGAGGTTCCCAGAGCCTGTACCTCAAGGACTCAAGGAGAGCTCAAGGGGGGGTCCCAGAGCCCATTCCTCATCAACACCACAGTTAACCATAGACTTCAGTCCTGCCTCTAACACATATATAATAAATGTGTGATCCTGGGCGTGTCATTTAATCTCTCATACTCTAGGTAACTATTTATGACTATAAGTTGCATAGATGGTGTGACCTTCATAGGTAGTGGGAATTTCCCTAGTTAGAAGTTACCTATATCAGTGAAATCCTAGGTCCATTTTTGATTCCTCATTTGCTTTTCCCTCTCCTCTCTAAAGTCAGAATTTATTCTCTGAAATTTGTTTTGTTTACACTAATCACATCCCAGTCATCTCCCTTCACCTTACCTTAACTATTTCTCATGTTCCTTGAGTTTATATTTATTTTTGCTATGTGATATAAGGGATAGAACACTGGGTTTGGAAACAATGGTTGTGTTCCTTTGGGCAAGTCACTTAATCTCTTACCACCTCAATTTCTACATTTGTAAAATAATGGCAATAATAGCACTTTATCTCTCAGAATTGTTTTAAGGATCAGACAAGGTATATATGTAAAGTGATTTGCAAATCTTAAGGTGTTATATTAATGTTAGCTATCATCATCATCAGTATTATTTTTTTTGTTTACTTTATCCTTCACTTTCCCTTTCCTTTAAGAGTCTTAGCATTTAACTTCCCTCTGCACATCATTAATTCTTCCATTTCAGTGATAATAATATGTTGCATCACTTTCAAGAAATGTTTTCATTGCATCACTTTTTGCTACTCCTTTTCCCTTCTAGGATATTCTAAAATAGGGATGTTAATTATCAATGGAGGCAACAAAGGAGAGTTAGAAGTACTTTATAACCTTAATATCAAGGGTCTAACCTTCTTTTCCTTGCCACTCCTGTCCTTTTTGTTTTCATGCCTCATCCCTTGGTATCTATGACTCTCCATTTAATTCTCTCCAAGAAAGATTCCTATACTAATCATTTCTTTCCACCTCAGTAGTTCTCCTGTCTTGAAGAAGTTGATCTCTTGAAGTCCAATACCACCCTACCTTCTCCTAGAAGAGCTGGTTGTGAGATCCTTTTCTCAACCAGCTCCATTCTCTTTGTGATTTCTTAGGGATGTTAACATCTTTCCATTGGTGAGACCCACATTGTATCCCTCTTTCCATAATCTCCCCTAAGAATTCTATCATTGTCCTCCCACCACCCTAAAAACTAGATAAATTAAAAGTTTCTATCCTAAAGATACTTCCCCCCTACTACTATAAAGATGTGGGAGTTCCAGGAATGTGGAACATTGCATGTATTTCTCAAATATGGGGGGATATGTTGATCATTTTTGAAAGCCTTATGTCTTGTTCCTCTTTTTCCTTTTCATTTAAAATGTTCTTTGTAATATGACATGGCTTCCCGGGAGGGGGGAAGGAGAGAGATACAGAAGGAAATTTAGATGGTATAAAAACAAAAGGGAAAAATAAAATTAATTTTTTAGAAAGAAAATATATCATTTCTTATGCTTATGAGGCTTGACAGGTCCTTTCCTGACTCCCTCAATTATTTTTATATGTACTGTTCTCTGTCCGTGGTCCCTTATTCTATATTTGTGTAGTTGCCATACCCCTTATTTGTTCTCTTTTTTGGTCTGGGTGTCTCTTTGTCTCTTTCTGTAGAGCCAGGCTTCTTAACCTGGGGGTTCATGAACTTTAAAAATGTTTTCACAATTACATTTGAATATAATTGGTTTCCATTGGAATCTTATTTATTTCATGTTTTTAGAGAGTATTTTGAGAAGGGATCCATAGGCTTCACTAACTTGTCATGGCACAAAATTGTTAAAAGCCCCTGCTCCACATTCTGCTCTTTTAGTCACCATGTAAGGAAATAACACACAGATGAAAGTAATAGACCTAATAATACTGCTTATGGTGCCTGGGGTCCCTGACTTGTCTCCTATTCTCCCAGTTACTTTAGCTTGAAGTATGGAAGCCTGGCCATGAAAAAGCACTTTAAAGTTTACAAAGCACTTTAAGGTCTTTATGTCAGTCGATTCTTATAATGACTCTATGAAATAGGTACTACAAGTATTATCATCATCACTCTTATTTTTCAGATGAGGAAATTGAGGTCCTGAGAGGGTAAGTGCCTCTTGGAGGTAATTAGGTAGTGCAGAGGGCTGGGCCTAGAGTTAGGAAGAGCTGGGTGTGAATCTTGCCCTCAGTCTCTTAACTAACTGGGGGATCCTGGCCAAGTCACTTAACCTCTGTTTTTCTTATGGTTGTTGTGAAGATCAAATGAGATAATATTTGTAAAGCCCTTTGAAACCTTAAAACACTATATAAATGCTAGCTATATTTAGGGTCCTCTTGTGGTTAAGTGATATATTGAGGGACTTATAAGAGGTTAAATGACATATCTATGGTCCTTTGAGAGGCTGAGTAACAAACCTAAGGTTGCATAGCTGGCAAATGTCAGAGGTGGGATTCAAATGCCAGCTATCCCTGGTTCCAAATTCAAAGCTCTTTCCATGCCACTATGCTGATTTTAATTAAAAAAAAAAACAACACTCTTCTTGTATGACTCTGAAGAGGTTAAGGGTGCTTGAGACCCGAAAATACCAACATGCCAGGTCCTACCAAATGAATTTGACTCAAGTCTTCTCTCAGTCAAAGAAAAACAAAGTTTATTAAAAGTTTGCTTGTATTAGACACAATAATTCTGTGCTAGAAAATTCTATGGTGCTCTCATACCACATGGTGTGAGATGGGGTCTTATATACAGAAGATTGTGGGAAGAATCTAGGGGTGGTCTAGAGGAGGAGTTTTGGGAGGGTCTTTAGGAGTCAGATGAGGTCAATGAGTGATTAAGGTTGGGAAGTTGCTGGAGGCTACCTGGAGTGGACAGACAGTGGTGGGCTAGGCCAGTTCAAGGGTGGATTGATATTTTGATAGGCTCAAGGGTGGGAAGTGGATGGACAGTGGAGGGCTAGGCTAGTAACTGAGGTCTGGGCCCAGCTACAATGTAAATCCATCATCAAATGGCATGATTTAATCAGAGCTCAACGGGGGTTCCCAGAGCCTGCACCTCATCACCTCAACCATATTCCCAAACCATGGTGTAGATATGAGGCTGGAAGGAACCTCAGAGGCCATTTTGCCCAATCACCTCCTTTTTTGACAAAACTAAGGTTCAGAGAAATCAAGTAGCTCACCTCTAAGGTTGCCAGTTAGTGATTGAAGTCACTTTATTTCTGTGACTCTAGCCTCAGGCATGACACAATCTACTTTTCATCCACTTCTCCTGATGAATTGAGTACCTTTCACCCCTTGTGACCGAATAGGACACACAGAACCTCAACAATTTGTCTTTTCTGTCATAAGACACATTCAACAGACATAATGTGCGTCTTCTACTTCCCTGACCCTCCTCATTCTCTGCCAAACATGACCTAAAAAATGACAGGATTGAGTAGATCTAATTAAGTTTCCATAACACAAGGTTTCAGCTTGGGCTGGTATCTCTATTATCTGGCTAAGGTAGGATTACTGTTTTCTTTCCAACCTGTCACTGATATAAATGAGTTCTTAATTCCTCCCTTTGTGAAGAACAGGTTATCACAGTCATATTCATTAAGTTACTTTAGGGCCCTGCAGCAGGGCTTAATGGTGGTTTAAATTAGCAGTCTGCCTCTCCACTCCTCATTGTGGATAGAATCTGTGATCTTGGGAAGGGAATGAATTTCCTTTGACCATTAAACCCTTCCAGGATTTGGGATGTGTATATGTGTATGAGAGAGAGAGAGAGAGAGAGAGAGAGAGAGAGAGAGAGAGAGAGAGAGAGAGAGAGAGAGAGAGA
>NW_027187378.1:37977284-37994595 GCF_028583685.1 Petaurus breviceps papuanus
AGAGAGAGAGAGAGAGAGAGAGAGAGAGAGAGAGAGAGAGAGAGAGAAAATGTAAAGTGTGGGGGAGGGGGGTTAACATAAATCCAGAAATCACCCTCTAGACCTGGATAATTTGACTAATAACTGAAGTGCTCCAATAGAAGACCTGACTCTTAGTTATGTCTCCCTGAGAGCTTTTCCTCATTTATTCACTCATGCATTGGAACATAGGATTTATAGCTGAAAGGGAGCTTAGAGAATTTCTAGGCTTCCCCTTTCATTTATAGAAAATCTCAATTTGGGATCTGTGAACCCCCCAAAATTTACAAAATAATCTTTTGGTAACTATATTTAAATAGAACTTATTGCCTTTGTAATCCTATGTATTTTATTTTATGCATTTAAAAGCATTATTCTGCAAAGAGACTGTAGGCTCCAACGGATTGCTGGACAGTACTATACCCAAAAGGTTAAGAATCCTTGAATGATAGAGACAAAGAGACTGAGATACAGATGGAAGAAATACATAAGGTCACAGTGACAACAAATGTTTAGTCTATATTATATACGATGTAGTGATCATACAGAGCACAGAAAAGTCCCTATGTTGAAGGTGCATATATTCTATCCAACTTACATGCTACACATTCTACACTGCTGGGATCTGAAGCCAGGTACTCTGATGCCAATGCTAAGGTGCTTTCCACTATGCTTGCTTTGTCTCTGGTGTATATATAGTGAGTACAGACTGTCCTAAAAATCTTAGTGCAGGTATGAAAGATTAGAGCTAAAAACTGAACTAAGAATTTTGGGATATTATATATATTTAATGTCTCTTAGGACAAAGAGCTATAGAATTCTATAACTGGAAGGGATCTCAGAACCCACTTAATCTAAATCCTCTCATAAGCATAAATTTGTAGCTTCTCTGACATGAGGTCATCCACCTAACACTTAGATACCTCCAATGACATGAAGTCGCCACCTATTGAGGTTATCTGTTCTACTTTTTGCAACTTTCTACCTGGTAATGTTGAGATTTAGGGATGCTTGAGACCCCAAAATATCAACACACCAGGTCCTGCTGAATGAATTCGACTCAAGTCTTCTCTCAGCCAAAGTAAAGCAAAGTTTATTAAAGATTCGCCATAATGGGTAGACTCTTAAGAGAGCCTCAGTATCTGTGACGCTGCTCATACTGGAGAAGCAGGCCAGAATTATCTGACTCAGAGTGAGTCTGTGCTAGATGGAATTCATGGCACCTTCATGGAGGCAAGATGAGTCTTAGATTGTGGGAGGATTTAGGGGTAGTCTAGAAGAGGGGTTTGGGGAGGGTCTTGAGAAGTCTAAGGAAGATCTTGAGGGGACTGAGGTCAAACTCCAGGAATGGGATTAAGGGTGGAAAATAGTTGAAGGCTACCTGGAGATGACAGACAATGGAGGGCTAGGCTAGTTTAAGGGTAACAGGTTTGGGTATAGATATTTTGATAGGGTCAAGGGTATGAAGTAGCTGGACAAGGGAGGACTAGGCTAGTAAGAGTAAGAGATTTGGGCCTAGCAATAATGAAAGGCATATGGCCTCAGGCAAATGCCTCATCAAGTGGGAAGATTCAGAGTTCAAGGGGTTTCCCAGAGCCTGTACCCCATCAGTATGACATTTTTTGTTATGTTAATCTGAAATCTGCTTCTATTACTTACATGCATTCCAGGTGCTACTTCCTCCACTGTCTTCTGGTCTCCAACCCTAACTGAAAGTGGTATTTGTCTCCTCTGATTTTCCTAGAGTGCTTTGTCTAGATCTCTCCTTGTTCCCTTCCTTGGGTTTCTAATTTTTATGTGCACAGCATATCCCTCATACAGGGTTTAAACTTTGAGAAGCTTAAAACAGCATGAAGGCTTCTGAGACTCTGTCTCTGTCTCTCTCTCTACATACACACACACACACACACACACACACACACACACACACACACTTACTTGGTTTGATCATTTTTCAGTTGTGTCTGGCTCTTTATGACCCCACTTTGGGTTTTCTCGGCAAAGATACTGGAGTGGTTTGTCATTTTCTTTTCCAACTCATTTTACAAATGATGAAACTGAGGCAAACAGTTATTTGCCCAGGGACACACAGCTAATAAGTGTCTGAGGCTGGATTTAAACTCATGATAATGAGTCTTCCTGACTCCCGGCCCTGTGGTCTATCCATTGTGCCACCTAACTGCCCTTTGAGTCTATTTACACACACATATACATGCATACATATACACATGCATACATGTATGCACACACACATACACAATGCACATATACCATATATCTTCATATACACATGTGTGTTTCTTGGTATCCATGTGTATACACACACATATAATTTTTTTTTGCTAGAATTTCAGCTCCTTGAGGCAGAAGACTATGTCTCCTTTTTCTTTGTAGCTCCAGCACCCAGGACAGCACTGGAACATAGCAGATACCTAATAAATGCTGAATGATTGGTTGTTTGAAGATAATCCAAGTCCAGGAATTCTACTGTAACTCCACAGTCCAAACTCTTCTCATTCCATTTTTAATGCAAAGCCTTATTAAAAGTAGCCAAACAAAGCTAATTCTATTGGTTCTTAGAACTGCATTTGTTCATCTGCTTCTGTCCTAAAGTGGGCATCTCGAAGGCACATCTATCTTGAATGGCACCTGCTTGAGCTTTAGGCTTCAGCCTGTACCAATGACTCAACGTCAATGAGCCCAAAATATCCCCTCTCCATTGTATTAAATTTTGCAGCAGAGTTTCTCTGGCCAATTATGCAGCTGCCATAATCTTCTCGATACAAAACATTTACCATCATAGCCATGGGCCATTCAAGGGACAGAGACTGATTCTGGCACCAGAGAACTGTACTTGACTCTGCTGTGATGCAGCATCTTATCGGTGCCTGTCAGAAATAGCAAAGCTTAAAATGCAAACAGCAGCCGGAGAGTTATCAGCAGCAAGTGTCATCAGTGTTACATTCCTGCTAATAGCATTTTTAAAATTAGAGTTGCTCCGTTGAAATTCTTCTGTGCACTATTAACAAGTCATATGGAAAAGTAATATAGACATTTAGCAAAGAACAATTAGATTTTTACAACAAATGTGAGTGGAAGGATCCCCACAAGCTGGTGGAAGACAGGCGAGTAGAGAGGTAGGTGGTAGGGAATCATACATAGATCAGTCTCAGTGCACTCCAAATAAACCCAAATTGAAAGTCTTGGCAAATTGAAATTTTTGGCTTCAGCTCTACAGTAGAAATCAGGAGAAAAGGGTCTGTGTTCTGGGATCTAGGTTCCTAGGTTCTAGGAAGTACATTCTACCTAGTTTCAGCTCTACCAAAAGTAGTATCTGTGTGACCTTGAGCAACTTACTTTTCCTCTCCAGGCCTCAGTTTCCTCCCCTGCAGATTTGATTAAATTTTAAGAGTATTTATTAGACACTCCAAGGTATTATGCCAGATTCTGAGTATGCAAAGTTTTTCATTTTCATTTTTTTAAAGAGAGAGATAGTTCCTGACTTCAAAGATCTTATATTCTACTGCAAAATGAGAGTTTGACTAGATGGCCTCTTAACTTCCTTCTTCCTTTAAAAAGCAATCCATGAAGGCTGATGGATCTCCCGGAGAACTAATTTATTATTTCTAAGATAATAGGGAAAGGTCTCTCTTGGTCTTTCCGGCTGAACATTGATCCAACATGAGTTAATATCAGTCTTGGCTGGGGATTTAATTTGAAGTAGGACTCCCACAGGGACTGGCTAGACTTAAGAAGGTGTCTCTTGGATTTCTTTTAAGTAAGATAAAATGGAGCTCCAGGAAGTGTCACTGTGATGTGCTGATAGGAACATTTTTGTCTTAATCTACTTGAAGTTTTTAAGATCCTTGGACTTTTCAGGGGAGCTCTTGTTAACATACCCAACAATCAGCACTCTGGCTGATGCCAAGGCTCCGGTAGGGCCCACCAATGTGGTTGTCGATGCCAAGAGATAGCACCCCAATTAGCAAGCCATTAATCCCTGATCAGCATTACTACAAATTTAATTTAATTTGGGGCTATAGAATTCTTGCTGCTGTCAGACAGATGCAATGGCCCTAGATGGCAGAACACAACTGATAAGAAAGTGTCTCTGACCAGTCTGGATTCTGTTGTTAATTATTTTTATTGGGTGCATCCAGGAAGGAACAGCCTCATCACTGTCAGTAATTCAAGAGGGGATTTTGGTTGTTAAATTTAGACTATACAAGAAACTGGGGAGAGGCAACCAAGGGAGATGGTGGAATCTTGGCTCTATGTGCTCCTAAGAGTTTCTATCTAGAGGTAGGGTAAAATACAAGAATGACTCCTTTGGGTCTATTTCAGCCTTGGGATTTTATGATGCTAGAAAGCTGACTCCTTATCCCCAATATGCAGAAGGCCAGGTACAGTGTTTACAAGGCAGAATGTATTAGAGATAAGAGAAATCCACATAACATTTCTTTAAACACTCAGATGACTTAAGAATGGTGACATACACTGTAGCTTTCTCTTGGTTTCTTCTGGTCATGTGATAGTTTCTTCCTTATATCGGATGTAATTATGAGGACTCCCTACCCTTTAAGGCTCATATATCACATTTATGCCCCTTTGCTGTAGACGGCAGCTGGCATAGCTATGTATATCTAATGTTAATTCAAAGTAAAAGTCTAGGCAGGTAATGAGCTCCCTATCTTTGAACATATTTAAGTGGAGCTTCCTGATTTTGTTGGGGATATTGTAGAAGGGAATCTTGCTACAGGCAAAGTGGCCAAAGTGGCCTTTGGGATCCCTTCAAAGTCTATTATTCTGTGTTTATAAGTGGGTGAGAGATTAAGGAGGAAAAAGTAATGAGTGAGAAAAAGTTTCCCCCAGGTGTGGGGGTTGAGGGATGAATTAGGAAGCAAAGAGGAAGTAGGACTGAGTTGGTTAAAGCCAACTCACTGTAAAAATGGAGGAGGAGCCAGCAAGTAGCTGGAGCAGGGACTTAGCAGAATCTTGAAAGGAAAATTCATCTAAGAACAGGAAGCCAATGGAGTTGTTGGACACAGAATCATGGTAGAATTATGACCAAAGAAGGTCATGCTACCCAAATAACTGGAAGGAGAATATAGTATTGTGGAATGTGCATTGGAATTGGAACCAAAGGACCAGAGTTTGATTTGGCTCTGCTGCTTACTACTTTTGTGACTTAAGGCCAGTCATGTAACTTCCCTGGGCCTCAGCTTCCTTATTTGTAGACAAAGGGGGTTAGGCTAGATTATATCATATAGTTTTCTTAAATCCTATGATCATATGAACAATAATCAGAACTGCTGTTTTTCGTTTCTCTGGGGATGGGGGCAGGGAGAGAGAGAGAGAGGAAGAAGGAGAGGGAGAGAGAGAAGGAAAAGGAGGGAGGGAGGAAGACAGAAGAGGGAAGAAGGGAGATGATGTATAATTCAGACAGAGACAGACAGGCAGAGATGGGGATAGAGAGAACAAACTAGCATTCAGGTCAAGCTTGAGATAGTAGAAGAATTGAAACTGGAAGAAGAAACAAGACAATTTGGGAAGTAGAGTATGAGAAAGACCTAGCCTGGGAAGGATGAATTCAGGGAACTGAACTGAAAGAATACAGATTATGGGAGTTCCCCAAGATTTGTCTTCTAAGCAAAAATATCTGGAAATCAAGCAAAAAATGTCTGCAATTATACTTCATACTTATAATTTTTTGACTTGTAGAAAATGGCTCAGTGGGTAGAGCACTAGACCTGGAGTCAGGAAGACCTGAGTTCAAAACAAGTGTCAGACATTTATGGACTATGTGACCCTGGCCAAATCACCTGACTTCTGTCAGCACTTTCCTTAGCACCTACCTCCCAAGTAGGTTGTGAAGATAAAATGAGATAACATTTGTAAAGCATTTTGTAAACATTAAAGCACTGTAGAAATGCTATTATTGTGGTTGTTTTTATGATCATTATTAAAAAAAGAAGCTCTTTCTACCCTAAAAACCTGGGTCTCAGGGTCTCATGTACCCAGTGATTCATACTCTTTCCTGGATAATCATCTAAGTCTTTGCCTCTGACTATGAATATCTCCCAAAGGTCTGTTCTGCACTTTCCTATTTTCTCTAGTTACACCTGCTTTCTTGATGATCTCATCAATTCTCAGGGGGTTCAATTATTATCTCTGTGTAAATGGCTCAGATCTATATATTAAAGCCTACATTTTGTTCTGAGTTCCAGCCTCTCCACCAAATTCCTCTTGGACATGTCTGAATGGATATTCCATTAGGCATCTCAAACTCAGCCTGTCCAGAACAGAACTCATTAGCCTCCTTGACAAATCCACCTGTCTTCCTACCTTCTCTATTTCTATTGAGGGCACCACTATCCTTTTGATTGTCCAGGTTCACAACCTTGGATTCATTCTCTATTCTTTCTCATACCACATATTCTTTCAGTTATCAAGGCTTAGTTCTAACACCATGATATCTCTCCATTTATCCCCAACTCTTTCCTTACTGTAGCAGCAAGCACCCCAGCATACCCAGAGTGGCTGCCAACACAGGTTCTTCAATCTGCTTTTCTAAAGGAAAGCAACTCAAAATCTTGCTTTAATCAAACATATGTCATTTACCTAGTCCAGGGGAAAAAGGTCAGACCCTGAACTTCAGAGAATACAGAGGTTACAAGCAGACAAATAATACAAAGAAACAGATCAGCAGACAGGCTTCCAACTGTCTGACCATCCATACCTAGTCAGTTACCAGAAAGGGAAGCACCAACATCTGGGTTTTCAAAGCCAGGGGGCTCAACAGCTGCCCAGAGTCTCGTCTGGTCAAATCACATAACTCTTCTCAAAGTGAACCCCAAAACAAAATCTCACATCAGGGTATATATAGCCTTCTCCTGGCTCAGAGAATGTCACAACCCTCTTGACCCACTGCCCAATCACACAGCACCAAGGTGTGGGCATTCCTGAAAAGCAAGCCTCCCACCACAGGCTCCATGTGAGCACATTCAGTCTATTTACTTTGGAAACCTGTCTGCTGATCTGTTTCTCTGTCTGCAATAATTATTTTTTTTATAAAAATATATTATTTATCTTAACATGTAATGGGTTTATTATTGTTATTTAAAAATTAATAAATAGCATTTTACTTTCTTTTTATTTCATTTTGCTTTTTGGAGGGCAATTGGGGTTAAGTGACTTGTCACATGACTAGTTTTTGTGTTAAGTTTCTGAGACTGGATTTGAGCTCAGGTCCTCCTGACTCCAGGGCCAGTACTCTATTCACTGTGCCACCTAGCCGCCCCAGTTTTACTTTCTAATAGAATAAATGCTAATACCTACTAGGGGTGTTCTAAAGTCAACATATACTGACTCACAAGATCCAGTTGTTAAATTTGAGCATTTATATATCCGAAATCGACAAATGCTACAAATTAGTGTTTTTGTTTTGTGTGTGTGTGTGTGTGTGTGTGTGTGTGTTGATTATCTAGATTTAAGAAAGTAATAGATGGAGAAAATGTTAATTCTGCTTCAGCACTTAGCACAGTGCCTGATGTGTACTGGACAAATGTTTATTGACTGACTAGTTAGATGTTGAATGAATACTCTTCTGTGGAAAAAAGAGAGAGATCCAGAGGAGACTCTCCCCATACCTTTGTTTTACTAGCTGTGGGACCTTGGCTAAGCTATTTAAAATCTATTCATTTTGAAAGACTCCCTATGATTTTCCTTTCATAGGTAGATTGTAATCTGCACTGTTTAACAAAATGTCAAAATCACACATTCTTTGGGTATTTGGTGTCCTGAAATGTTAGATATGAGAAAGATATAAAAGGTTATTTTGTCTAACTTCCTTATTTTACTGAGAAGGAAACTGAGACCCAGAGAATACAAGGGGAAGTAACATGCTCAAGGTCAAAAAGCTAGTTAGTGTCAAAGTCAGGTCTAAAATTTGGGTTTCCTAGTGCCCAGTGCTCTTTTCTTTAATAATATCAATTAATTTGTTGTTATTATTTAGTCATGTCCAATTCTTTGTGACCCCACTTGGGATTTTCTTGGCAAAGATACTGGAGTAGTTTGTCATTTCCTTCTCTAGCTCATTGTACAAATGAGGAAACCAAGGCGAACAGGGTTAAGTGACTTGCCCAGGGTCACACAGCTAGTAAGTGTCTGAGGTCAAATTTGAAGTCAGATCTTCCTGACCCCAGGCTCAGCATTCTATTACACCACTTAGCTGCCACAATACTAGCTAATAGCTAGTATTTAACAAGCTCTTTAAAGTTTGAAAAGTGGGCTTTTTTCAATCAGTATTTAATTTAATACCATTATACCATACATTCTGCTAGGCTAATAGAATCTTTTTAAATATCAAATTTTATTTTATTTTATTTTTTTGCCTTTTGGAGGGCAATTGGGGTTAAGTAGCTTGCCCAAGGTTACACGGCTAGTTTTTTTGTGTGGGTGTTAAGTGTCTGAGGCTGGTACCGAACTCTGGTTCTCCTGACTCTGGGGCTGGCACTTTTACTCACTGTGCCACCTAGCTGCCCCTAAGTTTTATTTTTTCAATTGACAAGAATCTCTGTTTTTTCCCTTCCCCTATTGAGAAAGAAAAATTATAATATCTGTTACTAATGTCTATAATAAAAGAAAATAAATTGTTATATTGATAATGTTAAAAAAAAGTCTCAGTCTGAACTCAGTTCATACCTTCCTATCAGGAAGGGGGCAGCATGTTTCATCTAGAGTATTCTGGATTTGTAGTTGGTCAGTAAATTGATCAGAGTACCTATATGTTTCAAAATTGTTTGTATTTACCATATTGTTGTTACTTTACTTTTTGCTCTCCTGGTTCTGCTCACTTCACTCTGAATCAGGTTCATATGAGTCATCCCAGGTTTTTCTGAAACCATTCCCTTCATCATTTCTTACAGCACAATAGCATTCTATCATTCATATACCATATCTGCTACAGCTAGTTTTCAACTGATGGGCACTCCCTCAATTTAAAATTCTTTGCCAGTACAAAATGAGCTGCTACAAATATTTTTTATACAAAACGATGGCATCTTATAGGTCACCAAATTTGACCTTTTCTGATCAGAGATGTTGCTGAATTATCATCTAGACTAATGCTTGAATTCTTCCAGTGATGTCTATTGTGTTGTTCATCATATTAATATACCCTTGAAATTTTTACCATATCAATCTAGAGAAAAAATTAAAAAGATTTGAAATTTATTTTAAATAACCTTATGACAAGACTAATCAAAAGGGAAAAGATAACTGCCTTGCAGATCAAGAGATTGAGATATGAAAAATAATGAATAAACTAGGAAAGAGTTTTGAAGTTGGTGATTTTTCCCCCCAATTAATCCTATTTGCTCTTCTGCATTTACCCATTCCCTATAAGCTCATAATGGAGTTTCTGTCTTTCTCCTCATCTTCAACCTCCCCTTCCTACTGTGTGCTGCTTTTTTCCTGGTGTCTGTGAATATTTTCAGTTCCTACCAAATCCTTAAAAAAAGCTCCTTTGACTTTGCATATCCACAAATTATTGTCCTGTTTCTTTGACCTTTTTTCTATATGTATCAGCAATGCCATATTCACAATGCCTATAGAGATTACAAATATGCTGATATAATTATCCATTACAAAATACGTCATGTTTGCCATATGAGGAAATAAACTAGAAAATTTATTAAGATACCAAAAGACTGAGTCCCAAAACCAGAAAGTGAAAGCCATCAGAGTAGTTATGATATTGGCACAGGTAGATAAAGTAGAAAGCACCCACATTTTCAAGCCTTTAAAACAGAACAGGCTACCTCAGGCAAAGGTCCTCCTCTCCCCACTCACAGCAACCACCCAGCGTCCTGGAAGCGCGCTCCCAGCAGCTCCGGCCCCTGGCAGTCCTCAGCAGGAGTCCTTAGCAGAAAGTCCTTAGCAGTCCTAACTCAAAAAGGGCTTCGCGCTGCCACTGCCTCTGCTGCTGCCGCCGTCACCACCACCGCCAGCCAACGCAGGAACGCTAGCTTGGCTTCCGCTTCCTCTTGCTCCGCCCCTTCCTGCTACATCAGCAAGTCCAGCGGGGCATGGAAGATCTTTAAATCCCATAACCCTTACACTATACCAAATTCTTTTTTTTTTCCAGATTCATTCCCTTCCTCCCTTGTCACCCACCCTTACTGGGAAGATAAGCAATTCAGTATAAGTTGTACATGTTAGCTATGCAAAATATTACCATAGTAGATATATTGTAAAAGACTGACTATATTTCCCTCCCTCCTATCCCACCTCCCACTTGTTCTATTCTCTGCTTTGATCCTGTCCCTTTTCAAAAGTGGGTGCTTCCCTCCCCCCCACCCCCCAGCCTGCCCTCCCTTCCATCATCCCCCCTCTCCTCCCCTTCCCCACTACTCTCCTGTAGGGTGACATACCCTGTTTAGTGTGTATGTCATTCCCTCCCTGAGCCAAATTCAATGAGAATAAGGTTTTGCCTTTTTGCCTTCCTGTTCTTCCCCTCCATTGTAACTATTTTTCCTTGCCTCTGTTATATGAGATAGTTTATGCCATTCTGTCTCTCCCCATCTCCTTTCATTATATTCCTCTCTCACCTCTTAATTTTACCTTTTAAGTATCATCCCTTCCTATTAAATTTGTCCTGTGCCCTCTATCTATGTATACTTGTAAACATATATACACAAATTTACATATGTATTCATATGCCCATATACCTTCCTTTATAAAATATATATATATATATATTTCTATTCCCTTCAACTATTTTCATACTGGGAAATGTTTCATCAGATAAAATTATCATTTTTCCATGTAGAAATGTAAATAGTTCAACTGTGATAAGTTCCTTATGATTTCTTTTCCCTGTTTACCTTTTCATGCTTCTTTTGCTTCTTGTATCTGAATGTCAAATTTTCTATTCAACTCTGGTTTTTTCATCAAGAATAGTTGAAAGTCCTCTATTCCACTGAATGACCATATTTTCCCCTGAAACATGATACTCATTTTTGCTGGGTAGGCGATTCTTGGTTTTAATCCCAGCTCCTTTGACCTCCGGAATATCATATTCCAAGCCCTTCGATCCCTCAGTGTAGAAGCTGTCAGATCCTGTGTTATCCTGATTGTGTTTCCACAATATTCAAATTATTTCTTCCTGGCTGCTTGTAATATTCTCTCCTTGATCAGGGAATTTCAGAACCTGGCTGTAATATTCCTAGGAGTTTTCTTTTTGGGATCTTTTTCAGGAGGTGATCGGTGGATTCTTTCAACCTCTATTTTGCCCTCTAGTTCTGAAACATCAGGGCAGTTTTCCTTGAGAATTTCTTGGAGGATGACTTTGAGATTCTTTCTTTGATCATGGCTTTCAGGTAGTTCAATAATTTTTAAATTATCTCTCCTGGATCTATTTTCCGGGTCAGTAGTTTTTCCAATGAGATATTTCACATTGCCTTCTATTCTTTCATTTGGTTGGATCTGTTTAACAGCATCTTGATTTCTCATAAAGTCACTAGCTTCCATTTGCTCCATTCTAATTCTGAAGGAATGATTCTCCTCAGTGAGCTTTTGAGATTCTTTTTCATCTGGCAAATTTGACTTTTTTAAGGCACTCTTCTCCTCATTGCCTTTTTTGAGCCTCTTTTGTCATTTGAGTTTGTCTATTTTTCTTTTTTTAATAGTATTTTAAAAATTAATTTGTTTGTTTACTTTTAGTTTACAAGATTCAATTCCACAATTCCTTGAGTTTCACATTCTGTCCCCTTCCCTCCTCTCCCCCTCCCCCCATGGTGGCATACAGTTAAGTATAGGTTCTGTAAATACTTTCATGTTAGACATTAGTCAGGTTATAAAGACAGATTGTATCAGATGGAATGAAAAATGGTGAAGAGGAAATAAAACCAAACAAGAAAAGGAAAAAGATCAGGTAGTTTGCTTCAATCTGGATACAAACTCAGTTCTTTCTAGTTTTTTCTCTGGATGTAGACATCTCTCTCCATCATGAGTCTTTTGGGATTGACTCATATCACTGCATTGCTGAGAAGAGTCCAGTCTATCAAAGTTGGTCATCACACATACATTGTGTCTGTAATTGTGCACACATTTCTCCTGGTTCTACTCTTCTCACTCAGCATCAGTTCATATAAACCTCTCCAGGTAAATACGAAGTCCATCTGCTCCTCGTTTCTTATAGCACAATAGTATTCCATAACATGCATATACCACAACTTGTTCAGCCATTCCCCAATTGATGGGCATCCCCTTAATTTCCAATTCTTTGCTACCACAAAAAGAGTTGCTATAAATAATTTTGTGCATATGGGTCTATCTCCTACTTCTATGATCTCTTTGGGATATAACCCTAGAAGCGGTATTGCTGGATCAAAGGATATGAAATTATTTATAGCCCTGGGCATAATTCCAGATTGCTCTCCAGAAAGGTTGGATCAGTTCACAACTCCACCAGCAATGCATTAGTGTTCCAATTTGCCCACATCCTCTCCAGCATTTGTCATTTTCCTGTTTTGTCATCTTAGCCAATCTGACTGGTGAGATGTGGTACCTCAGAGTTGTTTTGATTTGCATTTCTCTAATCAACAGTGATTTAGAGCATTTCTTCATGTGCTTATAGATATCTTTAATTTGTTTCTCTGAAAACTGCTTGTTCATATCCTTTGACCATTTATCAATTGGGGAATGACTTGTATTCTTATAGATTTAACCCAATTCTCTGTATATTTTAGAAATGAGTCCTTCATCAGAGACATAGTTTGTAAAAATTCTTTTCTAATTTCCCACCTCCCTCTTAATATTGGTTACATTGGCTTTGTTTGTGCACAAGCTTTTCAATTTAATGTAATCAAAATTATCCATTTTGCATTTTATAATGCTCTCTAATTCTTGTTTACTCATAAAGTCATAATGTCTACAGTAACTTTAAATGGAATTTTTCTATCTCTTATTGTTGGGGTTTGTTAGTAATATGCAGAAATACCAATAATTTATGTGGGTTTATTTTGTATCTTGCAACTTTGCCAAGGTTGTTTATTATTTCAAGTGGTTTTTTACTTGCTTCTCTAGGATTCTCTAAGTATATCATCATATCATCTGCAAAGAGTGATAGCTTTGTTTCTTCATTGCCTATTCTAATTCCTTCAATTTCTTTTATTTCTCTTATTGCTAAAGCTAACATTTTTTACATTTTTATGAGTGGTGATAATGGACACTCTTGTTTCATCTCCAGTCTTATTGGAAATGCTTCTAGCTTATCCCTACTATATATAATGCTTGAAGATGGTTTTAGGTAGTTGCTACTTATCATTTTAAGGAAGACTCCATTTATTCCTGTGCCCTCTAGTGTTTTTAATAGGAATGTGTGGTATATTTTATCAAAAGCTTTTTTTGCAGCTATTGAGATAATCATGTGGTTTCTGTTAGTTTTGTTGTTGATATGGTCAATTATGCTGATAGTTTTCCTAATATTGAACCAGCCCTGCATCCTGGTATAAATCCTGCATGGTCATGGTGTATTATTCTTACAATAAGTTGCTATAATCTTTTTGTTAATATCTTATTAAAAAATTTTGCATCTATATTCATTAGGGAAATTCATCTATAATTTTCTTTCTCTGTTTTGGCTTTTTAAATGATAAAATTAAATTGATTAAATCGACTCTTTTAATGATACCATTTTAGGTATCAGTACTATATTTGTATCATGAAAAGAATTTGGTAGGATTCCTTCTTCACCTATTTAACCAAATGTCTATATAGTATTAGAATTAATTGTTCTTTAAATATTTCTTTACATTCTTCCCATGAGATATTTAACATTGCCTTCTATTTTTTCTTTTGTTTGGATCTGTTTAATAGTAGCTTGATTTTTCATAAAGTTGCTAGCTTCCATTTGCTTCAATCTAATTATGAAAGAATGATTCTCTTCAGTGAGCTTTTGAGATTCTTTTTCCATCTGGCAAATTTGGCTTTTTAAGGCATTCTTCTCCTCATTGCCTTTTTGAGCCTCTTTTGCAATCTGGGTTAGTCTATTTTTTAAGGCGTTATTTTCTTCAGTTAGATTGTTGAATCTCATTTCATAATTTTCTTGAATTTTTCTCATTTTTCTTCCCAATATTTCCTCCACTTCTCTTATTTGGTTTTCAAAATCCTTCTTAAGGTCCTCTCTGGCCTGTAATCAGCTTGTATTTTTCTTGGAAGCTTTTGGTGCAGGAGTTCTGACTTTGTTGTCTTTCTCCTGTTCCATGCTTTGATCCTTTTTGTTCCCCAAATAGGAGTCTAATGTTGGATTCCTCTGTTTGCTTTGCTTCCTTTTCTTGCTCACGTTTCCACTCAATTACTTGACTTTTGAGGCTTTTGCCACAGTAAACTCTGCTACCAGGAAGGGGAGTTTTATCCCAAATGCTGGGGTTTTCTTGGCTGCTGGAGCTATTAGTTGGGTGCCCTCTCTGAAGCCTCCACACACTCTCTTGTAAACTGGTCATGCACCCCTGGAACTCCACCCTAGACAACAATCCAGATCCAAGCAGGTTAAAGCAAGTGAAATTACCCCTCAGACTGGTTTCTTGGTCCCCCTACAATCTGCAGGCCAGGACCTCTGAAGAAGCCACATGGCAGGGCTGTGGCACCTCAACTGCTTCTCACCTCAGGGGCAAAGGCCAGAAAGCACTCCCAAATTCCCTGTTCCTGCTAAGTCTACACTGACCTCTCACTTTGTCTTTGGCATCTCTGGGTTGATAATTCTGGAAACTGCCACATCTCCTGGTAATCTGAAGTCCCTCCAGCTGGTGGCTGGTCAGGCCACCTGAGGCTAAAAACTTGGGCTCAGTCGGAGCTGGGATCAGCTCCCAGAGTGCTGCACTGGCTTCTTCCTGCTGGCCTGATGGATTGTCTTCAGTGGGAGGTTAGCTTCTCTCTCTCATTTTGTGGGTTCTGTCACTCCAAAGTTTGTCTAGAGTAATTTTTTTACATGAATTGGAGGAGGTGGAAGCTGAAATGTGGAAGTCCTGTTTCTACTCTCTCTTTACATTCTTTTTTTTTTTTTAAAGCAATCAGGGTTAAGTAACTTGCTCAAGGTTACATGGCCAGTTATTTCTGGGTGTGGTGCTAAGTATCTGAGCCCAGATTTGATCCCCAGGTCATTCCGACAGTGGAGCCAGTGCTCTTACTCACTGAGCCACCTGGCCACCCCTAAGCAATTGGGGTTAAGTAACTTGCTCAAGGTTACACAGCCAGGTGTTTCTGGGTGGGTGCTAAGTGTCTGAGCCCAGGATTCGATCCCCAGGTCAGACTCCATAATCCATACAAGCTTTCTACCCACCACCACCTCCCCACCATGTTTGGCATGTATGTATTCTTTTCTCATTTCTGCCTTTCAGATACTTTTTTTCCTTCAAAGCCCCTTTCAGGAATTTCAATATTTTTATTTCAGGAATTCTTCCCTGATCCTGCCAAGTGTTAATGCTCTCTCCCTCCTCAAAGATCACAGGGTGCTTTGTCTCTCCCCTTTGGCCATAGTTATGCTGCCTTGTATAACAGTTATTTGTGTGTGTGTGCGTGTGTTTCACAGCTTGATAGGGATAAACATTCTGAGATGACAAGAACTATTTCCCCCCTTGTATCCCCAGAGCTTTGTGAATAATAGGAACTTAATAAATGTTTATTGAATTGAATTGAATTGAATTGAATGAAGGCATTCTATTACTTTTTTATTCTGTTTCAAATCCTCATCTTTGGAAGTAAGAAGTACTTAACTCTATATCGCCATCCTGGGGGAGTGCCTTCCTCAATTTTATAGTGGGAACGGCCTCCTCGATTTTATCCTGTGCCTGGGGACTCACATTTCATGGGACTGAAGGAGCTATGGTTACATTCAGTGGTAGCCAATGATACAGATCAGTCCCTTTGACTCCTCACCTGGGAATTTAAAGAAAAAATTGGGGCTTAGTGCAAAGATGATGAGTACAGTTGAGGTGCGCCTTAGATGGTCTGGTCCTGAGGTTCAGGGGAAATCACACTCTTCTTTGCTCCCTCCTCCCATTTTTATACACATACCCACTTTTGTGGAGTTGGTCATTTATTTTTCCTGAAGGGGCTGTGTTTTTATTGGTATAGGCATCTTTAATAAGTAAATTCTCTCTTTCAATGCCAATTAGCATTTCCTCTGCAATTTTTAATCTTAGAAAGTTGTCTGGAGGTGCTGAAGGGCTAAGTGATTTGTCCAGCCAGTACATTAGAAATGGGACTTGAACCAAGGCTTCTAGGCTGGACTTGATTCTGAGCAGTAGTGGAGAATTAGTGGTTAAAGTAGAAATGATGGAAATCCTGGGAGGAAGTGAGCACTTTGGATTAGAATTTATGAGCACTGAGTTATTCAATAGACTTTGGGAGGAAAGATTTCAGAGTTAAAACAAAGCATAATCCCATGCTTCACACTTGTGTAGAGAAAGTCAACCCAGAAAGAGATGGGATAGTTTCAAGAATGAAATTCTTATGATAGAAATACAGATATTTCTGAAAAGACAGAGGGGAGCTTTTGAAAGGGACAGATTTGGATGCACAGGGAACTCACCGACTGCCCTGACCTTTTGGTTATTCTCCTTTGGTATCCATTACAGTATTGCCCCCTGTTGCTACTTCTTGGGAGATTATTCCTGACCGTTTCTTCTCAGTCTCCTTTGCAAGTCCTCTATTCTGCTCCTCCTCCCTAGGAATAAGTTTCCTCTACTGCTCTGTCGTTAGCCTTCTTTGGTTCTCTCCCTACACTTTATCCATTGTTGACTTCATCTGTTCTGAAGGTTCAAATGATCATTTGACGATTTGCAAATGATTCTGACATGTATCTATTTGGTCCCAATTTCTCCTGAAGCCCCTTCTTGTATGTCTAACTGACTTGATGGATGTTTCTGTCTAGATATCTTGCTGGAAGCTCAAATGCAACATGTCTAAAGCAAATTGCGTCATCTTTTTCTCAAATCCACCTTTCTTTCTAACTGCCCCCCCCCTTTTCCTGATGGTACTACCAGTGCCCATGTCACTAAGGCTGAAAACATCAATTTTGTTCTTTCTCCTTCAACACACATGTAATTAGTTGACAAGTCCTATGCAAGTTGACAAGTTCTAATTCTAGAACATCTTGAAATTATCTTTCTACTACCACCATCCAAGATTAGACACATCACCTTTCATTATCACTTGGGCTATTGTAAAATATTCTTCTTCTCCTTCTTCTTCTTCTTCTTCTTCTTCTTCTTCTTCTTCTTCTTCTTCT
>NW_027187378.1:37994605-38088505 GCF_028583685.1 Petaurus breviceps papuanus
TTCTTCTTCTTCTTCTTCTTCTTCTTCTTCTTCTTCTTCTTCTTCTTGAAATTGGGGTTGACTTGCCCGAGGTCACATGGCTAGTAAGTGTTAAGTGTCTAAGGCCAGATTTAAACTCAGGTCCTCCTGACTCCAGGGTCAGTGCTATATTCTCTATGCCACTTAACTTCTTAAGTGGCCTCCTCACCTTCAGTTTCTCCCCTTTACAATCCATCCATCACATAGATGGCAAAATAATCTTTCTGATTCAAAGGTTAGGTCATGTGACTCCCCTGCTCATGAACCTTTAAAACTTCTAATTGTCTACACATAAAATGCAGATTCCTTAGACTGGCATTTAAGCCTCTACAATCTGAATTTAACCTTCATTTTCTGCTTTATGTCATTTACTCACTCGTATTAACAAGCACCCTAGCACACTCAGTATGTCCTGCTATCACATGTTCTTTGATCTGCTTTTCTAAAGGAAAAACAACTTCAAAGAGATTAAGAATCTTACTTTAATTAAACATATATAAGTCATTCACTTGTTCAGGGGAAAGGTCTGCACCCTGAAGGTGAAGAAAATAAAAGCAGAGAAACATAGAGAAATTAGCACAGAGATACAACAGACAGGGTTTTAATTGTCTGAACAAAGTAATACAACCACCTACATACACCACCAGACCAGGAGAGCACCAACATTTGAGTAATTGGGGGGCTCTTAAAAAATGGCTATTCAGAGTCCCATCCAGGGAATCAAAAGGTCCCTCTCATGAGCAAGTCCCCAAAGCAAAATGCCAACCTTCCAGAATACATCACAAAGACTTTACCCCTCATTGACTCAGAGCCAGATGGCACAAAAGCTATATGACTCAACATAGCTGTGAATGATCAGAGATCAATCCTTCAGATGTTTACAATTTAGTTTGAGCCTGGGAAACTGAACTCCACCCTTTAGCAAACCCCTCCCATCACAGGCTCTATGTGATTAAATTCAGACTATTAGGGGGGTAGGGTATATCTTCAAAGCAGAGAAGGTCTTCAAATTACCTTAGGCTTATTAAGGGTCAGGGAAGATCTTCAAATTCCCATTACCATTACATGCATCCTTCTCCTTTCTCAATTTTTTTTTGAGAAAACCTTCTTGGAGAAGAAAATTTGTCTGTATCCCTTCTTTGCCCCTATCATGTATTACCTAGTATCACAGTTATTTGAGTTCACTAAGTATTCTTCCAGTTTGACTATAATTCTTGAGGGAAGGGGCTAGATCTATTTTTTTAATGTGTGTTTCCAGCCCCCAGTACAATTATTTGTACTTTCTAGGTGCTCAAAACATGTTTGATGAGAGACTGAATTCAATGAGTAGTGATTAATAGATAAATGTTTACCTGGAGAAAAGTCTCTAGTGGAAGGACCTGACCTTTACTACTGTGCCACTTAACATTTTTATCAATGACTTCATCATAAAGTTTACCAAGTGCTTCGCCTACAACAACTAGGTAAAGAATGTAAGCATAACATTATTGACCATCTTCTTCTAGATACTCTCTCCTGTGTGACCCTGCTCTCTCTTGGTTCTCTTTTTGCCTGTATGATGACTCCCTCTCATCCCCCTTTGTTGGATCATCATCCATGTTATACCCCCTAATTGTGGGCCCGTTTCAAGGCTCTCTCTCTCTCTCTCTTTTTCCCAATGGTGCCATATAAGATTTATTTATTTTTATTTTTTAAGTAATTGATGTTTTTTTATTTACTTTTAGTTTACAACATTCAGTTCCACAATCTCTTAAGTTTCAAATTTTTTCTCCCTCCCTCTCCTCCCCCTCCATCCCCTAGCAGCATGTTATCAAATATAGGTTCTACAAATACCTTCATGTTCAACATTAGTCATGTTGTAAAGGATTATAACCATGGGCTGAATAATGAAAAAGAAGGGAGAAAACAAAACCAAACACAAATGAGAGCAAATAATTTGCTTCAATCTGCAGACTCTGTAGTTCTTTCTCTGCTCTCTTGATGAACTTATCAGCTTCCAGTGACTTAATTATCATTTCTCTGATGATGACTTCCAAGTCTACATTTCCAACCCAAGCTTTTCTCCCAAATTTCAGTCCCATATCACTAACTTACTCTTCAACATTTTCAAATGAATATCCTAAAGTCATCTCAAGCACATCCAAACTTTCCAAAACACAGGAAACACTGTCTTTGTCTGAAAACCCAACTTTGTTCCTAAACTTCTATATTTCTGTCTACCATCCTTCCAATGATCCAGGTTTATAAATTCAGTGTTACCTTCAATTCCTTACTCTCAGTGTGGGTGGAGCCTTAGATGGGGTGGAAGAAAAGAAGTATAATGGATGTGTTTTGTTTTGGCAATGGTAAACTCTATGATGGCTGACTATATGACTGAGCCTCAGGTATATATTTTTAACATTATAAGGAGACTCCTTTCTTTCTTCCCACAAGCTGACTTCCTATATCATTATCCAAGAACCTCTGGTAGGGATGCCAGGCTCAAAGTATTGTACCCTAAATAATTGCTTTTAATTATTCTTTTGGTCTTAGCTCTCCAATTAGGCTATATGTGGTGACATATTCTAACTCAGTTAGCATTTATTAAGTGTCTATGATTTATCAAGTACTATGCTGAAAACACAAAACCAAAAAAAATAGCATTTATCCTCAACTGGAGGTACAACATCTATACTATATAAGTGGAAACATATATAAATGTGTCCCCTTCTACCTGCAGGCCAAAAAAGGGAGTTTGAAGGTTTCATTAAGAAGTGCTTAAAGACTAATTGCAGAGTTCCATGGAAAATGCATTCTTTCCTCCCTCCTCTTTTCTTACCTTGGGAGAAGATGGATGAAATATTCTCTTAGCTTTGAGACCCAGTGAAAGGAGAGTTTATAGCTCCTGGAGCTTCGGATGGAGGGTGGGGTCAGGGCAGCAGAGCAGAAGATATGGGGGAAAACTTGCCCAGGGAGTGTAATTCCAGAGGGGCAGTGAAGCCTGAGCAGAGGCTTCACCCACTAGAGGAAACTGGGCAGTGATTGGATTGGGAGGTGAGCTCCAAGTTCCATGAATGTTTCCCAACCATTGAGTTCCAGTGGCAGGTATAGTATTCTCTCCCTGTCTCACTTTCTCCTCCCTCTCCTCTTGGTTCATTTATAAGCATCTAAACCTCCCTCCCTACATTTTCTACTTCCCTATTCTTTGCTGACAATGTTAGTTTATAAACCTGACTTAAAAAAAATGTTCCTCTTGTCTTCATGCATGTCATTACTTGGACCATAGTGTACATGGGGTGTTGTTTAGTCCTTTCAGCTACGTCCAAACTTTTGTGACCCCCTTTGGGGTTTTCTTGGCAGAGACACTGGAATGATTTGTCACTTCCTTCTCCATGTCATTTTACAGATGAGGAAACTGAGGCAAAGAGGGTGAAGTGTCTGAGGCTGGAATTAAACTTGGGTCTTCCTGACTCCAGGCTAGTGCTCTCCCCACCCTCACTACCTAGCTGGCTTTCGCATGGGGTAATGCAAGGTTTACTTCTATTTCACAGAGTACATAAAATAGAACCCTATAGCTCTGACTTTGTGTGTGTGTGTTTGTGTGTGTGTGTATGTGTGTGTGTGTGTGTGTGTGTGTGTGTGTGTGTTTTCAAAAAGAACCTCCTGTCTTTTAGCTTCCTTTTATTTGTTGTCTTCGGCCATTAAAATGTAAGCTCCTTGAGGGCAAGAGATGTCTTTTTTTTTTTTTTTATTGCATTTGAATTCCCAGCACTTAGCCCAGTTCCTAGCATATAGTAAAATGCCTAACAAATGCTGGCTGATGTGACTTGCTGCAATATGTAATAGGGAGTCATTCTGAGTTTTTGAGTGAGAGTGACCGGATGAAAGTCAAGCAAAAGATGCCCCTTTTCTGCTCTGCTTTAGGCCACCTTAAATGAAAATCAGAGCTCAAAATTGAGAAAGAGGGGGAGCAGTTTCAAATGTAGGCTAAGAAGCACAGTGATGAGAGGAATAAAAAATTGATGTGGATCATACATATTGTAAGAAGAAATTCACCAAATACACTTAAGGATAAAGTTGAAGCAGAAACCCAATGTCACAGTAGAAATGCAGCTGGAGTCGAGGGAGAGATAGGCCAACGCTGATCAGCAGCTAGACACTGTAACTTGGAACATTTGGTGATTCCAGGCTCCTTCAAATATGGCTGGTGACCTAAGATGTGACAAGATTAAAATTGCCTACACAGCTCTCAATGGGCAATGCTCAGTTTCCAACTCTGCTTCAGGCCTGCTGCGCTGGGGATTTTATTGTGCCCTGAAAATGGAACTGTAGCTTTGGTTTCAATGAAATCATCACTTCTTTTCAAAGAGATGTCAGCTAAACCAGTCACCCGTGTTCATGAATCTATGGGAATGTAATACTTTTCATATGTCTTTAGCACCATATTTTCCAACTCCAGAATTTTAACCAGTCTGACAAAAATGTTTACTATGGAATCAGAGAATGTCAGAGTTGGAAGGAAGCTCAGAGACTTTCTAATCCAGCCAGGACACCCTCTACAGCTTCCTGACAAAGGGTTATTCAGCCTGTAGTGAAGGTCTGTAATGAGAAAGAACTCACTATTTTCCTGAGGCTTCCCATTTCTTCTTTAGAGCACCTAGAATCATTAGGAAGTTTTTCCTTTACATTGAGGCACCAAAGGCCTTTAATTCCTAATGTTCAGTTCAGTAATTTTTCAGCAGTGTCTGACTCTTCATGACCCCATTTGGGGTTTTCTTGGCAAAGGCACTGGAGTGCTTTGTCATTTCCTTCTCCAGCTCATTTGACAGTTGAGGAAACTGAGGCAAATAAGATAAACTGACTTGTCCAGGGTCACACTGCTAGTAAGGGCCTGAGGCTGGATTTGAACTCAGCAAAATGAGTCTAGGTTCTATCCACTGCACCACCTAGCTGCTCTAGCTCTTAATCTCTGACCTCTAACTTTTCAATACAGAAACATCCAAACAACAATCGAATCTTCTGTCTTCTCATTCCTCCTCCATGTCCTACTCCTCCAATATCAAGCTTTATCCATTCACCCTTCTTCTAGTCCATCCCCTCAGAATGGAGTAATGAAGATGAGGGAGGTAAAAGTCTTTGGTAGATGTTTGAGATGACTGACTCATCTTACAACATAGTTTGGGCTGGGAGGCTGTGCTTTAGGACACTGTGGTGACAGAACTTTCCCAAGAGGCCTGAGTAGGGATTTCTGCCACTGCTCTTCAATCTTTTCTGAAAATGTTTGTGAACAAAAGGAGGGTCCTTTAGGTGGCAAGGTAGAGACTTTGGGGTCAAGTGTTAGGGTTCTGCCTGTTTGCCCCTTAAGGCTTGGTCTAAAAATGCTTTAACACTGATGGGTTTGATGAAATCTTAAGCAAGCTGTCCCCAGCCCCAATATTCTAACTTCCTTATAGGCCCACTGAACAGCAGGCCCACTTCAGCTACCTAGCCTCTCCCCACCACACTCACATACTCAATATCCTAACTTCTTCATATATGCTTCACTGTTCATCAGAACAACAGGTATGTCCATGAAGTCAGATCTCCCACTGAACAGCAGACACATCCTGATTTAACCACACAATATGGCTTTAACCACACCTCAGCCTCCCAGACTCAGTATAGCCACTGCCCCTAACTAACCACTGCTCTCAGATCCAATTCACGGATCTGAACAGGTGTGTTCTTGTACTCAACCACAATCACATCATTCATTTAATGCAAGAAAGGACCACAATACCTAATTATCCATCTTGAGCAGTTAGGACCACAATAGTTAGCCAATTGGAGGGCAGGATGACTAGAATGTTTAACCACTGAACCATAGAAGGGACCTTTCCTCTATTACCTAATCTCTTGACAAACTCCTCCTGCTTTTTTAATATTCATAATTTCTGCTTTCTCTGAAGTTTCTGGTTCCTCTTGGAACTTAGTGCACTTGATGAGAAGGTGTCAATCTCAATCAATGCCTCTTCTTAGATTAGAGGTGGTCTGACTCTGAATTCTTTGAGACACTTCCACTGCAACACATCATGAAACTGCAACCGTTTTTGGCATCCCAAAGTGGGCAGAGTCTCTGACTCTGACCTCCCCCTCCACATGGAGCAGAGTCTCTGATTTGGACCCCCTTTAATCCAAAGGTAAGCCTATCTTCTTCCCTTCTCTTAGCTAGGAGGTCCTTCAAGCACCTAGGAAGGTTGACTGTATCGCTTGGGCTCTTGAGGCCAGCAAATTCTCTCTAGACAGAGGATGCTCTGTTTGGGAATTTCATGGGAAGTTCAATTCTTCATCCTTCAGTGGGATGCCACTGAGATGAATGTGGCTATAGGGAAGGATTTCCTTAGACTTTACTGGCATTCAGTCCCAACTCCCATCCCAGTGGACTACTAATCTCTGTAAACATTGGAAGACCAAGAAAAGTTATCACTACCTGTGTTTTCTGTTTGTATTGGTCTGTTCTGTGTCTGTGTAAAGATATCTGATTCTGCCACCTTGTAATATTTAAAATTCAGTCAGACAGAAAAGAAAAAAATAACTGTACCTGGGCTGGAAAGATTGATGATCGCTAAAGAAAGGTTGTTTGCAGAAAAACAACTCTCCCTTTTTCTCTACTTCCTTAGACTTGGGCCAAGTTCTGGAGGTGGGGGGACAGACAGAAAAAAAGAGGAAGGGGAAACTTCTCTCCCAGATCTATCTAAGAGAAAAAGGGTCACTTCACTGATCAAAGAGAGGCAGGTTTCAAAGCTGCCCTTGGAATCAGACTAGCACTTAATCCTTTCCTAGGTCACAGAAAAAACTGTATAATATCATTTGGAATATAGATCCAGATAACTGAATCTGAGTGAAATATCTCACTAGAACATTTGTGTTAGCATAATTTATTATACTATTTGGCACTGAGATACACTGGAAAAACGTATAGATTTGAAAAAGTGACGTCTCAGAGATGAAGCTTTGAGCTTTCCAGTATGAGGGAGAGGGACTACAGTGCCAACAGAACTATGGGGACTTTTCTTCCTACAATCCTGCCAGCTACACTCCTCCCCCCAGAATTAGGATGAATGACGCCCCTTTCTCATTGTATTTGTTAATGGCACCCCATTTGGGGTTTGGACTAGAACCAATTCCTTGCATGTTCAATGTCATGTAGAGGGAAGAGCTCTTGGCTCAGAGTTAGAAGAGAAGGATATGGGACATGTATTAGCTATATAACCTCAGTCAAGTTGTTTAAATATTTTGACCCTCAGCATCCTGATCTGTGAAATGGTGACAATAGCTATGCCATCTACCTCAATGGGTTGTTGAAGAGAAAACCTACCTACCTTGATTTTCTATACATATGCTTGCTTGCTGTTCTATACATATTTCTATATAAATTCATTTGCATGAGAGATCCAGAAAATCTTTGGGATTGAAGAAAACCATGGTGCCCTACAACTCTTCCAAGTAGAGTTTCTTTGGTAGATTCCTGTCCCTCCCTGAAGAGTGGTTTTGAAGATACAGAGTTCCCATAAGTGGTTAAACAGAAATTACAAGGAATTTCTAACCCTAAATCAGGTGTCTGGGAGACACTTATGGGAAAACAAATTGTGGTTCAGTTCCTAACAGGGAGTTCAAAAGATAGATTAAATGCCTAAGGGCTTTGATTAGCTGACTAGCTGCTCAGTTTTCTGGAAGAGCTTTGCTGTTGAAAGCTAAGATTATGGAAACTGACAGATTCCCCTTGTGGAGAAAAAAAGCCATTTTCCCCTAGTTTGATGACTGAGTTGCAAACAGCTTGCTATGTTTTCTAAAAGACCAGAAGCTTAGCCTCAACTGAAGCTCATTAGGTGGCAACATCAAGAACAGAATAAGATAGAGAGATAGGGAGCAGCGATATCTGGGTGGAGGACCCATAAAAAGTAGCCCCCAGAGGGAAGAAAACCCAGGTAGAACAACAAGATGATATCATTGGAGAGTTAATAAACTTGCAGATAAAAATGTATGAGTTACCACAACATTTGTACACATTGTTCACATATTGTTTAAATTCTTGGACCCTCAGTGTCCTGATCTGTAAAATGGAGATAATACCGATAGTATCTAGAACAAGTATATGTGGAGGTAATATAGTATATGTACATTCCCTGTGAGTGTGCCCTTCACATGTGATCTCTCTGCCCAATGGTGCCTGGATTTGTGGGAAAGTATATCATGGGTTGTGGGGGGAGATTGTCCTTTTTTAAATTAATTAATTAATTTTTAGCTTTCAACATTCATTTCCACAAGATTTTGAGTTGCAATTTTTTCTCCCCATGTTTCCCCTACCCCCATGCCAAAATAGCAAGCTTACTGAATACCCCTTTCCCAGTCTGTTCTCTCTTATATCTTCCCCCATCACTCCCCTAACTTTCTAGTAGGGCAAGATGGAGTTCTGTACCCCAGTGCCTGTATATCTTATTTCCCAGTTGCATGTAAAAAAATTTTTTTTAAACATTTGTTTTTAACACTTTGATTTCCAGATTTTTTCCCTTTTTGCCTCCTCACCTGCCCCCACTGGGAAGATAAGAAATCCAATATAGGTTGTACATGTGTAGTTACCCAAATCATTTCCATAGTTGTTATATTGTGAAAGACTAACTATATTTCCCTCCATCCTATCCTGCCCCCCACTTACTCTATTTTCTCCTTTGACCCTATCTCTTTTCAAAAATGTTTGCTTCTAACTACCCTATCTCCCAATCTGCCCTCCCTTTTCTCATCTGGCCTCTTATCCCCTACCTCCCTACTTTCCTGTAGGGTAAGATACTCAAGTGAGTGTGTGTGTTATTCCCTCCTTAAGCCAAATTCAATGAGAATAAAGTTGTCCCATTTCCTTTCAGCTTCCTGCTTTTCCCCTCCATTGTAACAGTTCTCTCTTGCCTCTTTTACATGAGATAATTTACCCTAATCTATCTCTCCCTTTCTCCTCCCAATAAATTCCTCTCACCTCTTAATTTTATTTTTAGATATCATCCCTTCATATTCAACTCATCCTGTGCTCTCTGTATATATATATATATATATATGCATATATATACACACACATATATATATACACATACATGAACCTACATATGCCCACACTCACATATATATTTATATACATATATATGTATGGACACACACACATATATGTACACACGAACACACACATATGTGTATATATTCCCTTCAACTATCCTCATACTGAGAAAAGTCTTATGAGTTACAATTATTGTTCTTCCATGTAGGAATTAAATAGTTTCACTTTAATAAGTTCCTTATGATTTCTTTTTCCTGTTTACCTTCTCATGCTTCCCTTGCTTCTTGTATTTGAAAGTCAAATTTTCTGTTGAGCTCTGGTTTTTTCATCAAGAATGCTTGAAAATTCTCTATTTCACTGAATGACCATATTTTCCCCTGTAGCATTATACTCAGTTTTGCTGAGTAGATGATTCTTGGTTTTAGTCTTAGCTCCTTTGACCTCCAGAATTCCATATTCCAAGTCCTTTGATCCCTTAATGTAGAAGCTGATAGGTCTTGTATTATTCTGATTGTGTTTCCACCATACACAAATTGTTTCTTTCTTACTGCTTGCAGTAGTTTCTCCTTGATCTGGGAACTCTAGAATTTGGCTATAATATTCCTAGGAGTGTTTTTTTTTTTGGGGGGGAGGGAATCTTTTTCAAGAGGTGATCAATGAATTCTTTCAATTTCTATTTTGCCCTCTGGTTCTAGAATATCAGGGCAATTTTGCTTGATAATTTCTTGAAAGATGGTGTCTAGGCTCTTTTTTTGATCATGGCTTTCAGGTAGTTCAATCATTTTTAAATTATCTTTCCTGGATCTATTTTCCAGGTCAATGCTTTTCCAATGAGATATTTCACATTGCCTCCTATTTTTTCATTTGTTTGGATCTGTTTTATAATATTTTGATTTCTCATAAAGTTATTAGCTTCCAATTGCTCCAATCTAATTTTGAAGGAGTTGTTCTCTTCAGTGAGTTTTTGAAATTCCTTTTTCATTTGTAAAATTTGGCTTTTTAAGGCATTCTTCTCCTCACTGACTTTTTGAGACTCTTTTGCCATTTGAGTTAGTCTATTTTTTAAGGTGTTATGTTGTTCAGTGTATTTTTGGGTCTCCTTTAGCAGGCTATTGACTCTCTTTTCATGATTTTCTTGCATCATTCTTATTTCTCTTCCCAATTTTTCCTCCACTTCTCTTACTTGATTTTCAAAATCCTTCTTGAGTTCCTCCATGACCTGTAATAAGTTGATATTTTTCTTGGAGTCTTTTGATGCAGGAGTTCTGACTATACTGTCTTCCTCCTGATCCATGCCTTGATCATTTTTGTCCCCAAAAAAGTATCATATGGTCTATTTGTGCTTCCTTTGCTTGCTCATATTGCCAGCCAGTTACTTGACTTTTGAGCTCTTTGCCATGGTAGAACTCTGCTTCCAGAATGGAGAGAGCTATGTCTCAGATTGCTGGGATTTTTGCAACTGCTGGAGCTACTAAGAGGGTGCCCTCTCTACAGCCCCCACAAGCTCTGGCTCACTGGCCACACATGCCAGGACCACCACTCAAGACGATGATCCATATCTAAGCAGTTTAAAGCAAAAGCAATTACCCTGTGAATGGTCACTTGGTCCCTCTATGATCTGCAGACCAGGAGCTCCAGAGGCAGCCACACAGTGCAGCCATGGAGTGTCCGCTGTTTCTTACCCCAGGGGCGAGGGCCAGACAGGGCTCTTCCATCCACCCCTGTTCCAATGGAGTTCCACACTGATCTTTTACTTTGTCTTTGGCATTTATGGGTTGAGAAATCTGGAAACTGCCATCGCTGCTGGTGATTTACTTTCCTGAAGTCTGCTCTGGCCACTGCTGGTCAGGGCCACCCTGGGGCCAGAAGCACATGGCTCATGCTCACTGGATTTGGCTCACAGCTCAGTTGATAGACCCTTCCTGTCAGCCTGCCAGGCTGCCTTCAGCAGGAGATTTGTTTCTCTCTGTCACTTTGTGGGTTCTGTAGCTATAAAGTTTGTTTAGAGTAATTTTTTTACATGTATTAGAAGTGATTGGAGCAGGAGCTCACTCCAAGTTTGTGCTTCTACTCCACAATCTTGAGATTTTTTTAACTATACTATTTTGATAAATGCTTTTGCTTTGAACTAATTTGGTTCTCTGATTCATTTGCAAAATTGAAAACACTGGTGGAGGCCTATAAGCTATGGTTTGGAATGGATGTGGACCACCAAATACCTTGAACCTTCAAAAGAGGGTCCCTCTGGCTACTATAATTTTATTGATCTGAAGAGAAGAGGCCTCATTTTCCCCTCAAATATGGCTTGTATAAAACTTACATGTTGCTTACCACTGGAAGCACCATAGAGGTAAATAAGTCTATTTTTTCCCCTCATTCTACAGAGGAGGAAATTCAGGCCTAGAGAGATTAATTAATTTGCCTAGTCACACAGCTAATAAGTATCCAAGAAAGGGTTTGAATTTAGGTCTTCTTCACTTCAAGTCTAACACTTTCCTCTAAAGCACAGTAACTATAACCATGCTGATTTACTCTTTTCTCCACCTTATTTCTCACTTCCCACAATAAGAAATCTGGATTTAGTGTGGAATTTTCAAATGGCACATTTGGACTTTTTATTTTCCTTTATTTTAGTGTTGGTCTGTGAATTTGCTAATGATATCTGCTTATGGCCACAGCTGTATATATGGTAGCCCTTTTTTGTTCATTCACTGGGGCAAGTTCCAGTCTTTGCTCACATCATCCTCCATCCCTGTATCATCAAACTTTAAAATTGTCCAAGTCTCAAAGTAAAAATAAATATTTCATGGTGATTTTATGTAATTGCCTTTCAGGAACAGAAAGCACAACATCTCACTTTGCTTGTGGTTTCTAGACCATAAAAGATCATCTTATTCAATGGAGCAAAAGGACAGATACTCTTCCACAAGGTGTCTCCCAAGCATATGTTAGACACATATCAGAGTCCTAGAAATATGCGACAAGATAGATAACTTTGTTAAACAACCCTCTGTTATTATTCATTGAGGCGTGAAGGGAGATAGATGTTCACTAAAAGCACTTCCCATTGTCATGGATGATGAGATCCTCCAGATGTTCATGAGGAAAACTCAACTGCATCAAGGCCCTGAACATTGTAGCTTTTCCTTAACGGGAACCATGGTCACTTGAGAGTTTGGTCTAGCTATTCTCGTGGGAAGAAACAAGTACTAAAGAATGTGTTATCCAGATCATGTTGTGTAGTCAGTGGGACAACCCATAAAGTTATTCCTTCAGTTACTCTGAGAATTGATTACCCAACATCCTCAAAATAGTGTTACCTCCATCACGGTCTGTTTCTCAGTATATATGCATGTTATAACCAAAGTCCCTTTTTCCATTATTGTTTTCCTTATTGTCATTTTTATTTTCTTTGAAAACACATCTTTTTTGCTAGAGCACATTACATTACAGAGTCCTCTAAATGAGATGTGTAATTACTTAACCAAATTTGGTCTATACACACAGGGGAAAAAAGTGGACAAGAATATGTATTATCAACACTATAATATATAACTGGATAGAAAACACACCTCATATATCAGCAGATATATAAGATATGTGTGTTTTCTTTTTGTTTGCTTTTTGGAGGGCAATTGGGGTTAAGTGACTTGCCCAAGATCACATGGCTAGTTTTTTGTGTTAAGTGTCTGAGGCCGTATTTGAACTTAGGTCCTCCTGACTCCAGGACCAGTGCTGTATTCACTGTGCCACCTAGCTGCCCTGAGTTATGTATTTTCTATTCAGTATATATAACTATATATAGATCATATGTTGTATAAATATATCAGCAGACACATTGCTGATGTATAATATATTGTGTAATTGTATAAATACATATTAGTGCATATGTGGTGATATATGAGATCTATAAGTTATCTGTATACAGATATTAAAAATGGAAAATGAGAGCAGAGCCAAGATGGTGGAATAAAAGCAGGGATTTGCTTGAGCTCTCCCCCAAAACTCTCTGAATACCTGTAAAAAAAGACTCTAAACAAATTCTGGAGTAGCAGAATCCACAAAATGACAGAATGAAACAAATTTCCAGCCCAAGACAACCTGGAAGGTCAACAGGAAAGGTCTATTGCACTGGGTTGGGAGAGGAGTACTGACCAACTCTGGTTGTGCTGGCAAAGATTGCCCCCCAGCAAACCTGGAGCAGGTCTCAGGGCACTGAATCACTAGCAGCTGTGATTCTCAATGTGCAAATGCCAAAGACAACTTAGAAGGTCAGTAGGAAAGTTCTGTCTGGACCTGGGTGAGAGAGGCACACAGTCCAGTCCCAGCCCCAGGGTGGAGGGGGTAGTGGTGGCAACAGTGACTGCTTCCAGAACTCTTGGCCCATAGACAGTGGGCAGCAGCTGATCACAAGGGAGAATTAAGGAATCTCTTTTCTGGTGCTGAGGCAGGATCCTCTTGCTTTGCCCTGCTTGGATCTGGGTTGCAGTCCTGGGTGGTGGTCCTGGGGTGAGGAGAGTTCTGGAATGGTGACTGTGGTGGACAGGGAATCCTCCTCACAGTCCCAAGGCAGAAAAGAGTCTTTGTGGTCACTCACAGACCAGAGCACAGGCCAGGAAAGGAGACAACACTACTCCTTTGATCACTACCACTTTGGAAGAATTGAAAATTTACAGGTCCCTAGAAGTATCTCTGAAAGAAGTTGCATAAACCCCCTGAAGCTTAAGAGAGTATACCCTCCACACTGAAAGCAGAGTCTTACTTTAACAAAAACTTAAAAAGTCAAGTAATTGTCTGGAAAAATGAGCAAATAGCACAAACAAATCTCAGACTATAGAATCTTACTTTGGTGACAAAGAACATCAAAATATACAACAGAAAAAGACAACAAAGTCAAAATTCCTACATCAAAAGCCTCCAAGAAAAATATGAATTGGTTGCAGGTCATGGAAGAGATCAAAAAGAATTTTTAAAATCAAGAAAGAGAAATAGAGGAAAAACTGAGAAGAGAAATGAGAGTGATGCAAGAAAATAATGAAAAATGAGCCTTTTAAAGGGGACCCAAAATACTACTAAAGAAAACAATACCTCAAAAAATAGGCTAACCCAAATGGGAAAAGAAGTCCAAAGAGCCAATGAAGAGAAGAATGCCTTAAAAAGTAGAATTGGCTAAATGGGAAAGCTCACTGAAGAAAATAATTCCTTAAAAATTAGAATGGAGCAAATGGAAGTTAATGAATCTATGATAAATCAAGAACTTATAAAAACAGAACCAAAGGAATGAAAAAAATAGAAGACAATGTGAAGTATCTCACTGGAAAACCAACTGACCTGGAAAATAGATCCAGGAGATATAATTTAAAATTTATTGCACTCCCTGAAAGTGATGACCAATAAAAGAGCCTAGACATAATCTTTCAAGAAATTATCAGGGAAAACTTCCCTGATATCCTAGAACCAGAAGAGACAATAGAAATTGAGAGAACCTACCAATCACTTCCTGAAAGGGATCCCAAAAGGAAAACTCCTGTGAATATTGTAGCCAAATTCCAGAGTTCCCAGGTCAAGGAAAAAATATTGCAAACAGCCAGAAAAAAACAATTCAAATATTGAGGAAGCACAATCAGGATAACACAAGATTTAGCAGCTTCTACATTAAGGGATCAGAGGGCTTGGGGTACTATATTATGGAGGTCAAAAGAGCTAAGACTAAAGCCAAGAATCACCTACCCAGCAAAACTGTGTATAATCCTTCAGGAGAAAACATTGATATTCAATGAAATAGAGGACTTTCAAGCATTCTTGATGCAAAGACCAGAGTTGAATGGAAAATTTGACTTTCAAATACAAGAAGCAAGAGAAGCATGTGAAGGTAAACAGGAAAAAGAAATCATAAATCAACAATTAAAGTTGAACTGTTTACATTCCTACATGGAAAGATGATATTTGTAACTCATGAGACCTTTCCCAATATTAAAGTTGTTGGATGGAATATATATCTATATATACACACATATATATGTGTATATATGTATATAGACACATATAGGCACATATGTATGCATATATACATACATACATACACACACATATATATATAAACACAGGGTGGACACAAGGTGAGTTGAATATGAAAGGATGATATCTAAAAAATAAAATTAAGGGGTGAGAGAGAGGAATGTACTGGGAGAAGGAGAAAGGGAGATGTAGAATGGGGTAAGTTATCTCACATAAAAGAGACAAAAAAAAGCTCTTACAGTCGATGGGAAGGGGGGGTGCGAGGGAGTTGAGTGAACCTTATTTGCATCAGATTTGGCTTAAGGAGGGAATAACATACATACTCAATTGGGTATGGAAATCTATCTTACCCTACAGGAAAGTAGGGAGGAAAAGAAGAAGACAGGATGATAGAAGGGAGGACAGATTGAGGGAGGGGGTAGTCAGAAGCAAATGCTTTTGAGGAGGGACAGGGTCAATGGAGAGAATAGAATAAATGGGGATTGGGACAGGATGGAAGGAAATAGAGTCTTTAACAACATGACTACTATGGAAGTATTTTGCATAAGTACACGTATATACTTTATATGAGATTGCTTGCTTCCTCAATGAAAGTGAGTGGGGAGAGAAGAAGGGAGACAATGTGGAACTCATTCATTTAAAAATGAATGTTAAAAAAAATTTTTAGGGGCGGCTAGGTGGTGCAGTGAATAGAACACCAGCCCTGGAGTCAGGAGGACCTGAGTTCAAATCCAGCCTTAGACATTTAACATTTACTAGCTGTGTGACCTTGGTCAAGTCAATTAACCCCAATTGCCCTCCTTCCCCCTCTAAAAAGCAAAAAAAAAAAGTGTTTTTACATACAACTGGGAAATAAGATACATAGGCAGTGGGGTATAGAATTCTATCTTGCCCTACAGGAAAATAGAAAGAGAAGGGAATAAGAGAAGGGGGGAGGGACAGAAGGAAGGGCAGACTGGGGGAAGGGTTAATCAGAATACATGTCATCTCAGGGTGGGGGGAGGGGAGATATGGGGAGAAAATTTGGAACTCAAAATCTTGTGGAAGTGAATATTGAAAATGAAAAATAAATTAACTAATAACACTGAAAAAAAGAAGAAAAAATGGGAAATTAGTTGGACCTAAAATTAGTAGGAAGGAAGTAGATTGGATTGCAAACTTGTTTTTAAGGACCTCAAGCCTCTCCCTGAATCAAAGGCAATTATTTCTTTAATAATTTCTTTAATCAGCATCTTTAATACTAGTATTCTTTTAAATAATTTCTTTAATAGTATCCTTAATACTATTCTTCTTCTGGTAATGTATGACTATAAGTCATAGAAGACTAGGGACCAAGGTGGAGAATCACCCAAAGGGAATGAGTGAGTTGTGCATGGTGGGTGTGAGTCACTTGTAACACGTTAGTAACAAGGGAGTAAGCTAGGAGTGCTGAGTGAAGGATTTCAAGAAAGGAAACAGAAGGTTGGGGGTGTGTTGGGGGGCGGGGCTTGCCAATAAGGGCACAGCACTTAGGAACATGTGCACTATACTGTGCTACATATCCATGGGAGCCAGCCAGAACTGCATGATGATGTAGTAAAGGTGACTGTTTCCTAATTCTGAACATACATAGGTATTCTGTGATTGTTTCCTACTGGTTAACCCTACGAAACCTTCCAGTTGGTTGCTGAATATACTATGTTCATTCTAGACCTCTTCCCACCTCTTGTGCCTCTCAAATAGGGGCCACATAGCCAAGGTTAGCATGCTAAAAATAGCTTTCTCTACATCAAGAAAGTTGAATTAGAACATAAAAGAAGGATGATCAAATGGAACACTCAATGGGAGATAGGAACTAATTCCTATAGTGAAATAACAGCAGCCAGAGATTTGACTGACTGCAGGGAGCAAGAATTATTTCCTTCTTGGGATACTGGAGAGGGCCAGTTAATTGGTACCTTACACTTTGTGTAGCCACTGGGGGGAAATGGAATAGTGTCTACAAGGAAATATCTTATTCAACAGAATATTCTCAACACCACATTAACAATGCAGTTACCAGTTCTCATATTCCCTCTGGACAGAGGTGCTTGGGAGGAAACAAGTTGCTTTACATGTTTCTCTCTCAAGGTAGAGAATCCTTTCAAACTCCATGTTTTTTTTTCTGTCTCCCCTCCATTCCCTTCCCTTAATTTTTCAATTAATGAGCATTCATTTTCTCTTCCTCCCATCTCTCTCTTTTTGTTTCTCTTTTTCCTCTTCCCCTCTTTCATTCTTTTTCTCTCTTCCTTCTCCCCTCTTTCTTTCTTCCCCTCTTTCCTCTTTCTCCCACCCTTTCTCTTCCCTCTCTCCAATTTCTTTTCTCATTTCCCCTCTCTCTTCCTCCCCCTCTCTGTCTCTTTGTCTTTCTGTACCTCTCCTCTTCTTCCTTTTCCCCAGAATTATCTAGTTCTTCATGAATGAATTCTAGTCACGTACATGTATGCACAGCCCTTGGAGTTTTCCCCAAATACCCACTACTGTGCATGCTGCAATTGCTCTGTCTTGAAAGGTACATTATAAATGTATGACAGAAAAAAGATGACTGGTTGATAGATAACTAATGAATAGCTTGTTTATCCATTGGCATCCTCATTATGTTAAGAGAATTTGAGGCAAGTTCCCAGCACATTGGGTGGACTCCTTGTGGTGAGTTTTTCAAAGGACTCAGACAAGAGTGGCATTGGGTGAATTGCCGTGGGTAAGTGAGATTGGCATCCTTGGAGAGAATGCCCTCCCCCCCATCCATGAGATCCTAAATCCATGAGATGATTATTGGAGTACTTCCCTTATATTCCTGGTTTCCATTTGCTGGTCTACACATGGTTTGTGTCCTAGAACTCCTCATTCTGGTGTCCCATTGAGTGGTCTCCTGAGGCACTCCAGATAACAGCCTTAAGCTCATTTTTAACTACCTCAACTATAATACCCACAACTTAAGGAACTTTCTGTGCCAATAAAGAACCAGAGGAAGATAAAAGGAGTTTCTGGTTGGGCTTTCATTTCCGCCCTCCTGAATGATTAAGTTCAGGGGCTGAAGACGCAGGGATGTCCAGATATCTAAATATGGAATTGTATCACACTTTCAACTGCCTTTTCTTGGTCTGCCATGGAAAAATTGCTTCTGTCAGCTTTAATTTCCACTCTGCTGAGTAGCAGGAAAGGTAAGGGCTGTGCCTCTGCAATTGCAAAGGAGAGTTAGTACCTCCACCGTTCGACATGGTAAAATGTAGCATGTCCAATGGCAAAAAGGAGAATAAAGTCTGATGCTATGCATCAGAAAGCTCAGTGCCTAGAAGAGTAATATGGAAACTAACAGGAGGGGTGGGTAAAATGGCTCCATTTGAGGCCAGATAACATGGCAGTTCCTTCTATATCTCTATAAAGAAGTCAGATGGTGGCCTCCTATGCAGAGGGCTGTTGTGTCTGGATCAGCCTCCAGCCCCATAAAACCAGGGAGTCCCATAGTATATCATATTAAGCACCACTACAGTGACTCCCCCAGAGTGGTGTGGTTCAGCCCTCCTCTGGTTTCACCTGATACAATATGAGAGAACACAGTGTCTGTCACATAATAGGTATTAAGAAATGTTTATTGATTGCTCAATTGATTGATTAGTTATATAGAAGGTGGCTCCAGTTTGAACTTGTTGGGCTGAGAACCCTCATCCATCACTCCCCACTCCCTCCTCCCCCCAGTCAAGTAAACTAGGTACATTTCGGTGATACCAATTTACCAGGTAGAGGTCCCAAGGGTTACAGGACACTACTGAGGTTACCCTAGCCACAGCTAAAGTACAGCTCAGTCAACAGGTCTTCATCAGGTCACAATAACTATGGTATCTTATTCCAGCAGTAATTCTTCATAGGCTTAAGCTTCATGTTGATCCACAATCATTTGGTCCTACTTTATATAACAGATCTTGTCTTCTATTTCCTACTACCACAAACCTTCCAATCTAACCATGTGGATCTTTCTGTACGGTCTCTGTGCCTTTACCCATGCTCTTCCCAAGCGTGGGATTCTCACCCCTGAACTCTTCATCAGTTCCATTCTAGTCATTCTTTAAGGTTGGATTCTATTCTATGCTTCTCCCTGAATTGAGATTCAACTTATACTGATCAATCCCTCCCTTTTTACAGGTGCCTGTAATAAATACTTAGTGGGGCAGCTGGATAGGGTGCCAGGCCTGGAGTCAGGCAAACTTATCTCCCTGAGTTCAAATCCGGCCACAGGCACTTACTAGCTATGTGACCTTGGGCAAGTTATTTCACCTTCTTTGCCTCATTTCCTCATCCACAAAATGAACTGGAAAAGGAAATGGCAAACCACTTCAGTATTTTTTCCATGAAAACCCCAAATGTGATCACAAAGAGATGGACAGGACTGAAAACAACTGAAATAATACTTAGTACCTAATACAATTTATTTTCTCATTTATCACATAGCATATTGCTAATGTGTGGGCCTTATCACTTAAAAATAATGTAAAGTTTTTGAAAGCAAGGAGTATATTATACTTATTTTACATTCTCTCCCCTTTCCAGTGCCTAGCACAATGCCAGCATATAGAAAGCACTTGCTAAATGTTAGGATTCTAGGTTACCACTGGCAAAGAAAGGTTACTTAGAAGCTTGCTCCAAGTTTTTCAAGTGAATGCCTTGGAAAGAATAACACTTTAAGGTATTATTAGTCACTTATACCCCAGCGAGAAAGATTTTGAAGGGGAAAGAGACAATGTGGAATAGAGAACTTGAAGGTAGAAACTGACTTAATTCACATAATTTCCCAGGGTAATAGAGCTTTTAGAAACAATTTTTTTGAAGCACCAATCCAGGGAATGGAAAGGGAAAAGTAAAGACTTATTAAATGCTATTTCATTTTTCCCTAACATTTGGTATGTAAGATAGAGGTGCATATTCACCTTTGGGGGTAGAGAAGACCCTTCAAATCACATCCCAGGGTCATGTGGCTCAGTGGTAAACATTATCGAGTCATATTCATTGAAAGAGTTAGATTACATAGCATCATTAAGATCTAGTAACGAGACAGACCTTACTTAGAGATCATCTAATCCAACCTTCCCATTTTACAGATGGGGAGACTGAGGAGCAAAGCAGGGGAAATGGCTTGCCTAAAGTCCCACATCAGCTCCACTCTAGCTTACTAAATGACTGAGCATATGTATCTACCCTTCTAACACTTACTAGTGGGTGATGCAGAGCCCTGTCCAAATTCCCAGGAGTGTTTCTGTTCTGTACTTTGTTAAAAAGTAACCCTCATATTAGCCTGTTGTGGAGGGTAGTGGAAAAGAGATCTGGACTGGAGTGGGGAAAGACCCTGGTCTGAATCCAGCATCAGCAACTTACTGCTTTTGTCACCTTGAACACATTGTGAAGCCTCCTTGATCCCTCAGTTTTTTCCCCTTTGAGATAATAAAGTCTGTAATATTTTCCATTTGGGATTGTTACAAGGATCAAAAGAGTTAATGTATATGTACTGGGAGCCAAAAGGCCCCTCCACTGCCTCCTTCCTGCCCCCTGAAGTGTGCAGGACCCTGGGCCACTTCCAATGGACCACAGAATGTGTTCTGGCTGAAGGACTTGGGGCTTTTTCATAATACAAAGTGGTGCTGTGTAAGCTTAAAAGGAAAGACTTTCTCTGTCTCTGTCTCTCTCTATATCTTTGTCTCTTTCTCCCACTTTCCTGAACATGTGGTGATATGGTGATTCTCTGGGCTGCTGACACCTTGTTCACTAGAACAAGGAAATGTCCAGGTGACACTCAAGATCTTAAGACCACTGGCTGCCTCTTCTGCTTTGTATTTCTTTGACTGAGCATAAGTGACCAAAAAACAATCGTGAAATGGATATTTCCAGCCTCAGAGGCAACCTTGTAAGTTTAAGAAGGCAGGATCCCCTGGGTCTCTCACTTGGCTATGGCTCTGCTACTGGATATATCCTCCTAAAAGTTATTCTAGAATTTCTAAAGACAGACAGATGTCACAGTAGATAAGAGAGCTGGACCTGGAGTTAGGAAGCCCTGAATTCAAATCTGCCCTCAGATCCTAGCAGTATGAGGATGGGAAAGTCATTTAAATCATCTGCCTCAGTTTCCTCATATGAAAATAAAGATAGTAATAGTGCCTGCCTCTCAGGGTGTGAGTATAAAATGAGGTAATATTTGTGAATTTCTTTGCAAACCTTAATGTGCATTATAAATGCTGGCTATTATTGGTATTGTTATCACATCATCATTATTATTATTGGAGAAGAAAAGTACCAATACAAGGTTGGGTGCAACCCCTGACCTAGCTTGCCAAAAGTCATAGACTTTGAGGGAACTGCTTTGACAACAAAGAAGGAAGCAAAAATAAAATTTCTAATCAGTAGTTCCAATAAGTCTCCTCTCCTGTCCTCTCTGTCCTCATCTGGGGATGCTCTGCCCAGGGGATGGTATATTTCAATGGCCAAAAGCTGCCTTTTTTCCTTTGGGTTGACTGACTAGATTTTTTTTTTTTCTGAAAGACCAAGCCTTAAACCCAATTTACTCTGGAGCTCCTAGATTGTCTCCTACATTCTGGCCCTCCTGGCACAGAATGAATGTCAATACTAAACAGTAAAAGTTTCTCTTTTGGCCAGGAAGCCTGAGGGTCTTCCCCTCCCAGTTTGATTTTTTTTCCTTTTCTGATTAGAGGGTTAACCCCTTGATTAACTTCTTAAAGAGGCCTATTCACTGAATGGGCATTACCTCATTCAAAGTGAGAACCTGAAAAGACAGTCTACCAGGACCCGGTTCTCCCTCTGCATCTTGGGCCATCTCAGTCATCCTGATGAATATTTGGCCACTGAACCCAGATGACTGGAAGAGAAAGTGAGGCTGGTGACTTGCACAGCTCTCCCTCACTCAAATCAAAGTCAACTGCAAGTCACATCATCATTTCCCTTTGAGAACAAAGGACAAATACACAAAACAATGTTTTAAGTACCAACTTAGAAGAATATGATAGCAGTTTTAAGTTACTGCTCATGTTTTAAGCTTTTGTCAATGTGGACTTGTGAGTCTTTTGTGTTTTAAGTACTTCTTTTGTGTGGGAGAAATACATACCCAGAATACACTGTACATTGAGTACCTTTCTATGCGCCCTTTTGGGGACACCCTAGACTTGAACCAAACCTGACCTTTAAGGATATATGCCTTGGGTTTTGGGGGTACTGATATAAAAGGTTAAGGAGTTTGAGAAAGCCTCACCTCTTTCTTTTTAGGGATCAGAGCACAGGTCCAGAGCTAGGGGTCCTCTGAGAAGGAAGAGGCCAATATCCAAGCTCCCTGTCTTTTTTTTTTTTTTAAGTAACTTGCTCAAGGTTATGAGGCCAGTTATTTCTGGGTGTGGTGCTGAGTATCTGAGCCCAGATTTGATCCTCAGGTCATCCTGACACTGGAGCCTGTGCTACCTGGCCGCCCCAAGAATGGGTCCTGCCTTTTATACATGCAGACTGTTTATAAATATTGAAGCCAGGGCAACAGCTCCCTGTGCCTGACTACCTCTCTCCAACTGGCTAGCCTTTGCCACATTTTAAAGTAACTAAGAGATGGACGGATGGGAAGTGAGAATATAACCTTTGGCCTCCCATCTCACTCCTCCCCGACATGCTCCTATTTCCTGTCCTGATGCCTACCCCTTCATCTGGGCTTTGCCTATATTACCCTCCTTCTGTTCTCCTGATTCCAATCACACAACTTAGGGGAGCAGTGGAGAGTGAGCAGCCCTGGTAGAGGGATGTTATTTCCTGCCTCTTTGAAAGTGGGCTCTCCAACCCTTCCCAATTTTTGCAGCGTGGGCGGCCTCTGTGCTGCCTACAGGTTCAGCCAGCCCCAGTGGTGAGTGTAAAGCAGTTGTGGAGAGTCTGTAGGCGGATGGGCTGGAGGGGAGGTGGGAGGGATGGAGACTGCATGTGAAAACCGAGGAAACACTATGACAACAACAGCAGTAGTGTCAGGGAAGCAGGCTGCTAACCTGTCTGCAAACTCTGGATGTAAGATATGTGTCAAAGGGAAGAAGACGGGGTCTCCTTCTGACTGCCACAGAACTCTGGTAAGTCACTTAACCCTTTGGTGCCTCAATTTCCTCCTCTGTACAATGAGGGGGTTGGCAGCAGATGACCTCCATGGTCACTTCCAGCTCCAACAATCGGAATCTCTGACTTCCCTAAGACATGGAGGCCACATTCTTGCCTCCTTCCTCTTTTCTTCCTCTCCTCCTCCTTGCCTTTTCCCCTTCTCTCACTCCTCTCAACTTGACCCTAACCTAACAATGTCTGACAGAACCACAGAATATTAGACCGAAGTGTGGTAAATAAGGTGAATTTGGAGGCAGAAAGCCTAGTATTTGAATACTGCCACAGACACTAGTCATCTGCTCTGTAACCCTGGCCATTTGTAAACCTTTCTCAGCCCCAGTTTCTCCATCCGTAAAAGGGTACATAGCCCTTGCCTTACAGAGATTTTGTGAGTCTCAAAGGTGATAACGTATGTAAAAACACTTTGGAAACATCTAAAGGTCTATATAAATATGAGTTATTTATTAGAGCTGTAAGTTTGCTAAGAGATCATCTATTCCAATTCCCCGATTTTACAAAGAAAGAGAGAAATGAAATGATTTAGGATCACGGGATTTAAAGCTGGGAGGGACCTTAGACACCAGCTAGTCCAACCCCCTTATTTTACAGATGAGGAAACTGAGGCCTCAGAAGCTGAAGCAGTCAGGATTGAAAGCTCGTCTTTCTTTTCATTACACAGCCCACCTCGATCAGCCGAGACTAATTGCGAAAAAAAAAAGAAAAAAAACAGCAAAAGCCCAGCCCCCTTCTGGAAGCACTCAAAGGCAGGCCACGTCTCAGGTCAGAAGAGTTGAGGCAACAGGCAGGCCTCCTGGGGATGCAAGCGCCGCAGGCAGCCAGAGGGCGACGCAGCCTCCGGCCCTGGCCGAGGCCTCGGTGATGGCTTCAGAAAGGCTGTGGGAAGCGCAGAGCGCTTATGCTGATCCCCGTGGCATCCGGAAAGGCCTGGCAGGGGAAGCAGGCTGGGAGCAGCTTGCGCTCTGGGTCGCTGCGGCTGCTATCTGCTTCTGAGTATGCAGAGCATGTCAGCAGCCGTGCTGCTGGGGCGGGGAGAGCTCGGGAAAATACCGCGGCTGGTCCGCGGGGAGATCCGCTGGCTTGCTGCTTGCTCTCCTGTGGGCTGGCAGCTGTGTATCTGACCTCCCCAGCCTAGGCCTTTCCCTCAGCTCCCTGGGAGGAGGGATAAGAGTGGGTAACGTGGCTCTGTCAGGCTGCCAACTTGTCCCCTCCTGGGTAGCCTTGGCCCAGCGCAAAAGCCTTGCGCATTTGGAGGGAGAATCTGGATTCAGTCCCCGCCTGCCTTTGCCCACGGTGCTGCTGTTGGTCCCGATTTGTAGTGGGGCCTCCCGGAAGGAAGCCCTAGGGCCCTGGAGCTAGACAGAGGGGGTCCTGCTGCAGATGCAAATCTGAAAAGAATTCTCTGGTGTCACAAGGAACCAGGTGGAGAGGAGAGAAAGGGAAAGCAATTCCTTCTCCATCCTCTCCAAAGGAATGCATCAGCCTGGTCTCCCAGGGAATCAGCCCCAGGGGTCATCGAACCCAGGGGCACCGCCCCGGGTGGCAGGGGGCATAATTGGGGTTTAGGAGGAGGCTTGGAGTGCCAAGGACTCCCCTGTTTTTCTCTCGAGTTGCCGTGGAATCGGTGGCTCGGCTGAAGGCATGACAGGCAGAGTAATTATAAGAGGCAGCCTAGGCACGTTGCAGTGGTGCAAACAAAAGCCCAGATAACTGGAGCCTTTCCTCCCCCACCCTGCACCTGCTCGCATCTCTCCATGGCTCGCATCTCACTAAGGCTTTTGGCAGACTTTGCTCCCCCAAAATATTGGGGGGAGGATGTGGGTCTTGGGATTTTGAAGAATACAGTTACTCCTCCCTTCCCATTCTCTCCAGGGAAGAACAGCAACTCTGAAATCAGACAATTTGGGTTCAAAAGCCCATCTCTGACTTTAGCACTTCTGTGACCTCTGGCAAGTGAATTAACCCTACCTCGGTCTCAGTTTCCTTTCCTGTAAAATGAAGGGGTTGGACTAGATGGCTTCTGATGTCCTTTGCCGCTCTAGATCTATGGGACTGTTTCTCCTGGGAGGGTCATCAAATCCCTCTCCAACTCCTTCCCAGCCTGAAAGGTAACTGTTTAGAGAAATTCTGTTAAGAGGAGGAGACATGGGTTCCAATCTAAGCTAGTCAGCTGTGTACATTGAGTCCCTTTCAATTTACCAAGTGACCTTGGGGAAGTCACTTTTCCTCTTTTGATCTCAATATTTCTTAAATGAAGAGCTTGGTCTAGATAGTTTCCAAGAGCCCTGCTAGCTCTTGCATTCTGTGGTTCTAAGTCACTAATCAAAAATTCCCATAATCCAACTTCAGCAAGTCAACATTGAAAAAGGGAAGAAGCATTTGATTCATGGCTTGCTTAAAATCATAGGGCTGTGTGCTTGGAGTTCACATAATTTACAATTTAATTTCCTTTTCTGACTTTAATGTAATCGGTGGTTTAGGGTTTTAAAAACTTTTTAAAGGGGATGATGGCTTTCCTTCCATCAATCATATGCTCTCATGTGTGGTCCTGGGCGCTGGCAATCTACTAAACCAGGTTATAGCTTGTTTTGCAGTTTATTGTAACCTACTAGACTGGACATTCCATGAGGGCAGGAACCATTTGTTATGTTTATGTCATATCTCCCCATGCACCTAGCACAATATACAGGTGTGCAATAAATGCTGGTTTGATTTCTGATTTACAAGGGAGGTTCCTGATCCTTTCTGGAAGCTGATAGTTATTACTGGGATAGGGAAATAGTATGGTGAGGAAGAATATATTTTGACCTTTATATTGGGTCTGTCATTTTCTTTTGTGTGGGCAAAGGCTTGATGCAGGATAACCTGAAGGATTTTTGCTACTTTAATTTAAAACTTTCCATGACTCTCCATTTTCTACTGAATAAAAGTTCAGACTCCTTAGCCTAGAATTCAACACTCTCTACCCACCTTTCCAGACTTGTCTTCCATTGCCCCCCTACATATATTTCAGGCTTTAACCAAACAGTAGTAGTTACTCACTGTTCCCTGGTTTGTACGCTATCTCTTTTCTCCTCAGAGAAGTTAAGTGACCCACCTTTGGTCACATATCTAATAAGTTCCACACCTCCAGTATCATCCCATGTCTCCTGATAACAAATTCAATGTTCTTTGAGCTACTCCACAATACCTTTTTCTGCTACCTCCTGTGCCCTTATCCCAGGCATCCTCCCTGCACTCCTTTAGGGATTGTTGCATTTTGTTCTTGTTTTAGTCAGCATTTTAATCAATGATTTGGCTTATAAAATGAAGTTTGGATGATAGAATGAGGATCCAGGAGGATAGCAACAAGCCGCAAAGATGAATTGAATCTGATTGGGGGAGAGGGGGAGTGGAATTTAATAGGGGCAAATTCGTGGCCTAAGTCAGATTGTTGTTGTTTGTCCTAGGTTCTTGGAAAGGACTAATGACATCATGTCTTGACTTGCAAGTGCCAGATTGATTCTTTTGTGAACGAGAACTAGGCCATCTTTTGCCTCAGTCACTGAATGGGTATTGCCTCGGACTAACTGAGACCTGGGAAAAATGTTAGATTAAAAGACCAAGGTCCTTTACTGCACCCTGGGTCATAGGCAGTCCTCCTGACCTATATGTCTTGCCACTGGAATTTGATGACTGGACGCTGTTTGCACAGCCCTGACTCACCGAAGTCAGAATTCAGCTGCACAGGTGGAGGACCCAGGAAGTGTGGCTATACAGGAGTTGGCATTGGGGAAAAAAAAAAACAACCCAGAATGTCGTAGAGAGATTTTCTATTTGGAATATGGTTGAATTTGATGTTCCAAATTTGCTTACAGTTCAGAGATTCTGGGAGAAGTCCTCAAGACCTAAAGGAAATACTCTTTGAGCTTGGAATTTCAGGCATTTTGAAAGTAACTGAGGGACACATCTCACTGGGAAAGTTTGGTGTCTCTCAATATGTAATGTAGGGATCTGCTTTACTCTGCCTATTTAGAAGGCTAATTTTATCAACATCCCTAGATGGTGCTCGCACTTCTGTACCTATGGCTCAGAAAATCAGTGAATTAAGGCACCCAATGACAATTCTGCTACGTTGTTAATATATTCTTCTCTAAATTTTCATAGGTAGTTAGGTGGGGACCTGAAGAGTTACCTCTTGGGATTTAGTGAGCTAACCCAACTCACCTGGGTCTTATGGTTTACTGCAGAGCAAAAGATATAGGGCCAAGGGTGGGGAGACTTACTAGCTCAGCCTCTGGAACTGTGTGACTTTGGGCAAGTCAGTTTTCCTCTTGGGCCTCAAATTCCATATCCATAAAACAAGAAATGGAGATAAGATATTTGTGGTTTTGATAGAACAACTTTGGCCTTATTTTCCTTTGGTTCCAGGCCACCACCTGAACTTCCCAGATATCTTCAGTTATGGCTTTACTTCAGTGGTGTCAAATTCAAATAGAAATGAATCTCTGGGGTCTTAGAAAATTACAAATTAGCATTATCTGTGTTGCATTGTATTCTTATTTATTTTGTTAAGCATTTCCAAATTACATTTTAATCTGGTTTGACAACACTCTGGACTTTTGCAGACATCTTGTAACCAGATGGCCTGGCAGTTTAACACCTTTGTTCCCTCACTCCTTACCTCTCCTTTCTAACCTCACTTTATGTGTTGTCTACCTCTATTAGAATGTAAGCTCCTTGAGGGTAGGGACAGTCTTGCTTGTTTTTATTCTTATATCCTCAGCACATGCCTTAGTACATACTTAGGACAGTGCTTGGCACATAGCAAACATTCAATAATTGTCCTATTCCATACCCACCCCCTCTTTCCATCTCTGTTTCTCTCTTCTTTTATTCTCCTCCTTTTCATCTCTGAAAATCTATATTCCTCCAACTCTGTGATATTAGTCATAGGTAGTGATAGTTTTCAGGAACAATGGCAGTAATTTTATAATATTAAAAGAGAGACCCAAAGTTCATACACATATATTCAACAGACAATTTCCCTATGAGCTCCCAAGCTACTGCTAGCTAAAACCCCAAATCCATAAACCAGAGGAAGGAAGCATGATGGAGAACATTTAGAAGAATATCAGTGGAGGGAAGAAACAAGGAGTGATATTACGGGAGTATATCATAGACTACCTTTACAGAAAGAAATAGACTGGAAGTTTAGGAAAGATCAAAAGCTGGGATGGAGGTGTTTGCTACATTGGGGACTCTCCCAAAAGAAGATAGGTTGATACTTTCATTATTTGCTTTAACAATCATTTAATTTTTCAAAATATAGAGGAAGCAATGAAAGAGACCATCAGTCTGGGACTAATTCTATTGAACAAGAAGGAACTGGTTACCCAAATAGAAATGATGGGAAGCTTGGGAAGAAGTGACTGCTCCATCTTGGAATTCATGACAGAGATGTAGATTGGGAAGTTTGTCCTGGAACATAGATTTGGGGGGAGCATATTTCAAGGAGTTCAGAAAAGGAATAATAGTATCTTATGACATAAAATTCTCAAGGAGAAGTTGGCCCACAAGTGATGCAAATATTTCAAGAATGAAATACTTAAAACACATTAAAAAATAGATCCTAATCAGGATGGAACAGGGCAATTATTTAAAGGGATAGATATGGATGAACTAAGGACTCTTTAAATAATTTAGGCTTTTAAGTGGCATATGAAACCAGAACCAAGAGATGGTAAAAGGAGGATGAATACAAGGACACCATGCTCCTTTAAAAGTAATGTCTGGAACAATCCATTTCAAAATGAGAAAATCCTGTCAACGAATACAAAGAACAAGAAGGGGATTTTTGTTAAGGACAAGAAGGATCAAAGAAAACCTAAATGACTTATAATGGTTGGTATGAGGATAATGGATGATAGAGAGAAAACAATTAAATTTTACATGAAAGAACCCACAAACTATAGATATGTGAGCTTGATGTCAACTCCTAGCGAATTCTAGGACATATTATTAATGTTAAATACACTGAGTATTTAGAGAAGGAAACAATGAGAACAAAGAGTCAGTATGGCTTAGTCAAAAACAAGTCATGGCAGACTAATCTCATTTCCTTTTTAAAAATTGCTGACATTTATATAGTGCTTTGAAGTTTTCAAAGTGCTTTCGTACATCATCTCTTCTGAGTCTTACAACACTACTGTGAGGTTTCTATTACAGGTAATATTATCCCTATTTCACAGATGAGAAAACTGAGGTTCAACAAGATCCACAATTACATAGCAATTAAGTATCAAAGGACTGTACTAAATATGTAGATAAGAGTAATGTGAAAATCACATGAGCAAGCATTATTAAAGTCTAACTATGTTCAAGGCACTCTGGAGAGTCAAAGAAAGGCAAAAATAAAAAAAAGGTTCCTGCCCTGAAGGAGCTCACAACCTAACTGGAGAGACAATATGAAAACAATTATGGGCAAACAAGATTTATTTTTTAAATTTATTTTTATAAATTTATTTATTTATTTTTAGTTTTCAACATTCAGTTCCATAAGATTTTAAGTTCCAAATTTTCTCCCCCATCTTTCCCCTGCACCCCAAGACACTGTGTAATTTAATATAGGCTCTACATATACATTCACATCAAACCTATTTTCACATTAGTTGTGTTGTAAAGAAGAATTAGAACCAATGGATAAAAACTTCAAGAAAGAATGAACAAAAACAAAAAAAAAAGAAAGCAAATAATATACTTTGATCTGCATTCAGACCCCATAGTTCTCTTTCTGGATGTGGACAGCATTTTCCATCGTGAGTCTTAGAGTGAACAAACAAGATTTGTATTGGAAAAGTTGGAGATAATCTCAGAAAGAAGGCACTAACATTAAGGAGGAATAGGAAAGGCTTTTTGTAGAAGATGGGGCTGAGGCTTGAAGGAAGCTGCTAAGGAAGCCAGGAAGCAGAGACAAAGGGAGAATATTCCATAGGTGGGAGACAATCAGTGAAAGTGTCCAGAATCAAGAGGTGGAGTGTCTTGTTTGAAAAACATCAAGGAAGCCAGTGTCACTGGATCTCAAAATACATGGTGGTGGTGGGGAGCAAGGTGTAAGAAGATTAGAAAAGTCAGAAGGGGTCAGATTGCAAAGGACTTTAAAAACCATAAGTGTAGTAGATTTGGATTTCAGCAAGGCATTGACAGTGTCACTAATGCTATCCTTGTGGATGAGAGGAAGAGAATGGAATTATACATTTAAAGATGCAAAAGACCTTCAAGGCCATGTTGTTCAACCCTCTTAGTTTCTTGATGAAAAGAGGTCCAGAGGCTTGACCCAGAGTCATTCAGCTAGAAAGTGCAAGAGGAGGGTAGGATATGAAGGTAGTTCTTCTTGATTCAAACTCCAGCCATTTATTAATTGTGTAGCACCTGATTAGAGAAGGGCATATTTTTTAGTGGAGTTGGAACAAATTGAATGACAAGACCCAAAATGGGGAGGTAGCATTTTGGAAGATCTCTAGTGGGATGCCGTGAAATCTCTCCTTCACCACTTACTGTTTAAGAATTTTATTGATGTCTTGGACATAGGCATAGATGACATACTTTTATAGTTTGTTTTTAACACCAAACTTGGAGAGAAATGTAGAATAGCTATGTAGAATAACAGAACTAAAATCTCAAAAGATCTCAATAGACTAGAATGATAAACATAACCTAAGAAAATGAAATTTCATAGCCTATGACCAGGAGAAGGCATCAGAAGAGTGAGAGGAAATGGAAACTATGCTATATTAAGATCTGGTGAAGAAATGGGGGTTATTTAGCATGGAGAAGAAAAGATAGAAGGATCTCATAGATGTCTATAAATATTTGAAGATGTATTATGGGAAGAATGATTACCTATAGAGGGAGGGTAGAATGAGGAGCACTGGCTGACAGCTGCAGAGGTACATTTAGTCTTGAGGGAAGGAAAAACTGCCTAGCAGATAGAGCTTTCCAAAATGGAATGAGCTGCTATTCATTCTTTGCCCCAGACGTTTCTAAGTAGAAGCAAGATGACTATTTCTCAGTGATGATGCAGAGGAGAAAACTGATGGGCATAGGTTTGGGGAAGGAAGATGTTCTTGGAACAGGAAGGAGCCTGGATAAAGTCTTAGAGACAAGAAAGGGAGCAAAGGTGTGTTTCAGGGGAGTGGGCAGAGCAAGTAGAGAGAAGTCCAGTTTGGCTGGAGCACAGGCTTGTAGGTTCACCATCTTGGGACAGTTTTGTTTGGTTGTTATTTGTTCATTTGAAAGAATGCAAATAAGGGGTAGAGATGGCATGCCCTGGCAGTGTTGCAAAGTGGGTAATTTAGCACACGATGGTTTTACTTTAACTGGAGATTGAAATATGTTTTATTGAGTTTTCCAAGTTAAGGAGAGGAGGTGTCAGATCTGTGACCAAACCTGTCTGGGGGCTGCTCTGAAACCAGCTGGGGTTCTTAGCTATACTTCCCTTGTTTACAAGCAAAACTCAAAGCCTCTGAGCCAGTCTCTTCTTCTAGACATTTCCATGAGGAGCATGAAGACATGGCAAAACCTCCTGAAGGTCAGTATCTAACCTGTGGATATTTCTCTGGAATTTAAGACTGTAGATAATGGTGTGAGACCTGAAAGGACACCGTATAGATCAGTAAACTGAGTCCCATTGAGGTGAAATCACTTCCCCAGGGTCGCATGGATAAAGACTTGAACCCATATTCTCTAGCAACATGTACAGTCACTTTAAGTCATGTGCTACTCTTCTGACCCCATTCGGATCAGTTACTGGAGTGCTTTGTCATTCCCTTCTCCAGCTTACTTTACAGATGAAGAAACTGAGGCAAAGAGTTAAGTGGCTTTTCCAGGCTCACACAGCTAATATCTGAGGACAGATTTTTTTTTGTTGTTGATTTTGCGTTTTGGAGGGGGGGGGAAGGCAGGGCAATTGGGGTTAAGTGACTTGCCTAAGGTCACACAGCTAGTAAGTGTTAAGTGTCTGAGGCCGGATTTGAACTCAGGTCCTCCTGACCCCAGGGCCCATGCTCTACTCACTTTGCCACCTAGCCTCCCCCTGAGGGCAGATTTGAACTCAGGTCTTCCTGACTCTAGACCTGGTGTTCTAATTTTCATTATCCTACACAAACTTTTGAATAGGGGTACCCTGGCTAGTATCTGTCTCCTTATCCAGGGCAATACCACTTGAGCAGGCCCTATTTCCATCTCTGCTTCCATGTGTGAGCTCTGTGTATTCGTTCTCTTTTCCCTTCCACAAAGGCAAGCCTGAGGAGTGCTGGTGCCCTTCTCTCACAACAGTAAGTGTGAGGGGAGGAGCCATTGAAAAAACCCAGGTCTCTCAATCCTGCTCCAGCTGCCAGAGGGGAGTAAATGCAGGCATTCTCAGTTAAATGCCATACCTCAGACATCTGCCCCTCACATTCAGTCTAGAACCTGTTTTTCATCTTTTTTTTCATCATCACCTCAGCTTTGAAACTTTGTATATGTACCACCTACCCTAGAATGCCTGTTTATATATGCAAACCACTTTGTTAAGCTCAAAGCTATTGAAGCTAGCAATGTATAGAGGGAGTGTCATAAAGTATAATATATAGTGTGTTGGGCTTGGTGTCAAGGGGACTGGTACCTTGGCAAGGATTCATTCTTATTTAGTTGTTTTTCCATCATGCCTAACTCCTCATGACCCCATTTTGGGGTTTTCTTGGCAAAAATACTAGAGTATTTTGGCATTTCCTTCTCTAGCTCATTTTAGAGATAAGGAACCAAGGCAAACAGTGTTAAGTGACTGGCCCAGGCTCATACAGCTAGTAAGTGTCTGATAACAGATCTGAACTCAGGAAGATGAGTTTTTCTGACTCCAGGCTTGGCACTCTGTGCACTATGGTGCCACCTAGCTGCCCACAATTCATTAACAGTGAAACTGAGTCCCACTGAGGTGAAATGACTTCCCCAGGGTCACATTGGTAAAGACTTGGAAACAAGATGGAAACATTAGTGATGGCAGAGAATGAAGGAACTGTGTCCCATTCATCTTTACATACATCATGGTGCCTGACTACTCCCACCTCTGCACATTTGCACATATTATCCCCTGCACACTTTGCGCACGTGGAATGTCAGCTTCATTATCTCTGCTTGTGTCCACCAGCTCAGGTGCCCCCTTCTGCATGACACCTTCCTTGACTCTTTGGCTTCTCTGATCTCTCCCATTCACTTAATCACTTTCTAATTCCTTTTATTTTTATTTCTGTGGACATTATCCCCCATGCTGGTTGTAAGATCCTAGAGAGACCAGAATATCTTCTTTCATCTTTTTAAAAAAATCTTCAGCACCTAGAACAGTGACTGTCACATAATAGCCTGATGTTTGTTGATTGCATACATTACTGTGAAGTAGGAAGAAAAGTGACCCAATAGGGGAGGTGGGAGGGCACCAAAGCCAGGTTCCCTCCTAATTTCCAATTTTTCCCAGGGCCAGCCCTGGGTCAAACAGTAACAATGTATCATCTGAAGGGCAAACTGGTGTGACTTCATAAAGGCAGAAGGAACCTAAAATATTTAGAAGCACTAATGCCTTTGTGAGAGCAGAACTAACCTTCTTTTGGATAGGAATTCAATTATTCAATAGGTCAGGACCTCCTGGGGGTCTCAGCAGAAGGAACCAGGAAGTGCTGAGCAGAATACCTGCTCTGGTACATAAGAAAGGAAGAGCAATCAATGCCTGGCAGTCAGGGAGGTGCCAGGCATTCCTGTCTGGGAGCTTTAGGGACCTCGGATCACCCCTTCCACTACTGTGGTAGGTACAGGTACCAATGCTGTCTTTATAAACTTGAGACTCCTTGATGTGTTCCTGTGATCTGGGGCATTTTGTATGATGGTGACTGCATGTTCACTCAAAGTCAAACATGTGAGTAGGTAGCTGAAAACCAAGTGGGATTTTACTAAGAGTCATAGTGTCCAGGAATAGAGAGGTGATAGCCCCATTGTACCTTGGTCAAACTGACAATGGAGTCACTATATTTAGTTGTGGAGGTCACATTTTAAAAGCAACATTGACAAACTGGAGAATGTCCAGAGGAGGGTAGTCCAGAGGATTTCAGGGGTATACTAGAGCCAGCTTGAACTGACTCTAGGGAGCTGATTGTTAAATTTTCAATGTGAGCATTTACACCATGGAAATTGGTAAATGCTACTATAACAGGGCTTGATTTATGGCTTTGTTGATTGTCTCTAGACAAGGAGGTCAGCAAACTATGGCCAGGGGAGCAGATCTACCTGCCTCTAGTTTTTATATTTCCCATGATATAAGAATGATTTTTACATTTTAAATCAAGTTTTACTGTATTTTAAAATGTGAAAAGAATTCTAAGCTCACTGACCATACAAAAACTGGTTGTAGTCAGATTTGGTCCAAGGTTCATAGTTTGCTGACCCATGGTCTAGACTTTAGAAAATGATGGAGAAAAATGTTAATAATGCAAGCTAAACTTAAAAGTATGTTATAACATTTTTTTTGGGGGGGGAGAAGAATCTGTTGTTAAGCATTTAACAAGCATGTCTCTGATTATAGACCATATCATATGAAGATGATTTGGATAAATTAGGAATGAAGGACATGATGGTAGCCATCAATTATGTGAAGGATTATTCTGTAGAAAAGAAAATCAAACTCTCTCTCTCTCTCTCTCTCTCTCTCTCTCTCTCTCTCTCTCTCTCTCTCTCTCTCTCTCTCTCCCTCTGTGTGTATGTATATACATATTATTCATAAGCCTTGGCTGACAGGGCAGGATCAGGAACAAGTGCAAAGAGGCAAATTTTGACTTGATGTAAGGAAAGAATTCCTAACAATAGATCTTTCCTAAAGGATAATGGGCTTCCCTAGCAGGTAATGAACTCCCTGTCATTTACGGTTTTTAAGCAAAAGTTAATCATTTATTGGAGAGGTTGTAGAAGTGATTCTTCTTTAAGAAAGGGTAAGATGACCTTTTGGGGTCTCTTCTTCTCTGAGATTCCAGGATTCTATAATATGCACTTGTAATGAAAGTTCAGCTGGTTTCTCTTCATCATGTCTGCTTCTAATTCAGTCTAGGTTTTGATTCAAGGCAGATGTGGGAAGCATTTGTGTGTGTGTTTTGTTGTTCATCCTTTGCATATGCTCCTTGCAGCTACCATAAAGAAGCTAGACTGGGGAGCTTTCTTGAATTTAAGGTGATTTTGGCTTTAGCATAGGTTATCATCATCACACACACACACACACACATCTTATTTTCTCTCCCTGTGAAGTATTGCTGTCTGTAGCTATAGGCTGTAGAGACAGACATCTCACTACCCTGAGGGTCCTTCGAGGCCAGCTGTCACATAGCATTACTCTGGTCGCCCTTTCCCTGCTCATACAATACAATGCAAAATCTTTCCATCTAACCCATGTGACAACCTGGAACAGCTACGGTTCTGGTCTCTTCTTCCTTAAACTGGCTTCCTATGGGATGAAAATTTAAAAACATGCACACAAAGAGATTTCTGTATGTCTAGGGCATGGGAGAAGGAAGTAGCCTGTATACCTTTTGGCAATATTGTTACTAATTTTAGCACAGGGGTTCTTAAGTCTAGGGTCCTCAAGGGGACAGTGGATAAATTTCAGGGAGTTCATGAATTTAAATGAGAAGAAAATTGCATCTCTATTTTCACTAACCCCCAACTGAAGTTTTCTTCCAATTATTTAAAACATTATTCTGAGAAAGGGTCCATAGGCTTCAAGAAGTCTTTGACATAAAGACGTTAAGAACCCCTGCCTTAAGTTGGGGAATCCCTGATTGATTAGATCCCCCCAATAATGAGATTAAGCTGAAGACAGCCATTGTTTGGAAGCATCTGATGGGCAGTACCTTGGCAAGAAGACTTGGGGAACGCCTGGTGATCAGCTGCCTGGGACTAAGGACAGATGCTTGTCAGAGAAGTGTCCCTCCCCATGGTCTACAAAGGCGAGCTGATAGATGAGCTCAGTCTTTCTCTCTGATGTTTTCATTTTACCCGGTTCAGAAGATGAACCTGCAAGCAGCTAAGTGGGCCTGCATTCTGAGACTGGGAGGAGGAGACTGTACTCATGTACACTTTCCACTCCCCAGTGACAGGAAATGGCTGCCCCTGGGCAGGAGTCCATGGGCATTGTTAGGTGCTTGCACGTGGCTTGAGAGGAGAGCCCTTGGGAGTGGATTTTCCTGCCGGAGATGATAGCCAGGATATTTCCTGCAGAAACAGACATAGACTGGTTTATTCAGCCTGAGAGGAGAGTCCCAGCCTTGGGGATTGCCTTGGGAGTGAAATCAACAAGGGTTTAGGGATTTGATTTTCTATTGAGAGAAGGGAATTTCCTCTTGCAGTGTGCTCCTTGGAGAAAGAAGAGGGTCATCTACCTGGTTCCTGAATAGCATTCTACTTGGAGAACAAAGCCAGGGAGTCACTAGGACAGTACAATTCCAATGAAGAGAGGATTACTTGTTCTAATCCTTCCTCCCCCAACCCACTGCCTAGTTCTGTTGACTTTTCCTCCAAAACATTTCATGCTTTTGCCTCCTTTTCTGCTCACACACTCAATACTCTCTTTCAGTTCTTTATCACCTCTTGCTTGGGCTCCCAGATTCTAGTCTCTTTCCAAGACAAACCCCAAGCAGTTGCCATGTATGTGTATCACCACTCTAAAGTTGAAGTCTGAGCAAGTCACTCTCCTGCTCAAGAAATCTCAGTAGCTTCCTGTGGCCTCTAGAATAAATTATCCTCATCTTGTTATTTTAATACCTTTCACAGTTTGAGCCCATCTGGCCTTTTTAGGACCATTGTATAATACTGCCCTTCATTCACTCTGTGTAACATCCAAGCTTTCCTACTTGAGGTTCCCTTAACTTAGTACAGCATCTCCTGCCTGCAGTCATTTGCCCAGGCTGTCTCCCATATCTGGATTTAACTTCCCATAAAGCTAAACTCCCATGCAATTTCCTAGCAGAAGCATCTCCTTATTCCAACAGCTTGTTAGTGCTCGCTTTTTCCTCCTCACATTGCCATGTCTGTGCCTACTGACTTACATGCTGTATCTCCCTAATAGAATGGATCCTACTGAGGCCAGTAACCATTTTTCATTTTGTTCTTGTATCCCCAGCATTCTAATGGGGGTGGTATTCGAATGTAAGCTCCTTGAGGGTTGGAACTATCTTTTTGCTTGTACTTCCATTTCCAATGCTTAGCACAGTGCCTGGGTCCTAGGACATGGTAAGTAATCTCTAAATATTTGTTACCTACCTAATTACTCAGTACCAGTTCAGTGTTTTGCCCATGGTAGGTGTTAGTTTACCATATTGGGTTGGATTTGGCTATTGAGGAAACTCAGAGTGTGTTCTAAAGGAGAACAACAGTGGTTCAGGGTTTGAGAGCATTTTGGCATGGGAGAAAATCACTGGAACTGGAGTCAAAATCTGGGTTTCATTTTTGGCTCTACCACTATCTAGAGGCCTTGAACAAATGATGCAAAGCCTCATTTTCCTTGTCTACAAAATGGAGATACATAATATGCGGACTACCTACTGCCCAACATTGTTGTCAAGAATTGCCTTGTAAATTCTAATGTAAATATGGATTATTATTGAGAGTTTCACTTAAGTGGAATGAGAACTGAGTAGGGACTAGAATAAGAATGATAAAAGTAATAATAATAACTAGCATTTCTTTCTTTCTTTTTTTTTTTTAAAGCAATTGGGGTTAAGTAACTTGCTCAAGGTTACAAGGCCAGTTATTTCTGGGTGTGGTGCTAAGTATCTGAGCCTGGATTTGATCCCAGGTTATCCCGACTCTGGAGCCGGTGCTCTTGCTCACTGTGCCACCTGGCTGCCCCTACAACTAGCATTTCTATAACTTTAAGGTTTGCTAAGTACTTTGTGAACATTATCATATTTGATCCGCACAACAATTCCAGGAAGTTATTGCTGTCCTTATTTTACAGATGAGAAAACTGAGGCAAGCAGAAGTTAAGTGACTTGCTTAGGGTTAAATAGCTAATTAAGTGTCTGAAGCTAGATTTTAACTCAGGCCTTCCGGACTCCAAATTCAGTACTCTTTCTACTTTGCCACCTAGTCTCAATCCCAGCCCAGTCATTTGGCCTTGGGCAAATCATTACTAGGGCCTTACTTTCTTTGTGTGAAAAATGGGGGCAATAATAATTTTTGTATTGTGCATCTTGCAGGATTATAGTGAGATAAGCACTTTACAAAGTTCTATAGAAACTCCATCAATTCTTATTGTCATCATACTGATTTGTGGGATGGGAGCAGAGGCTACATCTAACATTTATGTAGTGCTGAATTGGCACTAAAGAGGTTAGGAAGTTTCAGTGTTTGGATACTAAAGCATCAGCTCAATAAAACTCTGCAGTATTTACTTCCCCATGAACTTGACCCAATGTCATGCTCAGACCCGTCCGCTGAGTCAGTCCAGACTGCTGGTGCTAGGGTAGCAGCTGCTGTTTTCTCCACTCTGAAAGGTGTCAGGAGGCAGGCATCTGAACACTTTACCCTTCACAGATTGCAGCAATGCCCTCTGTATAACTCCAGGGTTTAGCTTAAAGTGCTAAGAGCCCAAAGTTGGAAAGATCTGGGCATAGTAAAAGCCCTGAAATAGAACATATTAAATTCCCGAAAAGGTGCCATTATATCTTGGTCAACATCCTATAATGTTTGTGATAGTCATTGTAAATGAATGATCATGGATTTAGACTGGGGAAGAGTCATCTGCTCTCACCCCTTCATCTTGGAGCCTCACAAAAGTGAAGGAATTTGTTCATGAAGAATAGAGTCAAGATTTGGATGCAGATCCTTGGATTCAATGTCTAGGGATTTTCCCACCACAATATGCTATCTCTATAGTGAATTTGTGATCTGATTAATGTAAGTCCTGTTCATGACCTCCATGGAGGAGGGAGGGCAGAGGGGTGCTTTCCTAGGAGTCCTCTTCCAGAGCTCCTGATATTGTGGAGTATATCAGCTTCTAATTGGCTATTTCTTTTCTGTACTACATCACACATACACACATACATATATGTATATATATCTGGCACATAAATAATATATTTATATCTGTATTCTATATACTAACTCTATGTGTTGTCCAGCAAACTATGGATCATAATCTGTATGACAGGCATTCTTTATCCACTTGGTGGATGGTTAAAGGCATTCTCAGGGTCCATGGAATCAGCATGATGTCATCTACAAAGAGGATAGCTGGAGGGAATGTACAGGGAATGCCTTTTGAACTTGAACTCTGAACTAAATATACTTCATAGCAGAGGCAAACATTACAATGGAAGGAGTTCTGAACTTGGAGTCAAGAAACCTGGGTTTAAATTCTTTTTGTTTCTTTTGTTTTGAATGTATTTATTTATTTTTTAGTTTTCAACATTCATTTACACAAAATCTTGAGTTGCAAATTTTCTCCCTGTCTCTCTCCTACCCCCCACACCCAAGATGGCAAGTATACTGAGTACCTCTTCCCCAAATCTGCTCTCTCTTATATCCCCCTCATCCTCTCCCTTACTTTCTTGTAGGGCAAGATGGCTGGGTATAAATTCTGATCCTGCTACTTATTATCTATGTGACTTAGGCAAGAAATTTCCCCTCTCTGAACCTCAGAGTTTCCTTCTCAATGAAATGAAGGAGTTGGACTAATTGGTCCCTAAGATATTTTTCTTTTTTTTAAATTAAATTTTATGTTTATTTTTAGTTTTTGTCATTTATTTCCACAAGATTTTGAGTTACAAATTTTCTCCCCATCTTTCCCCTACCCACCCTAAGATATTTTTCTATCCTAAAATCCTATGATCTTTAAGTGTTGTAGGAATGCAGATGTGAGAGGGATTGAAGAGGGATGAAGTGGTGGAGAAAGGGGTCTTAGAAGAAGTAGGAGCTGAAGGAAGGCCTTAAATGATGGCTAGAATTTGGATAGGTAGGTGGAAGAGGAAGAACATTTAAGTGAGGGGAGTAAAGGTGTTTGGGACAGTGAGGAGGCCAGACTGATTAGACTGTTCTGTCTGGAGAAAGGATGAGAAATACTAACCCTTAACTGCAATACAACATATGCAGAAAAGTAGGCATTTGGGGCAGAAGAAGAGTAAATGTATGACCAGAGAAATTTCTTCTACTATCAGGTTATCCTTCCTAAGAAGAAATCATACATGCAGGCTAATTATTGGTGTCAAGATGCAGGAGTAGTATTGGTTCTGGTCCAGGGCGAATACATGGGGAAGGGGAAATAGGTCTATAAAATAACTTGCCTCTTCTTTTGTGCAGAAAAGGAAGAATTATGCCATGGCATAGTGGTGAAAACTCTGGATCTCAAGTCAGAGCACCATGGTTCAAATCCTGAGTTACTCTAGGAAAATCTCCAAATTAAATTAGGTACAGCTCTTATTTAGTTTTCCCTAACTCCAGGTAATAAGGCTCCCAATTAGATTATAGGCACTAAATGTACAATATAAAACTGGGAATGGGTCAACCTTTCTTTCACCCTACAGAGAATGCAAAAGATACTGAGAACTCATAGGAATCCATGAACAAATACAGAAACATATAATTCTCCAATAGCTAATCACCATTCTCTGGAAAAGAAATGAACTTGAATTTGCTCTTTGGACAGTTCTCTGTCATTCTGGTCTATCCATCTTTCCCCAAGTCCTTTACATCTTTTCAAGACTTATAGCACCACCCGGTGGCTAAGACTTGCCCAAGAAGTTAAACATACATTGGAGCTTTTGAACCTTCTTATGAGACCCACACTGTCCCATTAAGCCACTGAGTTTGTTCTCCACGTAGAACACTATATAGGAGCCATGTGGACTGCTCTCTGCTCTCTCAGAAGCATGCTGTATCAGGAACTCTTTCTGGAAGTTTTGGTGTCCACTTGAACTTGGGGTTACTCAGAAGGAAACTCCCAAAACTAATATTGCCCATGAAATCTCCCTTCTCTGACTAGAAGTCTGGATCATGGTATGAGTGCATCTTGGGAATTCAGAATCCCTCTTCCTCTTGTGAAGGAGGTTGCAATTCAAGGTCTTTGAACTTTACTCTCAAGTAATGCACAAGTTTTTGCTATAAATATGCATTATTGCTTCTTGGGAGAACAACTCCCAACTTTGCCTTCTCTACACCTCCCCTCCCCCAAAGCACAAAGAATAAGATATTCTGGAGCAAAAGAAATTGTGATTTGCTTGCTGATATAGGTGTCCAAAGAATGGACCACACCCAATAACCAGGAAGCTTCCTGATTTGAAAAGGGACTCCCTGGATTCAACCCCTCCCTTAAATTTTTAATCTTTTATTACATATTACTCTCTTCCCTCCTCCCCGACAGCACTGTTCCAAGCCTTCTCTTCTTTCCTTAAGCTACTTACTCCAACCTCCCTAGGTCTCAGTAGAGGAATTCCAACTTCAAGGAAATAAGAAATTCCTTTTGAAGTCAAATGTATGTAATAACTCTTTAAAAAGTTAAAAGTGTCACACAAATATATGATATTGTTCTTAGAATACAATTCTGTCTTTCCTAACCCCACTGAAGAAAGACAAAGCTTATCTATTATGATGACCATGCCTAAGAAAGACCTCATTTGCTTTCTTAAGAGTCCAAACAGAATTCGGGATGAAAAAAATCTAATACATGTAAAAGGGACTGTCTCTCTTACTTGTTCCAGAGCCCAAATCTTCTGTACCCCAAGATGCTGGTATGGGTTCCCTGCAACCCACATGTGTATAAACGCATTTATTTGTGCATATCTACATATATATGTATATCTACATATATGTATGTTCATATGAACCCATTTAAAAGTAGGTATATTTGTATGTGTGTATACACATACATGCATACCCCAACAGGAAAAGGGTTATGTTCTGTGGGCTTTTGGGTAGGGAAGCAACTGATATTCCATTGGAGAAACAAAGAAGGGATACTGTTTGGGGAGGCTTCATGCCACTGGAGGAGACCATTGGTCTTTCTACCACTTTTGAAATATTATAAAATACCAAAATTGCTGGGTCCAGGAAAGGAGAAGATATGCCAATGAAGCACATTGGTATTTTGAACTCTATTGGTTCCCCTTGCTTGGCATTCCGTGTATTAACTCTGAGACCTATCCATAAGAACCTGAAGGTCAAGACTATTTAAATGCAAATTGAGTTGAAAATTATCTACCCCTCCCAAACTTTAAGACAATTAAGAACTTGTGAATCTGGATTAGAGTTATATACTTGCAACAACTTGGTCCTCTCCTGTGGCTCCCTGAACTTACTCTGGATAGGTAAGTCTATTTGTATACACACACACACACACAAACACACACACACACACACACACTCATACAGTTTTTTTTAAACAAAAAGTCCTCTATTACTAAGGAATCAATACTGTTGAATATGTCATTTGAATATGCTATTGTCAACAGCCACAAAGATTCTGTGACTCCTGTATAAGCACCCTGAGCTTAATTTACCCACCTCTTTCAGATATGCTAGTTTGACAGTCTATATTTTGTAGTTTTCCTGAAAGGGTTTTGTGTTTTTGGAAGGACAGGAGAGATTTTTCACAGGAGAGAAAGGGATCCCTATTTCTTGGGGCTCAGGAGGGAGACCTGTTATGAAATCTTTGTTTCCCCTGCCCCATTCTCGGGAACCAGGCTCCATTCATGGTGACATGGGACAGATCCAAGAAGACCAGGACCTGGAAACTAGATAGATAGCCCAGGGTAAAGCAGGTAAAGTCAGATCTACAAAGAATAATACGAGGGAGTCCATAAAGGATGTAAGGGGAATTACTGAGGTAAACATGAGATAACAAATGGATGTCTTATAACACTGGGGTCCAGCCCAAGCACTAGGCAGAGATATAGAGGAGACAGCCATGGGACATAAAGTCCAGGGCAAGACTGTAGTCTCTGGGAGAATTTGAGGAAGAAACACAGGCTCCAGGTCCAGAGCAGTAGGGGAAAATGATGCCTTATGATCAGGGAAGCAAGACAGGGATTCACAGATAGGAAGAGAAGAGTTGGGATATTTTATAGATGAAGAAGGTGAGGCCCAGAGAGGAGCAGTGACTCAAGTGAGATTGCTCAGCTACTAAGTGGCAAAGGCCATGATTAGAATAATATTTCAGTAAGCTTTCCATGCCACCATGTTGGATTCCTTTTTATTGTGGAGAGGCAAAGCTTAGGAACAGCTAGGCTTATGTGATGTCAAGATAGTAAGTGACTTTAATGAACTTTTTTCTGTAGCCAAACAATTTGCAAAAGAAAAAAACCAAACTCCCCAATAGTTAAACTTCTTTTACAGAATTTGCTAGCTGTTTGAGTGTTTGAATTAATTGCTAATTAATTAATTGCTCTCTTTTTCATTCTATCCCTGTCTCTCCCCTTCTCCCCTCTCTTTTCTTCTCCATGCCCCTCTCCCTCTCCCTGTCCCTCCCTCCTTCCTTCTCTTCCTCCCTCTCCCTCTCCCTCTATCCTTCTCCTTCTCCCTCTATCCTCCTCCCCTCACCCTCTCCTTCTCCCTCTGTCCTCCCCCTCCTACTCCCCCTCTCCTTCTTTCTTCATCCCACCCCACACCCCTCAGGTCCTAAGGGATGAAGAAAAATATCATTGTACCTACTACCGATGCCTAGGAGAAGAAAGGCTGTGGGAACATTTTAGACCTTTCCATTTTTTCAGACAGCTCCCTAAAAGCTAACTCATGAACTCCCTAAAGTTTGTTGCTGTAATTGAGGTGTGGGGGAAGGAGACAAGAACTTTCTGTAATTCTGATGAGGATACCAGACCTTCTCTTGCTCTGGTCTAGCATATAAAAATAGGAAGTACAATGATTTCTGAGCTGGTCGTTTATGTTGGCTCATTATCTAGAGTTTGAAGACACCCAGGTACCATTTCCTCATGGCAGAGCTAAGTGGGAGGGGCATATTGTTTTTGGATGGTTTTCCCTGTATATCTGCATCTGTGTTTCCTTGTGCTGTTTGTTTCCCTATGCTCAGGACCTCAAAACGTTTTCAATACAACAGTTATTCAGTCAGTAAACATTTATTAAGTGCCTTCTCTGTGCCAGGAACTGTGCTAAGCTCTGAGGATACGCAGAAAGACAATCCCTGCCCTGAAGGATTGCACAGTCTAATGGGAGAGATGACAGGCAAACTTCAGTTGTATGTGAGAAACACGCTTTTGGGGATCACAGGACTGCCCAGTAGGGTCACGGAGTTAACCTGGGACGAGCTTCTGCTGCCTGCCCACTGCTTCCCTTTGGGGCTTGTAGGGAGATCCACATGATGTACCCCTTAAAGTGGCAAACCCCTTCTCACTGAAAGAACTCAGAAACAGGATATGCAGAGGAAGGTGTATGCTTCCTCGGAAGAGGATATGGAGCTCACTTAGGGGCACCCCTACGCTGATGCAAGAGGGAGCTTCTATAATTTTGTCCTGCGTAGACTTAGGGTTAGTCAAATTCCTCACTTTATTACCCTACATTCCCTTAATATATGCAGATTATATGTAAATTACATAGGTCTAATAGTGAGCATACTTGAGACCTAACTGGGCCTGACCAGGTCAGAGCTGTGTGCTACACACCCACCTTTCTAGTTGCATCTGGCCATTGTCATAGTTCCAGGAAGGCCAGTGTTTTAGTGAAATAAGATAAGCAATGGCTTCCCCACAGCTATTGATTATCTTCCAATAACTTTTGTGGGAACAAAACAAGTTACCATTATATCCCCTCCTACATATCCAGTTCTCTGGAACCCCATTTTGGGGTTTTCTTGGCAAAGATACTGGAGTGGTTAGTTATTTCCTTTTCTAGCTCATTTTGCAGATGAGGAAACTGAGGCAAACATTGTTAAGTGACTTGCCCAGGATCATTCTGCTAGAAAGTGTTGGAGGACAGATTTGAACTCAAGAGGATGAGTCTTCCTGACTATGCTGGCACTCTATCCACTGTACCACCTAGCAAATAAGCTATATTCTGGATAAATAAGGAATAATCAAGAGAAGGAAGACACTAAAATTAAGAGGGATTGGGAAAGCCTTCTTGTAAAAAGTGGGATTTTAGCTTGGACTTGAAGGAAGCCAGAAGGCAGAGATGAGGAGGGAGAGCATTCCAGGCAGGGTAGACAGCCAGTGAAAATGGCAGGAGTTGGAAGATGGAGGGTCTTGTTCAAGGTATAGCAAAAAGGCTAATGTCATTGGATTAAAGAGTATGCATGGGGAGGTGCAAAGTATAAGAAGACTAGAAAGGTGGGGGCAAAGAAGAGGCTATAAAGGGCTTCCAATAGCAAAGATGGGATCTTGCAGTTGGTCCTCTGGGTGATCAGGAGCAACTGAAATTTACTGTGTGGGGAAGGGTGGTTCAATTTTGCACTTAAAACACAGCATTTCATTTAAATTCATGGCAGGGAAGATTTACCTTGAAGAATTTTGAGGTATATTCGAAGCAGAAAATTGTTTGTGGATTATATTTTCCTACTTATATTTTTGCCACACAGTCTTGTGTGGAGAAACCACTTGGATTTCTTTGTTTCAAAAACATGAGTTTTCTATTTGATTAGTTACTTTAAAAAAGTGGGAACATAATTTCATTTAGAACTGTTCTTAGTCTAAGCTAAGATTTCTATAAATCACGAATCTATAAAACAGTCTGTATTAGAAAGCAAGTTGTAAATGAATGTTTGCTAAGGAAACCATTGCATTTAAATTAATATGCAATTTCAAGCAGTTCCCAGCAGGTCATAATCCTTTTAGGATGAAGCCGCCTGAAGCAAGTTAGTAGGTTAAAAGACAGAACTTCTCTCAAGTTAAAAAAAAATATGTCATACTTGAAGACAGCTAGCATTCTCCACCGACAACTTCTAAATCCTCCCCAATTTCTCCTGATGGTGGTCTTCCCCCATTCTGATTGCCCTGCCCTAGAAGCTCTCAAATTGAGCATCTTTCCTAAAATATGAGGTTTGTTTTCTTCTCATTACTGAAGTCACCCCTTTCCATGGGTTTATGGATGGACTAAAAACTCTGGAATTTTTTCCCTCATGTTAATTTGTTTTTTCCAAATCATGCAAACACTTATGTTTTGATTAGTTGTGAGAAGATTGATTTCTTGCTAAAGAAAGTAATCTAAGCAATGAGTTTGGGGTACCATACTTTAGGAAGAACATTGATAAATTTGGAAGCTTCCAGTGGAGGGCAACCAGAATAGTATAGAACTTTGGGATTTTGCCATATCTGTTAAAGAAATGGAGTATGTTTAACCTGGAGAAGAGAACTTGACTTATATGAAGCATGATAGCTGTCTTCTACTATTGGAAGGTCTGTCATGTGGAAGACAGAAAAGATTTACAGTTATCCCATCCACATTACAAGGGTTGGGGGATAGAAAAATGGAAAATCCACAAAAAGTTTTTTGGCCTTCACTACATACCAGAGAAGAAGTCTGATTTTTTTCCACTTTATTTTATGAGGTGTTTAAAGTACCTTATTGTAAAATTTGGATCTATAACATACAGTATTATACATATTTTTTATGCATTTCTGAGTTTCTAAATTTTTTTCTATTATTTGCTGACCTTTGCATGTTGTCTGTGGCTTCCACAAAAATTCCCATTTAATTTTTTTATGCCTACCCTTGATATATGGAAACAGTATGTGAGATAAAAGAGTTCAGAGTCTGAGTCAGAGATCAGAAAATGTCCTTAAGGGGAGACTAGGTGGTTCAGTGAGTAGAACACTGGCCCTGGAGTCAGGAGGACCTGAGTTCAAATTCAGCCTCAGACACTTGATCACACTTACTAGCCGTGTGACCTTGGGCAAGTCACTTAACCCTAATTGCCCTGCCTTCCCCCTCCAAAAAGCGAAAAGGAAAAAAAAAGGTCTTTATTCTTTCTTATCAGAAAGGGCACTGCCCCTGTCACTCAAATGACATCTGCCAGGGAGAGTGCAACATGTGGAGGCAAGCCCATGGCTATATACCCCCTAATGCAGAAACCCTAACCCCCAACTGGCCTTCACTCCCATTGGTGTTGAGGCTGGCTCTCAATCTTAAGTGTGGGAATCCATTTCAAGGACAAAGAACACAGAAACATGTGGGTGTCCAATGCTAGGCCAGGAAAGCAGTTTTGTCCTTATTTGGCATATTTTGTGCCAGGGTGGTCCTGGGGAGGGTCTCTATTGCTCTAAGTCTTGTCAGGTGACTTCTAAACTTAGGCCTAATGGATGCTGAAACCACTCTAGATCTGATGTTTCAGAATGGGGAAACTTCACTGCAAGTTATCCCTCACAAGAGCAATGGGGAAAGTTGTGATATGGAAGGGATAATTGTAGTCTGATTGGCCCCAGAAGATAGAAGTAACAATGACAGAGGTAATAATGAGACAAATTTAGACTTGATAAAAGAAGAACTGTAACATTAGAACTACTTAATAGTTAAATGGGCTACCTTTAGGGGTGGTGAGTTCTCCCTTTCTAGAGATCTTTAAGCAAAGAATGGAAGACCACTCATCAGGTTTGTGAGAGTTAAGGTATATGTTGGATTAGATGGCCTTTGATGGCCTTTCTAACTTGGAGATTCTGTGGCGACCTAAAACCTCGAAGAATCAAAGCCATTTATGGGCCCAGAAAGGGCTTTTGATTCTATGCGAAGGCTGATGTGAAAGGGGCATTGTAGTAAAACCTGAAGAGTAAAGGTTAGGTTAATCATAATAATATTAATCATAATAATAGTTAGAACTTACATGGCCATTTAAGGTTTGCAAAACATTTTACAAATACTTTAGATTACAAAGATGATCTTGTTTTGGATCAAACCTTGATTGGTAACTGTTATATAACAGTGAGAATGCTAGCAAATCATGCCTGTGTTTTTGTTTACTATAATAATTTTCTCTTCAGGACTATTTCATATTTTAATATTTATGCTTAGTTATTTTAAATAGAAAGTGTACCATTTAAAAAAAATCTAATGGAATAGAATATATGCCTGTGGGAAACTGGGCTATTTGAATTCTGAAGCTATAGTCAAGGCAAGACTGTCCACCTGAGAGTGCTAGTCAGTCATTACAGGCAAAATACCTGAGAGACTGATTGCTGAACTGAATTACACAAAGAATCGACAACAAGCATCACATGCTGCACAGTATGTACCACCTCCAGACTTTAAAAAATTGTATCTGAGGCATATCATTTTCCAGCTGCTGTATAAAAATAACCAGGTCAGATACCAACAGGTGAAGGCTGAGATTTTCTTCCCACTTTTATGTTCCTGGAACATGTAGAAGGTTCAGGTTTTGCTGCTTGTGAGTAAATGAAAAGGTAGATGGTGGTCGTGGTGTCAGTTTTTGGGATGCTAGTGGGGCATGGCTAGCCCTGAAGGATGCAGATGCTGGTCAGTGGGCACATGTCCTTTTTGGGGCAATGTCTATGGGAGCAGCTTTGAGCCCTGCCTGCTGCAGTTAGAACAGCAAACACACACACACACACACACACACAGACACAGACACACACACAGACACACACACACACACACACACACACACCTCCCTCCCTCCCTTGATCTGTCCTTCAGTAAGTTGAGAGAAATAGTATCCCCAGGTTGGGACAGTCTAAGACAGTTTTCTTGGCACCATCATGGGAAACAGGGCTTCAAGGCCCTGTACTGTGACCTACTCTGGTGATTATTCTCTTCTCAATTAGGGCTTTCCTTCATTAGAAGCCTCCGTTGTAAGGGTAGAATGATGGCATCTCCTTGCATGCCCAGGACCATTAAGAGAGCCAGGAGAAAAGAATCCTGGGAGGAGCAGTCAGCAAAAAAGCTATAAATCATGCAGGTTGAACGGGGTCCTGAAAGTTTGAAAAAGATGAAAGCCCACCTCCAATCAAATCCTACAAGACAGCTGTGGCATCACTATAAATACTTTGCCAAATCCATCTCTTTGCAGCATTTGTGTGCCTTGAGCATCAGAGGTTGCCTTAAGGAGTTTGTGATAGGTTCAAAGCTTACCTCCTGAAGCTTAAAGCCTTCTTAATAGTTCTTTAGAAGCTTTTAAAAGGCAGGGTTGGATTCCCAAACTCCGGAGCTCAGATACTCTGTAATTCTGATTTTGAGAAGAAAAAAGGCACATTCTGTCACCATTACTCTCTTCTCCTCCCCCTTTTCTGGACATACATGCTATTTATTCAGGAGTGGAATTGGCTTTCAATGTATTTTAACTCTGACAAATCATTATTTGCTGAGGTTACCTGAGAACACCACCCCCAGCAGAGGGAAATCAATAAAAAAAGCTCGACAGAGCTATTATCCTATGACCTTGTGCTACTCTGCCCTTATATAACACCTTTCAGCCTAAGCGCTCAAAACCTTTTGAAAACAAAATCTTTACCATCTTCATCTTTTTTTCCTCAGAGAAAAAGAGCAAGGCAAAGAGGCAGAATTTTATTTATTTTTTTCAACTGGTTAGATTTTTTTCCCCCATAGTGCCTTTCTTGAGTGCTTTATATTGAGTTAATTGCTCAATATACATTACCTTTGGTATGAGAGAAAGGATTTTTTTTTATAATAAATACTTATAGAATCTTAAAATTTAAAATCAGTGAGAGTGAGTACCAAAGAATAGAAAATAAAAGTAGTGGGTAGAGGGTGAGCACCAGGTGAAAGGAAGGAAGGAAGGCAAGAAGGAAGGGAGGGAGGAAGGAAGGAAGGAAAAAAGAAATTAGACAATTCGAATTTGAGGGTTATAGGAGAGCTTTAAAAAAGTAAAAACTCTAGGGTTTTCACTTTCACTTTTCACTTCACTTCACAACTAATATTGTGCAGCTCTTTCTTCACTCCTTTCTCCAGATTAAGTGTAATCAGATTAGTAATGCTTGTGAAAAAGAACAAAAAAATTAGAATTTAGTAGAGCAGGTGGTGATATAATTTTGAAATACAGTGATATGAATTTGGTGTCCACTGATAAGTTTGTTCCTTTGCCTTTAGGTAGAATTATACCTATATCAGAAAGATGAGAGAATTTATAATGTATACAAAGATCTGCAATCCAGGAGAAATCATCACTACGGTAATTGATAATCAGTGTCACTGGCAGGAGATGATTAGATCCTGCCCCTGTTCCTTGTGCCATAGCAAAAAATCCATGTTCTTCCATTCTCAGTAGGGATAGTTGTCTTTTTAAATACCGTGACAAGAACTCTATAACCTTGTTTAGAACATGTTGGTCAAAACCTGTTCAGAAGAAAAATGGTCACATCCCTTTATGAAACTGGGTTGTAAAATAGAAGTATAACACATGGGAAAGAAGGGTATCTAAATGATGAAGCTTGGAGTGAGTTCCACACATAGAGATTTTATAGGCCAACATTTTAAGAAGAGTTTGGAATTACAAGTGGCAAAGAGAGCATATAAGGGCTCAGAGCTATAGGGTAGATGAAAGATGTTCTTAATACAGAGAAATTTAGCTCAATTCAAAAAGCATTTATTAAGCTTCAATGATGTGCCAAGCACTGTGTGCTAAACCACTGGGGACACAAAGACAAGGTTCAAATAGCTCCTGCTCTCAAAGAGGGCAGCTGGGTGTTACAGTGGATAGAATGCTGAGTCTGGAGTCAGGAAGCTTCATTTTCCTGAGTTCAAATCTGGCCTCAGACACTTACTAGCTATGTGACTCTGGGCAAGTCACTAAATCCATTTGCCTCAGTTTCCTTATCTTTCAAATGAGCCAGAGAAGGAAATGGCAGACCACTCCAGTATCTTTGCCAAGGACACTCAAATGGGACCATGAAGAATCAGCCATGACTGAATAGCAACAACTATGTCCTCAAAGAGCTTACATTCTACTGGGAAGAATAATATACACACAAATAAGGAAATATAAAATATGAGAGAATTTCATATATGTGTGTGTATGTATACATATGCATACATATATATTAATTGGCAAAATAGGAAAGGTCTGATGCAGGAGGTGGTGCTTGGGCAGATCTTTGAATAGACACAAGGGTTCTGAGGAGCAGAGATGGAGAACATTCTATGCATGGGGTATACAACCTGTGCAAAGGTATGGAAGTGGAATGATTTTTAAAACATTTTTATTTTTAATTTATGGAATAAAACAAGCATTTCAATAACATAGTATAATAAAAAAGGTGATTTTTAAAAGGAACAATGAGTAGGTGAAGCATAAGGCATATGAGGGGTGGGGGAATGATGTGTATTAAGTGGCTGGAGTCAGATTATGAAGGACTCTAAATATTAAATGGAAGAGTTTATTTTTATCTTGGAGGAAATAAAGAACCACTGTATTTCATAACCTTTTGACCTGAGTCTTTTGGGCCATCTCCTATAGCATTTATCTGAATACAGATGATAATCCTTTTTGGTTTACATGATACAACAGATCCAATGAGGCAAATATGTATGCCACCTAGTGGAGCTGGGCCTTGCCAGAGGATCACATTGTGGAGCAGAGATCAGTGGAAGGAACAGAGGCTCTTAGCCAAGTGACTTACCCAAGGGCTAGTCCGTGGCAAAGCCAGGATTAGAACCCTTGTCTCTCTGCCCTGCCTCCTTCTTCCTCCCCCACCCTTCTCTGTTCCAGGGCTTTTTCTAGCACATCATACTATTTCTCTGCTGCTACTGGGTGGGTGTTCACTCACTCATTTTCACATACACATAGATTATGGTTGTCTTTTGTTTTCCAAAAATGATGCTTCTGATGGTGATTATGATTTGCATGTGTGGGTGTAGCTGAAAAGGCCAATTTGTGGGACCAACAGTATTTTCTACACTGTGTACACATGAAGATTACCCTTTGATTAGCATCTACAGCCATTATCTGGAGCGCCTGTTGCTATCCATGATGCCAGCTTAAAAAGGTTTATTTAAAAAAAGAAATGATTTGTTTTATTCTTTATAGATATACGCCAGGCTGATCTATCTGCATTTTCTTAACTGTCTGTTCTTTAAGTAAAAAGCCAACATTTCTTAGCACCTACTCTGTGCTCAATATTGTATGAGGAGGTGGGGAGAAAAAACCCCAGAATGGGACTCAGAAGACCAAGGATTGAATTCTATGAACTAGATGTGTGACCTTGGCTAAGTCTTTGTACTTTTCTAAGCCCCAGGCTCTTTATCTGCACAATGGGACTCAATGCTACTGTCCTACCATGACTTCTATATGTCCAAAACCAGATTCTGGTTAAATCTACTCAAATTAATGCTCACAAGCTCCCAATTCCTCTGAACTTCTTTCTCAAAAGATCCAGCTGTTTTTACTATGAATTACATGACATGGAAGTGATAAAAAATGAATAATTTCCTTACAAAAAGAAAAGCAGAGTAAAATCAGTAAAACACATTAATAGCAAACACTTAGAATGTCTGGAGTCCAGACCAAACCACCAGACTGCTCCCTATCCTTCTTCAAAGGGATAGAAGCTTCAGAGTGCAGCCCATTCCTGGTCCTCAAGGCCCAGGGTTCCAAGGGAGGAGGAAATAGTCATTCGTGCATTGGATGAAATGAAAGATACTGTCTCTTGATATCTGGATTACCTTGTAATTCCTTTCAGAGATTGATGAGAGTTCAGGAATGTGCCTTTGTTGCTCCAGTAAGCAATGGGTACAGTCTCTGGGGCCTGGCCAAGTGTATCAAGTGCCAAGCAAGGCATCAATAGGACTGATGGAGCCTGCAAACAAGCCTGATAGGATGCAACATGACACCCCCACCCTTTGTCCTCTCTCCGACCATTATCCTTAGTGAGTCTTCTCAAAATTTACCCCTCTCTTTTCTCACTAGAAAATTATGCTGGGTTCTTAGAAAGTAGGAGGGAAGAAGTATTTATTAATCTCTTAAAATGTGCCAGGCATTGTACTTTACAAATATTATTTCATTTGATCCTCACAACAGCCCTGGGAAATAGGTGCCAAATTATTCCCATTTTATAGTTAAGAAAACTGAGGGAGACAGAGGCTAAGTGACTTGTCTGGGGTCAGAAAGTAAATGTCTGGGATTGTACTCATACCCAGGTTTTCCTGACTCCAGGCCTAGTACTTTATCCATCATAGGATGGCTTTGGGCTTTGGCCTTATCTGGTTTCTTTTAGACCTCCATGGCACCCCTGGGAAACCCTGCCTCCAACAAACTCCCTTTTATGTGTCACCTTCTCTCCATTAGAATATAAACTTGTTGAGGACAGACACTTTTTATTTGTATTCCCAGAGCTGAACATAATGCCTGGCATATAGTAAGCACATAATGATTATCTATCTATCTATCTATCTATCTATCTATCTATCTATCTATCTATCTATCATCTATCATCTATCATCTCTCTATCTCTCTTGTATACCCATCCATCCATCCATCCACCCATATATCCATCCATTTATTCCGCTCTCTCTCTCTCTATCTCTACCCACTCACCCCAAGAAATATCCCTACACTGCACATTTATTATTACCTCCTCAGAGACAGTCCCCCTGTTTCCAAAGCTTTGCAGGAATACAGTAAATCTAAGCAGCTCCTCAGAGGGGTAATAATATTTACATGCACGAGTTGTCGGCTAGGTTCGTTGTGAGGAAAATGCTTCGTAAACTGTAGAGATTTGTAGAAATGTGAGCTGTGAATATTTTGGGGCTGCTACAGGGGTACAAAGAAGAATAAGGCATGAGTCTTGCCCTCAGGGACTTTACAATCTATTTAGGGGAAATTAAATCACATCCTATGAAGTAAAGGCTGTACAGGTCTCAAAACTGATAAGGATTTAGGCAGCCTTGGTCTTTTCATGATTATTTATTTTGGTCTGGGGTTTGATGCTATATTCTATCTGCCAGCTTCAACAAGGGTATATGAGTCTTTCCAATTCCATTTATTATCTCCTTGTTAATCAGCACATCATTGGACATTATGCTGTTCATGGAGCAAAATCCAGTGACAGCTTACAGCTCTATATTTATAATAAAGAGCTTAACCTCAGAAAAACATAATTGAGGAGGGTAAGCTGCAAAGGAATGCCTTTCCAGTTATCTGCTTTTCCTTTCCACTACAGTAGATAATAATGAGTGATATTAAATGTCCTATCTTTACCTAGTAGAGACTGTGGTGTAGTTGATAGGACACCAGACGGGGAATCAGGAGACATGAGGCTTTAGGCTTGTCTATGTCACTAATGAGCTGAGAGTCTTTGTAAAAGTTGCTTTCCTTCTCTGGAACTCATTTCCTTTATTTGTAAAATGAGGAAAGCTGGACTAGAAAATGATTTCCAAGATCTCTTTTCTCATCTCTAAAAGCCTATAATGCTATGAAACAAATAGCATATATCTCTACTGTCTCTGTGCCTCATGGAGCCATGCCTATTTTAATGCACAACTCCTAAGGTCCATAAATAATCCATGTAATAATTAATGAAGCCTCACTGTGACTGGCAACCATGCCTGCACCCAGGATCCCCAGCTGTTCTGGCCACTATTTATGTATTTATGTATGTTTGAGACCACAGATTCAAGAGCTTCCTTTTTGGAATTTGGGTGGGAAGAGGAAATGCTTCCATTTCTTGAATTTCCACAGCCAAAACACATTGCTGTAGACAGCCACACTTGGTGGGAGTTTCCAAAAGCACCCTTTGGTCACCCAACACTTGTTCTCGAGAATCTTGCTAATATACTCTATTTTCCCTGTAGCCATCATAGGGGGTGGATAGCTGTGGTGCTGAAAAATCATCCTGTATTTCCCCAGTTTGCCTCATCTTATCTCATCTCATTTCCTGACCATTGTAATCCACCAAACATATTTACAATTCCTCCTTTCTTGGTATTTCCTCGAGGTTTTCTACTCTCCTCTCTTTTAGAGGCAGAATTTGGCATGAGCAAGTGATGGCTGTGAAAACATTATAAGCCAGACAGTCTGGCTTTCTGCACCTCCTTGCCACATGTCAGCATGATCTACTGCATGGAACAAGGGGTTACCTGTGCAAAAGACAATGGTTTATACTGCCGATATTCAATTTGTGTTTTAATAAGGAAACCCAGCTTTTCTTTCATTACTCAGAACACGACCCTCTTCTCCTCTTCCTGCCCCCCAAAAGCTCCTCAGCTGAAGAATGCAGTAAAACCATTTAATCAAAATGAACTACTTCACCAGAGCACTGCCCACAGAATGGAATTTGGTGAAATGCATTTCATACCCCAATGAATTTAAATTGTATGGAGCTGATATTTAATACAAATGCAAGTGCCAGTGGGACCTGGGTACTTAATATGCATTCTCTAACTTTCAGAATTAAGCAATTGATCTATGGGACACAAAAGGATGATCCTTCTCTCAAAGAGAATACTTTATGACCAGGCAATTTAAAAGCCACTGACATAAACAACTGTTTGCAGCTCTCTCTGCTTTTCTAATCTCCGAAGATAAAAAGCCAATCCAAAGTGAAGCTCATTTACAAAAGTACTTCCTTTCTTTTGGGAACAATTGTGTCTTTCCTATGAGTTCATGTTAACTTTGTTTTCTCCTTCCTTTTTGAGTGATGCCAGAGGGAGGGAGATGAAGATAGAATATTGGGAAATCTGCTTTCCCTTACAGGTAGAAGTCAGAGAGACAGTTTTTCAGTGTCACATGGACAGCTATTTAGTTAGGGATGATGTGTTTGTCCAGCATGTAGTTGAAAAGAACTAACAACCCATGTTCTATTCTTTCATTTCTTCTCAGTTTTATAAGCAAATGAGAGCCATGAAATGGAAGGACTTCTCGTTTTCCAGAAGGGAAGTAGAGGCCACAGGGATAATGAAGGGATTTTCTCTGGCTATCAGGACTCGATGGTGCCCCAGCCCAAATTCTCAGACTGACATTCTTTCCACTGTACCACTCCCCTTACCCCCCTACCCCAATTCCCAGTTGAATGATGTTTCTATCAGGCTCAAAGTCATATTTCAATTTGCAGTGCAGTGGAGTGGAGAGATATAGAGATCAGAAAATCTGGGCTAGTAGACTCTCCCCTCTGACACTTAGCAGCTATGTGGCCATGGGCAAATCACTTTAACTCTCTCAGCCTCACTTGCCTAATCATGATGTTGATAATAAATACCTGTGGTACCTACCTCAGAGAATTGTTGTAAAGTTCAAATGAGATAATGCATATAACACATTGTGTGCACTTTAAAAAGGTAGATATATGTCAGTTATTATTGGAGGCAGCAAGGCATAATAGAGGACTGGCCTCAAAGTCAGGAAAAACTGGGCATAAGAACCACCTCTGGCAGGTACTAGCTGTGAGACCCAGGGTGAGTCACTTAACCTCTTCGTTCTTTAGGAAATTCCCTAAAGCTTTATACATTATAGATCTGCATTTAGAGAGGGAACTTTCTAGCTAGCAATTTCTTATAGTCAGGACAAATCATCATCATCATCATCATAATCATCATCATCTTTTTAATGGGTTTCAGACAAAAATGATCCCAAACCAAGTTACTATTCTCCTTTTATTTTGAACAGGACTTGTGTCTTTATTGGTATAGGAAACTCCAAGTGAGGAAACCCCATCCACCAATGCACATTGGCATCTGCTTAGAAACCTATAGTTTTAGAGAGTGATCAGCTAATTGGTTATTATTCTTTTATATTTAATGTTTGTGGACTATTGTGCTGGTGCATACCACAGCTTTTTGTAACTGTGCAGAAACAGTGATATATAGACTCATCTTCTGTAGGTTCACTGAAAGCACCTTTGGGATAGTTCCATTAGAAAACAGAATAAGGAATGACATGTACCTTATCCTGTTATTACCTGGTTGTAATTTCTTCTATTAGATCTCTGTATCTTAAAAGTCTTTTATTCCATATCGTTTTGAGATTATGGATAATTATCATGGCAATATTTATTAAAGTATTGTCTTACTGACCAATGCCACATCTGGGCAATCCTGGGCAGCAGTTCTACCTGTAATGAGTGTTTAGTTCTAGTATAGTTTAAACACTAACAAAAAATTTAATTTATCTATCTATTATCTATCTCTCTCTCTCTCTCTCTCTTTCTCTCTCTCTCTCTCTCTCTCTCTCTCTCTCTCTCTCTCTATATATATATATATATATATATATATATATATATATTTTAGGGAGGTGTCATCTGTTGGTTTGCAAAGGATATGTAACTTGTAGAACATAATTTTAGCCACCTAAATATGTCTTTCTAGGTACTTAGAAGATGATAATTTTTCGGTGATTTGCAGTGATTATGTTGCAGAATTTCTAGCACTTTATTACCTAATCTGCATCAATCAACAAGTCTGATATCCTTAAGGATAACTTTTCTTTAATGTTTCTTTCAAGATTATGGTTGTTATTGTTACTACTACTGTTGTGATCTTGTTCTTCTTATCTTTTCTTGGGGGGAAGTTAAGATAGAAAAAGTCCTAGGTCAAATCACTATCCTATCATTTTTCTATTTTCAATGTTCTGTATGCAACTGCTGCTTTTTGTAATTGAATAAAAAATTATAAGGGTGTAACCTTTGTTTCTTCCTTCCCCTCCTTTTCCCATTACTACTGTTACTTTTTATTTAGTTTTACAAAGGACTCAAAAAAGCATGAGATATAGTTTCTATCCCCAAGAATTTTATAGTTTAGTTGGGAAAATAAAAAAGTATCAACAATCTCAAAAGATGTATGATTTCCTCAACATGGGAATTCTACCACCAACATAAGCCAAAATCTCTCCACAACTTGATAGATGGTATACTAAGTTACTGTGACAAAAATAAATTTGAATAAAATCATTGCTTAGTAGACAACAATCCATGAACTTCCCTGAACATCGGAAGAAGACTGCTATTGCAATCAGAAGAGCTGGATTTGAATCTCAGCAGTATTATTTATTAACTGAGTGATCTTAGGCAAAACATTTGAATTCTCTGATCCTTAGTCTCCTCATCTGGCAACTGGGGATAATAATACCTGCCCTAACTACTTCTATTGTGAAGATCAAGTAGATGATGTATGGGAAGCACTTTGTAAAGAGTGAAGGGCACTATATAAATGCCAGCTATTATTATTAGCTAGGCTGACCCTCGGATGATAAACAGTCCTGTGTCACTTATACTTGAAGGCTTTACTACATGGAGGAGTTGTTTAAGTTAGCTTAGTCATTCAGAACCAGGGTCACTGCCACACTATCAGGAGGCATTGAATTGGGATTTTGGAGGAAACAAATATATACATATAAGAAGATAGCTAGCAGAATAAAAGATCCTAAGAGGTAAATGAGAAGTAGGGCAATAGGAATTGAGAGCAGAGTAGCTGGGGCTAGGGCAGGTGGGCAGGATAACAGACTTGAACTGGGTCTTGGAGAATGATTAGGATTCAGTTGGGCAAAGAGGAATGGAAAGACCATTACAAGAAATAAATATTTCTGCTCAAATGGGGCATTCTATAAAGCAGATGCTTCATAAAAGTTTGCTAAATGAATGAATACAGGGGCTTTGAAAATGTGCCCTCTCTTTGTCCCTAAAGAACCCTGTGACTCAAGAAGAAAATCTTTCAAAGTCAGAAGCTAAAAGGTCCTTTACTTATGAGCTTAAGCATGTTATGGATAAAAGATTAGAACCAAATGCATTTTTAGTTTTATGAAACCCTAAGTTTGGAAAAGCAGAAGAAAGCATGTGATCACCAAGCACAAAGATCTGAAAGGGAGCTTAACAGTCATAATTCTAGTGTGATGACTTCACTTTCTAAATGAGGGATTTGAGACTCAGAGAGTGAGTTATTTGAGATCAAACAGGTACCTGCAAGAAGTGGAGGGAGTATTTAAGCTCTTTTGGCCCCCAAGACAGTGTTCTCCACCATCCCCTCTGGCTTGGTGTTCAGATTTTTCTCTTTCCATTTTCCTATTGAGAGGACAATTTCTAAGATACATATTATCATCAGGTCAGAATAGTTTAAAAAAAAATGAGGACCCTGGCAGAAATAGAGTTCAGATCCCCATCCCTTCCAATATCACTGGGGAGAGGACAGGAGAGCAGGAGCAATTCTTGTGCTTTCTTTGCATTGAAGGACCATCAGGAAGATAATTCTTTTTTCTTTTAATCAGCCTGATCTCTTGGAAGGAGTTGCAATTCATAGTGTTTTTCAAAAGCCTCAGGACAGTTTTAAGCTATTAGAGCTTAAAACTACCCTAAGACTTTTGGGGGCATCCTGTATTTATGTAACACTTTAAGGCTTAGAAAGTTCTTTCCTTAAACCTCTGTACAGTAGCATTGCTACCCTCATCTTAACGCTGAGGAAACTGAGACTTGGGGGTGGAATAGTTTGTTTATGGGTCAGGCTGCTAGTCATAGGTAGGATTTGAACTCGATTATCTCCAGACTCCAGAAGCATTACTTTTTTCACTACACCAGATATCTGGTGCAGTATTGTGGGGGATGGGCAAGCAAAATGTTGAGCCCACACCCCAATTAAAATGCTTAAAACGTCCCCACAGTCACCTAAATGACCTTCATACAACGAGGTGTGGACTCAGAAAGGAAATCCCCAGATTCCTTCGTCCAGACCTTCTCTACTTTTGGCTTGCCCCTCCAGGTTCCCCATAGTCTGAGGACTCACAGTGCTCTCAGAAATATTTGCCATTTGGGGGAAGAAAAAACTGACAAGGCCAGAGGATTGTTGCCACGGACTCTCTTTTGAGGAAGTTAAAATGCTGGGGGGTGGGGGGGGGGGAGAGCCTAATTAGCTGATAGCTTCATTTCTCTCCCCCTCAGCCTCCCGGTCTGCTCCTCCCCAGCCCAGCCCGGAGAAGAGCCTTACAGGTTGTCAATGGAACATGGAATTATATCCTTTGATGGCTTAGATAATAGTAGGAGCCAAAGCAGTGAGTGAGACCGGCCAAAGCCAATGCGGACCTGCCCGGAACCAGAGAGCCAATGAGAAGAGCGGGGGGCGGGGCTTGGATGCCAGCAGATAATTGCTAAGTGAATTTCTAGCACAGTTGGTCTGAGCTGCTGAAAGATCTGGTCGCAGGGAGAGGAAAAGCCGTAATCGTCGGCGTGCTTCCATCCTGACAGCATCCTTCACCGCTGCTCGTCGAACCTCTGGGCATCAGCCCCTTCATCTTCACGGAAAAGGTAGCTAACGTGCCCCACGACGGGGGTTTTACTTGTGGCTTTTGCATCTCGGTGTTTTTTAGTTCAAATCCCCCAAGGGAAATGCAGGAAGAAGAGAAAAGTTTATGAGAAGAAAGGTGATCTAGGTTTGAAATCCGAGCCTTTTGTTGGGAAGAAAACGAGGTGAGCATCTGGGAAACTTCTGTGATAGCCCTTTGTTTACACCTTTCCAAACGAGCTTTCCCTGAGATCTGTTGGAATGCTTCTGGCTCGTATTGGACTATAGATTCAGGTTAATTGGGTAAGGGGTGGAACAGGGAGGAGGCGACTTTCATAAGTGGTCCTTTCTTTTGTGTATTCCCACTGGGACTTCGGGTTCTGAATCATTTTCCTGAATTCTCCATTATATGCTTTTTCTCTGTCTCTGTCGCGATCTGTCTCTCCACCTGCCAGGTGGCCCAACTTCCCGGTACTGCCTTGACCTTCAACTTGAGTCAGACCTCTCAAACTTCTGTCTCTTCCCTCGCACCCTGCTGTCAGACTGTCTCAATGTATTTTAGCAACTGGAGGGACAGAGCTTTCTGACTCTGGGGAGGTTTATCCAGAGAAAAGCCAGTGTCAGGCTGTCCTGTATGACCTGATGGGCATTAGAACCTTGGAGAGATAGCTCCATTGGAAACCAACAAAATAAAAAAAAAAATTCTCGGAGGGAAAATAAATCGCTTAATTGATTTTCACCTAACAAGTTTTTGAACTCTTTCCAGACTTGTTGGCTACCTCTCTAAGGGAGGACAAAAGTATTCTTTGAGTGCATTAGCATTGGACTTGGGGTCAGGAAAACCCAAGTTCAAATCCTGCCTCAAACATTACTAGATGTGTGGCCCTGGGCAAGTCATCCATCTAACCTCAGTTTCATCATGCAAAATGGAGATAATGATTGCACCTACCTCAAAAGATTTATTGTGAAAATCAAATGAGAAAAAATATGCAAATAAAAATATGTGATTATTTTTGCTTTGCAAACCTTAAAGAGCTATATACATGCTATTATTATCATTAAAGATTAAATAGGAATGACATGTCCCAGTCAGAGAGAGGAGATCGACCTGGTCCAGAGAACCTTATTACTCTTGAGAAACAAGGCTGATGTCTGAGAACTGATTCTTGAGTTGCTCTATTCAGGTACATTTGGTCAAGGAAATTGTTTTTCGCTGGAACCAACCAGCCATGTTGCCTCAGACTATCACTCAGGTGAAAAAATTCTAGAAGACCTACATAACCAATTTTTCAAAACCACGCACTTTGGCATTTTGGATTGTATGGATAGCTTAGTTACCAACTTGCTCCAAGGCTTACCTTTTGTCCTACGAAAAACTTAGTGGTTCTTTTCCCTGCAGTTATAGCATATGAAAATGCTAGGTTTGCTTCCCAGGAAGTTAGATTCCCCTCAGGGCAAACTTTTCAGTAGAAATGGATAGTTTTTGGTCTTTAACTTCCTTTCTTTCCTTCCTTCTTGCCAACCTGACACTGTAATAAGTAGGCCATCAGCTCATTTAGATACCCTGGCCTCTTTATTCCTACAGCTGACCTTTGAGTCTTGAGAGGGTACAGATAAATGTTGTTCACTCCTTATTTCTTCCCTGAGTCTGAAGATGGAAATTTTTAGTTTCTGACCACCTGCTCCAGAAGGCGCTCAGACTGCAGAGGTTTTGATAACGTTCTTCCCCTCTGCTGTCAAATGCCACCTAGCTTTGTGCTTCTTGTTTTCTTCAGCTCAAACAACAGGTCTTTCCCCTATCTCTCTCCAGACAAGCTGTGTGGGGCATGAATAATTCTTAATGGAGCTCTTAAGTGTGCTGGTTTTTAAAAAAAAAAAAAGGCAGCTGCCTGATTCTCCTGCTAGATTCAACCAGTTCTCTCTTCTGCACGTGTTATCTGTCTGTAAACAAAATTCTGTAAACAAAACAAAACCTGCTAGTCCTTAAATCCAAATACTGGCGTAAGTGGGGACTGCAATGAGCATGAAGATCTGGGTGATGGAAGGGCCAACACCACCTCTTCTTTCCCCTTCCTACAACATTTTATTCACTGCATACCTGCACCTGGCTCTTGGGACTAAAAGGACAAAAAGGAGAAACAGATCTGGATGGAGCAGATCTTGGTATTTTGACAGAGTATTTTGATTTCTGTTAAGGTGTTGGGGGAAAACTGGAGCAAAACCAGAAGATAAAGCTTTAGCTCCAGCAATACCTAAGACAGGGAGTAGGAGACTTAAAGTGGGGGGGGGGGTGAATTGACCCTGAGTTCATTGATTTCTCATTTGATAGATTGATAGAGAACATTCAAAGGGAAGATTAAAAAAATAGTTCCCAAATGGTGACTCATTATTGTGAAGGAGATGGCTGGGAAGGAAAAAGGAAGAAGAAAAGAGCTTTGGAAAGTACAAGTGGGACACACACTCTCTCTTTCTCTCCTCCTTCTCTCCCTCTCTTCTCTGTTCCTCTTTCCTTCTTCCTCTATACCCCTACCTCTTTTCCGTATTTCCTCAACTGGAACAGACTATTTAAAATAATAACTTTAGACTAAAAAAAGAATAACAAAGTGAAGAACAATGCAAGAGGTGCATAGCACCATAATCACAGGGTTTCAGACTGGTAGGTACCTTAAAGATGATTGGATCCAACCCCCTCATTTTATAGCAGAGCAAACTGAACCCCAGGGAAGTGAAGGCACTTCCCAAGGTCATATAGATTATATGGAGCAGATCTAGGATTCAAACCCAAGTCTCCTGACTCCAAATCTAGTGTTCTTTCCATGAAACAAGGCTGGATCAACTTGACTGGATAGCAAACATAAGACTCAGCCCCTCATATGTGATCCTGTTGGAGACTTTAATCACACATCCTTTGCTGATTAGCCCTTTGCTTGTTGTCATATGAAGGGGCTGACTGATAGGCAGGAAATTAAATTTGTTACTAGTAATTCCACCTACCATGGCAGCAAATCACACTAGCCAGACCTTGGAGGTAGTATCACCCTTAGAGCTGGCTTTCTTCCCCCAAACCATTCTGATTAACTCATAGAGATTTCTCTCACTTAACCATCGTGGCATTAACATTTTTGTCCTTTCTTTCTCCTGCAACTGAGTTACCTGGCACAATGTGCATCCCTTTCCCTCCTGTCTCTCCATTCCTGCCAAGCCCTTCCACCCCCAACACACTAATCTCTTTGGTGCCCCGTTGTGTGAACTTGTCATCTTATGTTGGTCTGACTATTAAAGAAAACTGTGCTGTCTAGCCTGGAAGATGATAAAGGTTGGGCTTTTTTTTTAAAAAAAAATTCTCATCAGATAAGAGCCTCATGGTCTTTTATTCTCCATTTAGTTTTGCACTTTAGGGTAAATAAAATCAAAACATGTACTGACCACCTCTTGTGTGCACTGTGTTGTTGTAACTGCTGTTTCTCCCCTTCTTTCAAGGTCTTTCCCACTTTCTTCCTCCTCTCTGACTTGCCAAAATACTTAACTCCCAAGTTATCCCAGGGGATGGTGCCATTTGACAGTTTGAATTGGCCTGATGATTCCCTTGAAAGTCCTATTCACAGAGGAGAAAGTGTCCTTCCAGTTAACTTTTGACACCAGGGAGACTAAGCTCTGCTTCCAGGTAGCTGCTTACAGACTCTGGAGTTAGTCTAGAGATAGGTGTTCTTTTCCTTATTTTTCTCTTAGAAAAAGCTCAATAATCAAAATTGCTAGTAAGTGTCAGTGTAACTGACACATTTTCACTTTGCTCACAGTAGGGTTCTAGCTCTGCCTCTCAAATTCCCTCCTTCCCTCTTTGCCCTACAACCTCTGAGATTCTCTCAAATAGAAGGCAGGCAGGGCACACCTGAAGTTGTGGAATTTGCCTGTATCTTCTTCCTCTTTCCCTTCTGTTTTCTCCTCTCCCATGTCAGGGCACCTTAGGGATTGGGACTTAATTTTAGACACCTTGTTTTCTTCACTTCTGAACCTGCTAAGTTGTGTGACGGAAGCCAGAAATTCTCTTGGGACACATACATAGGCGCACACTGTCATTATGCTCGGCCTCACTCATATCCTTCTGGAGCACTTGGAGACGTATAACTAACCTGGGGCAGTGAGTGCAGTTGTATTGAGGATCAGACCTCAAACAAACTGGCCTAGTTGGGGAGGTAGTGATCCCTCTATTGCAGCTGATTCTCTGTGACCACCACTCTTTATGACTCAGGGAATCATGAGATACCAGCAGGACCATCTTTGCTATGAGTGTCTTTAGTCCAACAGTTCTTAACCTGGCATTGATGAACTTATTTTTTTTTATAATTATAGCTCAGTATAATTGGTTTCCTTTGTAATATTATATATTTTATTTTACTGTTTAAAGCATTAATCTGAGAAGGGGGGAAGGAAAGGGAGTCAAATCATACAACATTTGTAAAAAAAAAAGTACTTAGCAGAGTGCCTGGCACATAATAGGCACTGTATAAATACTTATGCCTTCCCCCTTCCTCTCCCTCCTCTCGGATGCTGGCAACTTCCAGCTTCCTCCCATTTAATAGATTCTTGTTGATCCCTGGTTTCTTATCATAACTTAAGAAAATAATTCATGCTCATTCATAGTAAAATGTCTGATACTGATGAAAAATGTTATTCCTTCCAAAAGAATCTATATTTTTAAAGGGAATCAAAGAAGCCCTAAGTAGAATTTTAGTCATGATTTCAGTGGGTGGGGAAAAGTATTTTTTTAATATCTCAGAGATTACAATACTGGGATTCTGCATAAGGCTTCACATGCCCCTTTTTACTTCTCGGTCTGCAGAAGTCATTCAGAGCAATAATGGCAGCAACACTTGGGATTCTTACATTTGGACTAGAAATCCCCGTATCTGATTTTGAACAAGCCACTTAATTCAACTCAACAGACTTTTATTAAGTGTCTATTATTTTCCTGACTGTGTGCAATGAAAGAGAGTCAAAGATAAATAATGAGTTGTTCCTGTCCTCAAGGAGGTTCTCCTTTTCTGACTCTCAATGTCCTCATTCCTAAGATGAGAGGGTTGGACAGGAGGTCATCTCTCAGGTCCCTGTTAACCTATGATTTACCATAGAAACATAATGCTCAGTCATGGGTCTCACAATAAGGGGATTCATAGAATTTGACTTGGGCCTGGAGGGACGCCGCAAACATGATTAGAGGGTTGGAAAATGGGATCTAGGACAAGAGATAAAAAGGAACAATGATTATCTAACCCTGAGAGAAGAGCAGGCTGAAAGATGATGTAATAAGTGGTCCAGGTTTATGAAGGGATGCTGTATGGAGAATGATGGCCAGATGTTTCCATCTCCACTAAGGACAGCGAAAGAGAAAATAGACAGAAATTGCAACAGATGGACTTAGATTAGGTATAAGGGAAATTTTTTTTTCCAAGAGCAAGAGTTGTTAAGAACTGAATATGATTACTGAAGAAAGTTGTGTAGTCTCCAAAAAAATCTTTAAGAACAGGAGAAAGATGTTTTCCTTTAATACATTAGATATATATCTTCCTGGAGACAGGAGGATAGGTTAGATGACTGCAATGAGAATCAAGGAGAAATAGAATTCATAATCTTAGAATTTTAGGACTGGGAGGGACCTTAGTGATTACCTAGTCTAGGACTTCAGAATATTTTTGAGCAGAAACCACCTTCCCCTAATATCATGAAAGCATTGGGGGATGAGGGGAGAGAGATGTTGAGTTTGAATGAGGGTGGGGCGCTGCTATACTAACTTCCTTGATGAGAATACTGAGGGAGGGAGCAAAGATGCAGGATGCACAGTAGAAAGTGAGATCTACCTCTGGAATCTAGTTTTAACTCTTCCCCTAACCAACAGGGAAATTGTAGACCACCCCAAGGTCATATATCTGGTCAATAGATGAGCTGGGGCTAGAACACTTTCCTTATGAAAACATGGCTGGGCAGCAAGTTGTCCAACAATTCAGTTGAGTTCCCTCCATTAGAGGTCTGCTAGTCTAACCTAATTTTGAAAATGAGGAAACTCAAACTTACAGAAAGTAAGAAAATTAGATCATGATTACCACAACCACCACTATCTTCCATCATCATCATCGTCTCCAATATTTATAAAAAGATGTATAAATTTCTTTAGAAATATCATCCCATTTGAACCTCACAACCATTCTATGAGTTAGTTCCTACTATCTACATTTTTCAGATGAGGAATTTGGGGCCAAGGGAGGCTAAGTCACTTGTCCTTGGTGACATAGCTAGTAGGTGTCAGAGAGGGCATTTGAAACCCAGGTCTTCCTGACTCTAAGCCCAACACTATCTAACTATGCCATGCCCAAGGTCACAGAAAAAGTAACAGAGACTAGAATTGAAACCAGGGGACAGGACTACAGATCTCTATCAAGGAAGACCTTTAGAGGCCATCTAGTCCAACCCCTTCATTTTACAAATGAGGAAATTGATGCCCAAGGAGGCTACATGATTCAACCAAAGTTACACAACTATTAATCATCCAAGGCAGGATTTGAACATAGGTGCTTTGACTAGAGAGTCAGAGTTCTTTTCTCTGTACCTATAGGCCTTTTGCCTCTAATGCTTTTTCCATTACACTGTGTATTCTCTTAGTTCCCAAATTTGAATACTCAGGGGCAGAGAGAGAAGTTATAGTTTAGTCATGGTCTTACTGAGGATTTAGTAGAAATGATAAGAACTCATAAAATTGATCATTTTTTATTGAGCACCAATTTATTCCATGCCTAGCATGGTGTCCCAGCTCCAGCTTGCTTTCCAGGACCAAAGCAAAGGTCAACAAGCTCTTTTGCCTACAGTGTGTCCAGTGGGTTCAGTATTGTCTGTAGGCATCACCTCTGTTCCATAGAGTCCCTGTCTTCTTTTAAGATGTGGCTCAGGGTACCATCTTTGTTATGAAGCCTTTGCTAGTCTCCCACTCCAATTTCTAGTTTCCTCCCTCCTGAACTACCTTGAATTGAACTATTTTGCACGTATTTGTATTTTTTAATTTTGTGGTTATGTTTTATATATATTCATATATAAAACATAACCATATAAATATAACATATACTTGTTTTCCCATTAGTGTGTAAGCTTCTTGTGAATAGGAATTGTTTTAAGCTTGGCACTGTACCTCCATTGTCTAGCACAGTGTCTGATACCTAGAAGGCACTTAATAAATGCTTTTTGACTGACTGATTGATTAGAAATCCTATGGAACATGATAGCAAGGAGAGGGAAATGAGAAGAGAGGCGATGAGGGTAAGAGAAGGAGGAAACTGAATATATCTGAGAATGACAGCTGGTAGAGACTTTAGTAATCATATATCCCAATCCCCTTATTTTGCCTATGACATAACTGAGCTTTAGGGCACCCACTATGAACCAGCTCCCCTAGGAAAGCCATGCCAAAATACTTTGTACCAGTCACAGCATTTCTGAGATATTGTCCTGAGATATTGAAAACCTTCTAGGGTCATCTCTTGGCCCCTTAAAAGCAATTTGGATTGAATTTGGTAAAGTCACACAGTTTTGCAACAGGTTTAGCAGGAATGAGGCAAGGATAAAGGGAAGGCCTGGGCAGTGGAAAATGACTCACTGACTGGCCTGCCTGTAGGTGGGTGAATAACTGAATGGAGATGAGTGGGACTGGCCATCATGGAAAACAAAGACTGAGCCAAAAGGGGCATCTTGGAGAGCAGTACAAGAATAGAGAATGCTATCCAGACTTCTGACTGAACAAGACAAGGAAACCTGGTAGGGCCCTGGTTTGAGCCAAGGAAAAGGACTACTCTAGGGGAATATGAATCACATAGGAAGTTATAGGGAATTGGGCACATGAAATGCTAATTTTTTTTTCTTTTTGGAAGGGGGAATTTGGGCAATTGGGGTTAAGAGACTGGCCCAAGGTCACATGGCTAGTAAGTGTTAAGTGTCTGAGGCTGGATTTGAACTCAGGTCCTCCTGACTCTAGGACTCTAGGGCCAGTGCTCTATTCACTGTGCCATGTAGCTGCCCCAATTGAATGCTAAAATAAAAAAAAAAAAACCAAAGAGGTGTGTATGTTTGTGTGTGTGTGTGTTTATTTGCATATGTACACGTGCATGTGTTTATACACAAAGAAGAAGGTGTAAAAACAGTCTGAGTTAGGGGCTGGGAGAATGATGTCAGCCTTAGTCTCAGCAATGAGTTAAATCTTTGGCATAGAGCCGTACTTGGGTTTCCACATCCTTAGTCTTCATGTATGTAATCAATCAATTAGCAAACATGGGTGAAGCTTTCCTTTGTGCTCATCTCCTAGGTTTTATGTGCCATATGTGTGAGGAATTCAGAAACAGAGAAGACCTATTTTCCACCCTTAAGGCAGTCTTGGCCTAGTTGGGGAGACAAGGTAGACACACATGGAGAGATGACTAAAGGTAATCTGTGAGAAATGCTGAATAGGTGGCAATCAGAAGAATCCAGAGGAAGGAAGGAAAGATCATTTTGACTAGCAGGGGTGGACAGAGAAGGCTTTAATGGGGGCTTCAATGGAGAAGTAAGACAGCTTGGTGGAAGGTATTTTAGGGGGTCAGAACACTGTGAACAGATGTAGGGAGGTTGGAAAATGCAGAGATCGTAAAGACTAGCTATAATGACAATTTTCCTAACAGTTATAGTTTTTACCTTGGGTTTAGAGTAGCCAAATCTCAATAGGCCATTTGACTGGAGAACAGAAAGCAGTAGAGGCATGATCTCTATCTTTCAAGGAGTTAAGGGTAGAAGAATTAGTAGAAACAGTAAAAGAATTATCACTTAGCATAGCGTCAGAGGACAGGCCTGGGACTAATGGGTGGAAACTACAGGGATGCAGATTTTTTCTTAATACCAGAAAGCATTTTGTAATAATTGGAGCTAATCAAAAGTACAGTGGACTTCCTTAGAAGATAGTGAGTTTCACCAAAGTGGAATGGGGTTCTTGGGAAATAGTGAGTACTTTATCACCAGAGGCATTCTAATAAAGGCTGGATGGCCACTGGTGTGTGTGTGTGTGTGTGTGTGTGTGTGTGTGTGTGTGTGTGTACAGATGTTGTAGCAGGAATATTCCAACTCAGAATTAGAGTAAATGACCTATAACAGATTCTAGCTCCCCCAGCTCTGAGATCCTCTGATTTAAACTACAGTAGGAAGGAATTAAATTAGACACTAGACATATTGCCCTCAATGAGTAAGTCATTAAACTCTGCAGTGGCCAAGTGAAGGGATATAAAATCTTTCTGGAATCTTTGAAAATCAATCAGTCAGCAAATATTTATGGAATACCTATTTTGGTATAGGTGCTGCAGGGATTTTTTTTAAGTGTAAGACATGGTCTCTGTATCAAGAAACTTACAACGTAGTAGGGGGAGAAAGGACATACACATGTAAAATGATGTTCAATATCATAATTGCACAGTGAATGTTCCATAAAAAAAGGTATGGTTATTCTGAGGAAGCAAGATTTGATCTGGGCCTAGATGGAAGAATATGATTAGGAGAAGAGAAGGACAAAATTCAGCTGGGGGGCTAGGAGGACATGAGCAAAGGAAGTGGAAAAAGGATGGTACAAAGGATGGCACAGGAGACTATAGCTAAATCTGTTTTTGAAGGGTTCTGAATTCGAAATATGGGCCAGATTTTCTTGTTTGATTTGGTTTAGGTGCATGGAGTCAGGAGAATGGTTTCTTAAGATATTGAATACTAATATTTGATTTGATTTTTTTTCTATTCAACAATATCATGGGGGCTTGCCAAAGGGAATTTTTTCCAGTTCTCTTTGACAAGATCTTCCACGTGGGCTGTGGACCCTTCATTATCCTTTTACTCAATAGACATTTGTTAAACATGTACAAAGTGTTGCTATGGGGGGAATCAAAGTTTAAATAAAACATCTTGGGAAAATGAACAAGCAATCCCTCGAAAGATTCATGTCTTTTATGTTGTATCTTCTTCCTCACTGATCATAATATGCCCTCTAACTTATAGGCCTTTAGAGGGAAAAAAAAAACTGTAGAGACATGATTGCTATCTTTTGAGAATTTGAATGACTGTTGCATAGAGGAAAAAAATAGGACTTGCTATGTTTGGGCTGAAGCCAAAGAAGAATTAGGACCAATGGGTGGAAGCTACAGGGAAACAGATTTTTGACTCGATATATCAGGAAATATTCCTGCCTGTTGGAGCTGTCCAATAGTTCAATGTGCTGCTTTGGAACACTGCTAGTGAGTTCCCCATCATCACTGGTTGAATTGAAGCAGAGAATGTATGGCTCCTTAACTTGATATATTATAGAGAAAGGACTAATGTTTTGGGTAGAGATATTGTGCTAGATGACCTCTGAGGTCTCTTCCTCCTCCAAAATTCTGTGATTGGGCTGTCTCAGGGAGGTAGTGAGGTTTTCATCCCTGGGAGTGTTCAATTTGATGCTGGATGGCCACTTGGTGGGGATGTTGTAGAGGCAAATGCATGCCCACATAGAGGTTGTAGTAGATGACCTATGAGTGTCTAACCCTTTTTGTGGCACTGAGAAGGTGGGGCTTAAATTAGAGCATGAAGGAATTAATTGAGACATTATGAATATTGCCCTTATAATAGTGAGGGAAGTTGTATACACTCTTCTGGAGGCACAGGGATGTGGTCTCTCACTTCTCACTGACAGCATTTTTCTTCACCTGAAAGGTATACAAGAGAGCAGTCTGCTTCTTAGGGCCCTCTTATTAATGAAAAGACTTGACAGATTGCCATGAAAAAGGAGTGGAGTGGCCTCCCCTGCTCCCAATTTCCTTTTTCCCCTCCTCTCAACCCCCTCCCCAGGAGTGATGTTATTGACCGAATATACTCATTAATTAAGACACAATGAACGTGCTGACAGGGTTCACGTTGTTCTTTTAAGGGACATTGGGTGCTGACAAGTTCCTAGAGGCCTGGGCCTGGTTCTGCCTCTGTGCTCCCCATGCCTCTTGTCTGTGGCTGCTTCTCTGGAGTGCCTCTGCTCCCTGCTCTGCATTTTATTTGGTTGCATAAGATTTGGCAGTGGCAGCCTGAGTCAGTGAGGCTCAGCATGGAGCCTCAGAGCTGGCTTGCTTCAGGATGTAGCTTGAGAGTGGGCTCAGGCAGTGGGGCACCTTCACTGAGTGGGGCAGTGGGCAGCCTTAAGGATCAGCTACCTGGATTTTTCATTGACTGATCTGGGCCAGGTGAATAAGCTTGTGGAAATTCAGGAAAGGAGAATGGGGGGAGGTAGGTCGGTGTGTGTTCTGTGCATGCTGGGGTCTGGGTTAGAGAGGAGACAGGAAATAATATGTCACATAAATACCTCTGATATCCTGTCCTCAGGGCTTTCTCTTCACTTTTCCTTTTTTTTTTCAAGAAAATGGAAAGAATTAAGGGAGATGGTACCTGTGAAGGGAGAGGAGTAGGGAAGAGAAGGCAGTGAGAATTGATTGTTCTTTATCAGAATAATCCAGAAAGACAGCATAATGTGGTTGCATGATGGAATGAAAGTGACCCTCAGAGTCAGGAAGACCTGGGCTCAAATCCTGCCTCTGTGTGTGTGTGTGTATATATATATATATCCGTTTACATAGCTTTCAAGTTTGCAAAGTGTTCTACATATATTTTTATCTCATCTGAGGCTTGCAACAACTCTATGAGTTAGATACCATAGGTAATATGATTTCTCTTTGAAAGATGAGGAAATTGAGGCAAGAGAAATTAAATGATTTGTCCAGGTCTCACTGTTTGTAAGTGTTGGTATAGGGATTTATGCTCTAGTCTTTTTGACTCCAAGCCCAGCACTTTCCCCCTACACTGTGCCATATTGCCTTTCTGAAAACTCTCTGAGTTCTCTTTCACAGACCATATAGGGGAAAAAAAAGAGAGTTAGGATAGCTTTCTTCCCACTCAACCTCAACTGCCTGAAACTTTGGGCTTTAGGAATTCAATCTAATTTCAACCAACATTTAAAAAGCACCTGTTATGTATGAGATGGTTCTGGGGTCCTAAGACAGGTTTTAAATAGACCTTGCTCTCAAGGAGCTTACACTCTGATGGGAGGATGATATGGGCACACAGAAAAATTCAGTACAAACCAGAAAGTGATTAAGTTCACGGGGGCCAAGCAGCAGACCCTGGTGAGTACAAAGTAGGAAGGAATCAAATGAACCATCACAGAGGGCTTGGTAGTGGATCAGGGCCTTGGGAGGTAGTGTGGTGGAATGGAAAGAGTAGTGGATCTGGCCCTTAGGGTTCAAATCTTTACCCCCTCTCTTCCTACCTTTGTGACCTTGGGCAAATCACTTTAGCTCAGTGGGGGCCTCAGCTTCCTCATCTATCAAATGAATGGACTGGACTAGATGTCTTCCAAGGTCCTGTCTGGTTTTAAATCTAGGTTCCTTCTATCCTGAAGAAAGTGTGGAATGATGTGAACAGGCAGAAATGTGGGGAAATCTGTCCTAGGCATGGGGAATGATGGGTAGAAGAGGGCAGGAAGAAATTAGGGAAAGGTAAATAAGTAGCCTTTTGTCTCCTGAAGATTGAGTGGCCTTGAATGCCGAGCAAAAATTATCTTTTATTCAGTGGGGAGATTGTGTTGGCAGCAAATAGTAGGATGAAAGGTAGAATAGAGAAGGAGGAAAATAGAGAAGAGGGAGACAAAGTAGGGCAGGAGTGGAAGGTAGGAGGGGTTACTCAAAAGTGGAGTAGCAGGATTAAAGGCAGTGAAAGAAAAGGCATACTGCCCCTTCCAAACATCAGCTGGACCTTTGGTGTTGTATTGTAAGATCTTACCATTTACTCTGTATGATTGAACCCAGCAGGATTCTAGCCAAGCTCTACTTTTTTGGATGTGAGGCCAGCATCCTCATCTAGAGGGAGTAGGGAAAGGCTTAAGGCAAATCAGGATGGAAAGACACAGGCTGGAAAGATGACTCTTATGTCCTAGGAAGCAGCTTTTTTATTTGTTCCATCCCTTACTGACCACAGGTATGATCTCCCACTAAGGGTTGTTAGATATTCAGAGCAGCCTGAAGGTGTTAAGGTCATTTGAAAATTCAGTGCCTTTTCAAAGTGTCTTTTTTATTATTATGTTCCTCAGGTCATATTTGTATAGGAAAAAGGCATGACTGGAGTCTCGGCAACATATTAGACTGGGCATTCAGGGTAAACATGTTTCTTTTCCCTGATCTTCCTTTTAGTTTATGGAACATGGGCAAATGTGAAATGACCTTGGTATCTGGGTCCTTATAACAGTGAGATAGAGAGGGAGAGAAAGAGAGAGATACACACACACACACACACACGCGCAGAGAGAGAGAGAGAGAAGAAAAAGGAGGAAGACAAAGAGAGAAAGAAGAGGAGTGAGAAGTTGAGAGGAGAGAGAGAAAAAGAGAGAGAAATTTTGAGTCTCTAAATCAAAATGAAAAGGTTTCTGCTTGCTGCTATCACTTGTGCTTCTCAAAGCATGAGGGGCCTTGTAAATTCTGAAGAGTTATGACTATGTTAATAACCCCAAGATGAGGGGGTGGATAGAAGTTCCTTAAGGAAAAAAAATCAGGGTGCACAAACCCCTATAAACCTGGATTTCATGTTAGCACCTCTTTGGTGCAGAGGAGGCAGTTGTAAAATTTTATTAAAAAAACCCCCAACATGTAACTTGCCTGGAGTCAGAAAAATCTACAGCACCTATGATGTCAGCTGAGTAGGATTTCTGAGGCCCCTGGGGATTGGGCTTTTCCTATAAAGCAGTGCCAGGGGCTGCAGGTTATCCATCTGGGGCAGAAGCCCAGAGGCAAAAGGGAGTGCACAGGAAGAGTAGTGGTCACTCTGCTCTCCTCCCCTAGAGTAGAATACCTTACAGGCATAAACTTACTTGTCTTCTTCAAATTCTTTTGGAAAAAATCAGTGAAGAAGGACAGAGAGTAAGATCCACTCATGCCCTTTTTGGTTAGAAACATTGATATACATATAAAGAATATAAATTAAATGAGGGGAAAAATCCAGGGGATAGAATCACAGGATCTCAGAGTTGGAAAGGATTGCAGAAAGCATCTATTCTAATGCCTGAGCAATAATTTTGAAACATCTCTTAAAAGAGGCCTTTATAGCCTCTGTTTGAAGATTTCCACTCATTGGACACTTTCTCCCTTCCAAATAAGCCAGCTTTACCTACTTTCATATTGTTCTAATCCTTAGGAAGTTTTCTTTGTTTGAGTGGAAATCTCTGCAACTTCTGCCCATTATTCCTATCTCTTCCTAATGGGGTCAAGCAAAGCAAATTTCTACCCTCTTCCAAGTGGCATCTTTTCAGTTCCTTGTAGACACCTATCACATGATCCCTGAAATTTCTTTTCTCTCCTCCAAACTTAATTTCCTCAAGGCCTTCCACTGATCATTGTAGTAAGGATGTGCTGGAGTTATTTTAAACTGGTTCCCCAGAATTGAGTGTTAAATTTTTACAGTGAGTACTTACACCTTGGAAACTGGCAAATGCTACAAATAAGGTATAGATTTATTGTTTTGCTGATTATCTAGATTTGATAAAGTGATGGAGAAAATATTAATAAAAATAAAGTATGTTTTTGTGTGTAAATACACATACACACATATGTATATGTACATATAGGCAGTTGGATGGCAAAGTGGATAGAGGGCTGGGCCTGGAGTCAGGAAGATCTGAGTTTAAATCTGGCCTCAGACACTTTCTAGATGTGTGATCTTGGGCAAGTCTCTTGACCCTGTTTGACTTAGTTTCCTCATCTATAAAATGAGCTGGAGAAGGAAATGGCAAACCACTTCAGTATCTCTGCCAAGAAAACCCCAAATGGAATCATGAAGGGTCAGATACAACTGAAATGATTATACAACAAAAATGTGTGTGTAGAAGTATTTATGTATATGTGTATATAGGTTATATATACATAATATATACATTATATATATGTATGTATACACACATGTTTGGAAAATTTGTTGTTAAATATTTATCAGTATACCACTGACCTGAACTCAGATGTTGACTGGGGGTATGGGGAGAAGAGGATGGATCCAAATGGTGCAATGGAGGTAGACTTGGCAATTTATTAAACCACTTTAATTCTGAAGTTAATGCTTCTTCTCTTTTTTTGATCAGACCTGTTATTTCATTGGCATAGGGAGTGCCCAGAGAAGAAGTCCCTCTGCCAGTACAGACTAGTCCTTGGTCTGTCATTTACAGTCTCAGAGAGCTGTCCAAGGTACTGAGAAATTAAATCACTTACTAGCCTTATACAATAGTATGTGTTAGAAGTAAGACTTGATCCCAGATCTTTTTGCCTTGGAAACCAGTATACTATAGAATATTACTTCTAATTCTTCTCTCAGTGTACTTTAATTCTTGGAAAACCTATACCAATCAAAGTCCCAGATCCTGGAGGTACAAAAGAAATCCTTGAAGTAAGAAACAGAACCCTCTTCACTTCTCCTAGTCATAGGTTCCATCTCTCTAGGATGGAGGGCCTTGCCTGTGAGGCCAGTAGAATATGAGGAAAGAGGAAACTCTTTCACATACCTGAAAGAAACCCATAGCCACCTTGATTCTGCTCTCAAGTTAATATAGAACAAAGAAATAAACTTGGAAAAAAGTATAGAGGAGAGGAGACAGGTTGCACATAAGAGAGATATGTGTGGAAACAGAAATAGAGGAATGGGTGATTTAATCCCCTGAATATAACAGACTACATCTAAGACAATTTCTCAAAGGATTCAACTCATAGAACTTGTTTCTACAAAAGTTTGCTTTGCATATTTTGTTTAATTGCTCTGATTGATAAAAACTGAGAGAGTGACATTAGAAAGTATTGTGTGAGGTTCCCCAGAACTAGGCATCCTTTAGGGGACATGTTTTCTGTAAAGGAAACATCAGCATGATTGAAAGAGACTTCATCTTGATCTGGCTGAGACTAATTGCTATTTACTGATTGACTAAGTTCCTCATAAAAACATTTTTTGTCCTGGTGTGGAGAGGACTTTTGGTTCCCAAGGGCTATGCCAATGGGGCAAAATTTCTGGTAGGTAGTGGAGGGCCTTTGACTATATACTTGCAAGAGATGGTATGAATATCATTTGAGGACTCTATTATCTAACTCACCATTGGAGGGGTGACCATTGAATAAATTATTTTTTTAGCTCTAGCCATTCATGAAGCTATTTTCTAAGTCATGGAAGAATTATAGTGTCCATCTGTCAAGAGTGTGCCCATGATGAGGAAATCACAGATCATTGGAAGTAAGAAAAAAATAATTGATTCAGCATGAGTTGCCAAACATTATAGTGATGAGTCTGTTGTCTGTGAACTTTTACAGGAGAAGAAAACACTTCACTAAGGGTTAAGGGTTTTGGATACACTGCTAATTCAGTGATTTGCTGGTGGTGGCGATGATGGTGGTGGTGATAAATGTATAAATTCTTTTTATGGTCAACTGGTCTTAGTCCTTAGCAGTATGTAGAGAATAAATTACTCCCTGACCTAGCTTCCCTACAAAGTCTTATTTTCTTCAGGTTATGAGTCCTTTGGGGCCAAGTAATAAAAGGGCTGAGCCTTCCCTTGTGCTCAGGGACAGTTAGGAGGAAATGGCTGCATGGTCAGGCATAGAATAATTTCTTGATCTAGAGCATGTGAGTATACTAGCATGAGTATGGCATAGAATCATGGACTCCAAGTGTCTCTGCATATTATAATGAAGGAGCCAAGATTATAATAGTAGGGGCCAAGAACCTTCCATGTCATTCCTTCTAGAGTTCAGTTTTCTTATCCATAAAATGAGAAGGTGAGACTAGATGACTTCAAAGGTCCTTTGTAGCTCTGAAATGATGAACCTTTGATCTCAGTTTTTCTGCCTATAGAATGAGAGGATTTTTTTTCTTTCTCCCTTTTTCTATCCCTCTTTATTGACTTTTTTATAGATGAATTTGAGCTGGGCAGACAGAGAGGAAATGACACAGCTTACCCGAGTCAGTCCTGTCCTTATCTCTACTACCAATTAAACACTTTGGATTTCAGAAGGCAAGGGAGAAATGGGAAAAAGAAGGTAAGAGAAGAAGTGACAGGAGCAGAAAGGAGAGGATGGATGAAGGTGTGTTCCAGGGCAGTATGAACCAACTGAAAATTAAGGGAACTGAATTAAAGCTATCAAGAGAAGAATTGGGGGGAGAGGACTATTTTTCCATGATCCCTCAATCAAGCAGTAGACCACATTGAGTAATAGTGGAGGTCTTTGAATTATTTGGAAGAAAGGTACTTGAGAGTTACAGATAAGGGTTGTAGTATAATATGGTACAGTACCTAAAAAAAAAAAGATAAATGACCCAAGGGAGGGAACTAGGGGAAAAAAGTAACTACCAAAAAAGTTGAGAAAAGTTAAAAGGAAACGACAACCAAAAATATAGCCTGAAGAAGCCAAAACTTAGAATAGCACAGGCAGAAATCTTTCTTACTAATAGAGTGCTTTGTAGGGAAATCTCATCCATCTCCTGAAACTGAGGTGAATGGAGCAAGTAACTGCTGCATGTGGCAGAATGAGCAGAGAGGTAGATAGGCACAAAGCTATTTTATGATCCTGCAGAACTTTTCTGCGGCATGGATCCTGGGAAAAGCAGATGACCTAGTGGCAAAGAGAGTGATGCCCTCTTTCCTGTCTCTTCCCACAGTTTCTGGGAAGCCCAGTCTGGTAGAGTGGAAAGATTATGTGATGTTAGATTTTGAGCTGGAAGGGGCTTCAGAGGTCACTTAGTCAAACTCCCTCATTTTAGAGATGAGGAAACAGACCCACAGAGGTTCAAGTGAGCTGTCCAAGGTCACCCAGTAAGTGGAAGAGGCAGAGTTTGAACCCAGGTCCTATATTTCCAGATCTCTGAGTTTTCCATTGTACCATTTTGCCTTGAGAATGGGATTGGAATAAGAAGACCTTTTTCACATCATGGATCTATTTCTTACAGGTCTTAAATAAGGCCTTTATAACCCCAACACTTAGCAGTGGCTTGAATATAACAAGACCTTAATAAAAGCTTGTTGATAAATTTGAGCATTTGGACTTCCCAAGTTAGTGACTTTTTTTCCTTATATGTAAAATGAGGGTGTTGGACTCTAGGATCTTCCAGCTGTAAAATCCTATGAGCTTAGAGATCTAGATTTGTCAGAAGAGAAATTCCTGAGTTCCTGCTGGTTAAGACATTGAACTTGGAGTCAGGAAGATGTGAGTAAAAATCCTACATCCAGCACTTATAAAAATGAGTCACTCTGAGTAAGTCCTGTAACCTCTTTGTGCTTCAGTTTCCTCATCTGTGATTGTGAGGGTTGGAATTGGTCACCTTCAAGGTCTTTTTCTGGCACTAAATCTATGATCTATTTGTGCTTAGAATTTTGTGCACTCTTTCTTTTTTAATTTCAGTCTCCTCCAGGAGTGTACTGATTTCCAAAGTAGCATTTGAAGATGGAATTCAGGAGCCAAACCCTAGTTCAAACTTGATAGTTAGATTGGAATACTGTTTCCTAAACAAATATGATGACAGAAAATTTGAGATTTGAGGTATAGTGGCAGAACCCATATTTGCTCCAAGGGGGATCTAGGTATGAAAAACTACTCCCTTCCTCCAGATAAAGGGAGATGGAAATGGAGACAAAACAGAGGAAATTAGGCCAATTTTGACCTTGAAACTTAACTACACATAAGTGCTTTTGATAATATGTAATTTGACATTAGATATTTTAGAGGGAGAAATATCATTAGCATCAAAATTTGCTCTTGGAATCTCCCATTAGATTATATGGAACATCATGGCTCTGTGGAATACAATTTGGAAAATGCTGTTCTAGGAAATAACCATTAGACAGTACCCCCTAATAGCATAACTTTCTCTATTCCCCTGCAAGAAAAGTAATGGTTATAACCATTGGCAGAATTTTTAGCAGGCCACATTTAACCTCATACATTTAAGCCTCCTAAGTTTTACTTAGCTCATTCTGCACTGATTCCCAGTACTGGTTTCACTTCAGTAGCTCAGGCCATCTGCAATTATCTCAAAATGATAATAATGTCAAACATGTAAATAGTACTTTAAGATTTTCAAAGTGCTTTACAATTATTATCTCATTTGGTCCTCACAAAAACCCTGGAAGGTAGGTGCTAATTATTACCCCCTCTCTTGCAGGTAAGGAAATGGAGACAGAGTTTAGGTTATTTGCTCAGGGTCTCAAGCCTAGTGTCTGAGGCAAGATTTGAACTCATGTTTTCTGACTCCATGTTTCACACTTTACTCACTGTGCAACCTAGCTACCTCAATAGCTTACTGAAATGGAAGAAATGCTAGATTTAGAGTCAGAACCTGGGCTCAAATCCCTAGCTTTGCTATTTGCTAGCTGTATCATGCCAGCTAGGTTGCATAAGGGATATAGCACCTGACCTGGAGTCAGGAGAACCTGAATTCAAATCCAGCCCCAGGCACTTGGACAAATCACTTAACCCCTGTTGCCTCAGTTCCTCATCTATAAAATGAGCTGGAGAAGAAAATGGCAAATGACTTCAATACCTTTGCCAAGAAAACCCCAAATGGGTGTCATGGAGAATCAGACATGACTGAAATGACTTACCAACAAAACACTTCTCTGAGCCTCAGTTTTTCTGAGGATAAAACAGAGGGAAAATCTGTTAAAACAAGGGAAATCTCTTAAGTCTGTCTTTTGTAATTCCAAATCCATGACCATAAGCTCTCAAAATAAAATGTTTTAATTAACTTACATTCACATCAGAAACCACACACCAATCCAAGAAAGTATGCTACAATTTTGTTGGTGATATTGCTTGAGTTTCAGGGTTGTGACAACATGTTTAAATCAGATGATCGAGTTTGGTGAGCCTGTTCTGCACCAGAGCAGAGGTGACATTCCCCTCCTGTTAAGCTATGTCTAGACGTCAACCCTTCCTCCTATCTTCTCATTCAAAGTTTTCTTTTCCCTTATTGGTAAAGGAATTCTCTGATTCTCCTATACTGAAAACCATCTCTTGTATCTGAAGTTTTCCTAAACACTTTTTCTGCATTTCCCATTTGCCTCTATAATCTCCTACCTTGTATTTTACTTATTTATGCACATATTTTATTCCCTTTATTAAAGCCTAGACTCCTAGAGGGCCAGGACTATTGCTTTTCATCTTTGTATCCACAGTACCTAACATAATGCCTTACACTAAGTTAGCCCTTAGTAAGTTTGTTAAACTGAATTCAAAGTAAGATAGGATGAAGACTTGACTCACTGATAGCCTGTTAGAGAAGGGGTTTTGTCTGAACGCTTCATTTTATTTCCTGCTATTGCTGGGAAGATAAAGTCATTGTGGAACCCTGTGACCACCACTCTTATGCCAGTTCAGTTTATTCAGCGTTTAATGTCACCTACCACATGCAAGGCACATTGAAGGAAGGTAGATATACAAATGAATAAGACATTTTTCCTGTCTTCAAAGAGCTTATAGTTTAACCTAAGAGAGAAAATAAATTCCACAATGACTAATGTAACAAATTATATAGACAGAGACAAGCATGGGACTATGTGAGCACAGAAAAGATTATGTCCTGTTATTTGATGGAAGAAGTAGAATTTAGATTGAGACTATAAGGATTGGCAATTGGTAGAATATGGAGTGTTTTGATTGGAGGGCATTCCCAAAAGAAGAGTGTGAACAAAAGTACAGAGTCAGGAAAGCAGGTGCTGTGTTGGAGGACATCTGGTTAATCCTTTTTGACTGGAGCATAAGGTGTGTGAAGGGGAGGAGCAGGAGATAAGGCTTGAAAGATACCCAGAAGCTAGCAATGTCTTGTACAAGCAGATGTTTGTTGAATTGAATTGGAGCCAGATCATGGAGGGTTAGGTCAAGGAGTTGAGACTTCACTTCCCTGCTCAAAAGCTTCTAGTGACTCTGAATGTAAAAAAAAAAATAATAATATGACCAGAGCTGTGCTTTAGGGAGATTACAATGAATGAATAAAAAAAATTAAATTCTTCCTATGTAGCAACCATAAGACTAAATGATGGGAATACAGATAGAAAAGCAGAACAATTCCTACTTTCAAAGAGTCCAGATTACAATAGCAGAAGACAACACACAAGAGGGTTTAGCTGCCAGACAGTGTTTTGCTCATCTTAGGTCTAAAGGTCCAACTATAGCTCAACAGCATGAGTGTGCAATGGAAACAGATAATAGGATCACAGATTTAGAGTTGGAAGGTATCTTAGACATCATCATGGCCGTTCTCCTCTGGTCCTCATTTTACAGCTGAGATAACTGAAGTCAAGAACAGTTAAGTGACTTATTCAGGGTCACACTGCTAAAAAGTGTTTGAGGCTTACTTGTTAAGCCTCCTTCTCCTGATTCCAAGTTGTATGCCTTTCTGTAGTAATGAATGGCAGCCTGGGAGCAGGAACAGAGAAAAGAGATGATTCTGTGTGCTAGTAAATGTTAACAACTGACTCTGGGGAAAACCATGTACACAGAACACACTTTTAAGTTTAACTTGTAGTATTAGCATTTTCTTAATCACCTTCTTAAGTCTAGATGAGCAACAAAACAGTAAACCAAGACATAATTTGCAGTGTTTGCCCATTTCTGAGGTGTAAATTCTGACACTAAAAATTTAACAATTGAGAGACTGTTACAGCTGGCTCCATTATGCCCCTGGGTTTACCCTCAGTTGAGGGTAGGTAAGGTGGTTGCTGTGGAAGGCCCAAGAATTTAACTGTTAACCATGTTGCACAGTGGAAAAGAGGTCTGCATTTAGAGTCTATGGACTTGGGTTCAAATTCCCCTCTGCTACTTATTTCCTATACTCATAAAATACGTTCAGTCATCTTACATTTGGCCTAGGTTGTATATGGAGGCAAATAGATCTAAGAGGGAAGGGCCTACCAGATGGGGAGAATAGGGAAGGGTGGAGGGACTGAAGGTCCTGGCAAGAGCAAAGAAGGAATTTACTAGTGGTGGAAAAGGTAAAGGGTTATGATTGGAGAGATGGGAAATCAGGTCACTGAAAAGACTGCTATTCTTATTTTTCAGAATTTTCATTGGAAAAGTAAGATAAGGGATCATTAAATTAAAAAATAACAACTATGCCAACAAATTTCTTAGTAGAGATTGAGGTAAGGAAACAGAGAGCAGTTGATGAAGTGATTTATGAGTGGAACAAAGGAGTCTCCTAGGAAAACCTTATCTACTGACATGGGGCAGGTTACAGTTATTCCACTCTTCACAAAGTTAAACATCTCTGGTTTTAAAGGAACCTCTGAAGTCATGTAGTCCAACCTGTAACTGACCAAACATGCCTTCTGCTACCTCTCCATATTGTCTTTTAATGATCACTGCTAATTACAAATACCTTTAAGACATCCATTTAATAATATGCTTTGTAATTTTGCCAAGAATGAATATTAGCTATTTTTTTTCAGGCTCCACCTTCTCTTTTCTTGAAAATTTGGACTTTTCTCACTCTCCAGTCCAATAACACCTCTCATATTCTCCATGACCTTTCAAAGACCACCAACAGTGGTATGAAAATTGCATCTTTTGATTGTTTTCAAGTTCTAAGATGTACTTCAATTAGTCTTGATAACCTGAATTCATTGAAGATAGCCAGGTGTTACCATCTCTTCATTGATTGGGGGGCATGTACATGAATCAGATATGAAATCATTGATGCTCAGAAGAGACCATAGAGGTAATTTAGTTCAACTTGGTCTTCACTAAAATTCCACACTGTACCATTCCTAACAAATAGCCATCTCATCTTAGCTTGAAGAACTCTAGTAAGGAGGCAGTGAGTGTCCCTTTATCTTGCAATAAGTGTCCACTATTCATTCACACTTATTGTTAAGAAGCTTTTCCTTACTTCAAAGCTAAATCTGAAACTTGTTCTGTTCTCTCCATCACATGAGCATCTTTGACTACCTTTAGAGACAGTTACTGTGTCCAAACCAAGTTTTCTTTTCTCCAGGATAAACATCTCCAGTTATTTCATTGGATCCTCTGGTGGGGGTGTGGTGGAGCCAAATGGCTCAAAAGGTAATTGTTAAATTTTCAGTGTGGGCATTTACATGCTGAAAATCAGCAAATGCTATAAATCAGGGTTTGATATAATGTTTTGTTTATTGTAGACACAAGGAAGTGATGTAGAAAATGTTAACAATATAGGTTAAAATTTAAAAGTGTTTCATGTTTTTTAGAGAGTCAGTTATTAAACATTTACCATCATTCTACTGCTTAGATGTCATGGTCTTGTGGCCCTAAACCATCCTGGAAACCCTTCTCTGGTCACTCTTTGTCTGATCAATATCTTTCTTAAAATGTGAAACCCAGAATTAAATGCCATGCTCCAGGTATAGCCCAATCAGGGAAAAGCACAGATCTATTAGCTTCCTCATTCCAGATGCTAAGTTTTCCTTAATGGAGCCTAAATATTATGCCAGTTTTTGTTGTTGTTAGCTTCTATATCACAATATTGGCCATATTGAGTTTTCCGCCCACCAGAACTCTCATATCCTTTTCAAAGCTGTTGTATTGCCATGCCTCTACCATCTGGTATTTGTGAAATTGATTTTTTGAACCCAAGTATAGAACTTGGCATTTAACTTTATTAATTTTCATTTATTATATTCACAATGTTTTAGCCTGTTGAAATCTTTTTGAATGAATAATCTGTCATCCAATATATTAGCTAGTATAAATACTTTGCTAAGGCAAATAACTACCCTCTAATTCCCCAGTTTTATTAACCAATGAATGAATGAATGAATAAAAAAGTATTATGTACTTAGTATTTCTGAATTCCTATGCTAAACATTGGAGCTACAATTCCAAAATAATACAGTCTCTGTCCTCAGGGAGTTTATATTCTAATAAAGAGATATAATGCATATTGGAATCATATTTTGAGTATTTTCAAATCATGTTACAATGTATAACATCATAATTAGTAAAATATAATGACAAGAAGAGTGATTTTTCTAGTTCTGGCTTCTAAAATATTATGTATGTGGAGACAAACATACACGTACACATAGCCATGTGCATACGTGTACATATATGTATGTAGGCATATACACATATATTGTGTTTAAGCATTTTAGTTGGATTCAGCCTATATCCTCTTATGAGGTCATCACTAGGCTAGTATCATTGTCCCAGTTTACAGATTGGCATATTGAGATTAGGAGAAGAGATATACTTCTACACACATCACTGACCAAGTTTGTGATAGCATTAAGGAGCCCAAGAAAGAAAACTTGAAAGTCTTTGACAGTTGGGAGTTGGTGACTTTCCCCTCTATTCCAAATGATCCTCCTGATGAATTCATTCTTTATTATATCACATTTTGAGGTCAGGGGTAGGAAGATATCATGGCTTCCATTTTATGCCCTAGTGAAACCTGGTGGTTCCCAATCAACATATTGAAACTATGGCACTCCCTTGTTTAAAACAAGATATTGAGGATAGAGAATTAAACTTGGAGGCAGACAGCCATAGGCTTGGATCCCACCTCAGATACATACAAGCAATGTGATCAAAGAAGTCACCTAAATTCTGATTTCCCTTACACAAAATGAGGATAATAATAGCACCTCAATCTCAGGCTTATCGTGGGACTCCAATGAGAAAACACATGGAAAGTGCTTTGCAAGCCTCAAAGTGGTATATGATTGTAAGCTACTGCTATTGCTGTTGTTATTGTTACTATTACTATTACTAGTAACTATTGTTGTTGTTATTAATAATTACTTCCCTTAATTAGAGAGACTTGGACTAGGTTTGTGTTCCCAAGGTCAGAGAATACAACGTGGCAATGTGGCAACTTTCAAACAATTTTTTTAGGAGAGCTTGTTCCCTCTGTATCCAAGGGAGAAGAAAATATCTTTGAGAGACTATTCAAGTGATAATGAATCTTAGAGATTATCTAGTTCCACTTTTATTTTACAGATGGAGAAAGTAAGACAGAAGATTATGTGTTATATCCTAGACTACATAGCTAGTAAGAGGCAGTCAGAATTCTCACACAGGTCTCCTAACTTTATTGTATTTCTTTTCTCTGTTTCCTAGTAGAATATAGAGTTGCTGTGGGAGAAAATGAAGAGAGAAGACAATGAGATGGGATTAGAGAGGCCCAGAAGGGAGAGTCTCTGCTCATAGATATATCAGAACAATTATTCTTCAGTTTTTTTCCTGTTGCTGTCGCTGATGTCTCATGGGCTCATCATCTTTCCACCTTGAGAATTCGAAAGCATTAGACTTCATGCACTTCAAGGACAGGGATGCCAAATCATTGGGTGGGGAAGGGTTTTTAAAAATAACTTTAAAGTTCCCTGAACTTTTGAGATCCCTGGATTGTGAGAGAAAGAAGTGATGGTGATGAATGGGGCCTAGAATCAGACTTCTATTTGGAAGGGAAAGGGTACCTAGGAGCTTTTGTGGATTCCCATAGGCTGTGAGTAGAGAGGTAAAGCAGCAGCATTTGGCCCACAATTCATCAGATTGGGTGTTGTCATTGGCTGCTGACTTTAGATTGACCTGTGGAGGTGGGGAAGGGCCCCTTGGCTTAAGATATGCTATGTCTTCTCTGCCATCATCAATCTCTATCTTTGTTTATTCTTTCAATTTTGTTCAGTAATATTTTTCTTTGACTTTTTCCCCCCGTGATTTTGTTCACTTCTCATTATAGTCAGCACCAGATTCGTAGGCATGGAGTTATGCCCACCAAGTACAAATATAACATTTGTAAAGCTTGCTGCCTTCCCCCTGTACAATATACCATGACTTGAGTTATTTCTCTCTGTTCTTTGGAATGCTCCCAGATGTTTTGTTTTTCTTAAAGGTTTGACATGACCACGACCAGCACTATAAATAGTATTAAACATCAGGGATAATATTGGCATGATGCTATTTTTTCATCTTTCTCCAAAAGTCTTGGGAAAACACACTCACGTATAACATATATTTAGCATATTTTAAAAACTCATTTATTTAACATATAACATGTATGTATAAGTGTGTATATATATATACATACAGAGTATATAACTGCATATGTGCATGCACTGGTGTATGCCTATGTAAAGTAGTATTTGTAAAGCATTTAGTACAGTGCCTAGAACATACTATGTACTTCATAAATGCCTATTCCATTTCATTCCATGTGTATGAGAGGCAGCATGGGATAGGAGATAGAGAATTGGTCTCAAAGGCAGTCCTGCTAGAAACAAGATGCTCCTCCCAGGATAAACTCATCACGTCTAGTCTCTGATAACTTAAGCCTTAATTGGTACTGCTTCCCTCAGCCTGCTTTCCCTTCTGGAGAGCTGAAAGGTAGAGGAACAGGACGCAGGGCCCTCTACTTTGCATCTACTGCTCTGTCTGGTTTCAGTTTCATGGAACAAGATGCTCTCACACTCAATACCCCCTGATATCACCTGCTTCGTCCTTCTTCCTTTTGTGCATTGTCTTCTCCTACTAGATTATAAGCTCCTTGAGCCCAGGGACCTCTTTTCTTTTTCTTTTTTTCTTTTTGGAGGGGGGAAGATAGGGCAATTGAGGTTAAGTGACTTGCCCAAGGTCACATGGCTAGTTTTTTGTGTTAAGTGTCTGAGATGGGATTTGAACTCAGGTCCTCCTGACTCCAGGGTCAGTGCTCTATTCACTGCACCACCTAGCCACCCTATAACCATTTTTCTTTACATTAATTATATCCCCAGTGCTTAGCACAGTGCCTGACACATATTAGGTATTTAATAAAGTTCATGGGATTGATTGGATTGTATCTACCATGTGCATACTAGCTTTGCGACCATGGCCCAACCACTTGAACCCTCAGTGTTCCAGGTAACTCTGGAAGACAATAAAATACTGAAGAGTTATTAATATGCACTGGTAAAAGGAGTTTGCTCATCATGGATTTTTTTCTATCTATCTATATCTATCTATCTATCTATTCTATCTCTTTCTATCTCTCTCATCTCTCTGTCTAATTTATCTATCTGCATATGTTTGTATGTACAAGATAACATGCATTTTCTGTGTAATACGTAGTATATATACTATGTGTATATACATGCATATTTTCTCTATATTTGTGTAGGTGTACTTATACAGTGTGTGTATGTACACATAAGTACTGTGTATATGTGTGTATATATATATGTATCACAGTTGTAAATGTGTTTCAGTTTACATATGCTTATATACATGTGCGTATTTTTGGAGTGGGTGCAGGGGCCTGGATACATCATTCCATTTGTGCTGGGGACTCCCAGTGAACAAACATTGCTCTCTTATATCTCTCTCTAACTCATAGTCTTACAGAGCAGGATAGGCATTGAGAAGTTCCCAGGGACACACAGTCATTATGGCATAGGATCATAAATGTAGAGGGGGCCTCAGAGGTCACAGACTTCAACCCTCCCTTCTTCATTTTACAGATGAGCAAACTGAATCTCAAGGAGGTTTTGTACCTTGCCCAAGGACACATAGTAAATGCCAGAGTTGGTATTGTAACCCACATTCTCTGACTCTAGAACCGCTGCTCTTTCTACTGTGTTACATTACTTGTAGTCAGAGGCTGAATTGAATCTTGGTTTTCCTGACTTTGAGGCACTCTTTCTCTCTATCTCTGTGTTTCTGTCTCTGTCACTTCTCTCTTCTTTTCTCTCTGTCTTTGTTTCTGCCACTTCTCTTTTCCTCCTCCTCCACCTCCTCCTTCTCCTCTTCCTTCTTTCTTCCTCTCTCCTACACTACCTGTACATATATATATATGTGTGTGTGTGTATGTGTGTGTGTTTGTATACACATGTATGCATACAATGTAGTAGCTAGGTGGTACAATGAATAGAGCCCTGGACTTAGAGTCAGGAAGATCTGAGTTCAAATTCTGCTATAGATACTTATTAGCTGTGTGACCCTGGGTACTTCACTTTACCTTTGCCTCAGTTTTGTCATCTGTAAAACAGGGATAATAATAGCACCTACCTCCCAAAGTTGTTGTGATGATAAAATGATATAATATTGGGAAAGTGTTTAGCAAACCTTAAAGCACTAGCTATATGAATGCTAACTATTGTTTTGCAGATCTATGTAAACCTTTAACATATTCAGAAACTGAAATTGTTTTATATTATTTACTATTACAATTGAGGGGAAAGAACTTAATAAACAGAAACTCTCTAGTGATCTAATGAAGATAGTTCTTTTAATAGACTTAGGGCTGCAAAGAACTAGCAGAAGACATTCTATAGCATGGTCTCCAGTAGATTTCCCCTATTTTTAAATATCTCTAAATATCTCAATAACAACTAGTAATAATAGGAAATACTATTCTGTTGCTATAAAATTTACAAAGTGCCTTCCTTATAAACAGTCTGTGAGGAAGGTAATGAAATCATTGTTAACCCACTTTTACAGATGAGGAAATTAAGGACATCTGTTATTCAGTTTCTTCATCCACAAAATGGGAGTGAACTTGATGATCTCTCAGGTCCCTTCTACCTTTAAAAGTATGAGTCTATGATCTATGAATCCTCAGTTGCCCAATCTAATGCTTAACTATCTTCATTGTAAGGAAGGTCTTCTAACTAAATTCTCCTTTACTTTAGTGCAAACCCATTTCTCCCTCTGTTAGAGAAAACCAAGAACAGCTAGTCACGACCCTTTGTCAAATAAGCCTTTTGTGCCCCAAGAGATATCTGCTAGATTTTTATTTCCAATTAACTTTCCTTCCTTCCCTATACACCCTGCAGTTTTGTATTCCCTACTCTTCCTTGCCTACTCTCTAGGCAGCCTTCATCATCCAGCATCTCGGAGAAACTTCTTGGCTGAGGTCATTTCTCCATTACAGGAACCCTTAGGAGTGTTGACTCATTACAACTTTTTGCCTCCAAACTGCTTTCCCTGTGAGGCACTTATGTGGCTTGGATACTAAGAAAGGCAGAAAAGAAAGCTTGAGAAGAAATAGCATATTAGCATTTCAGCACCTAGCAGGGTTCAATTCCAGGACTGGTTCAGAGAGCTTGAGAAATGCGGAGTCCCAAAGGAAGACTGAAAAGGTCGTGAGAGTCTAGCCCTTTACTGAAGCAAGAATTGCCTCTATAGTATTAATGCTTTGGCTAGGAGTTGGACTAGATGACCTCTGAGGTCCTTTCCTGCTCTTCAATCTGTTCAACTCCAACAGATGTTAATTAAGCCCCTCATATGTGCAAGACACAGCAGTGCTCAATGCTTGTGGAGATACAAAAATAGCATAGGTCAGCAGACTTTAGAAAAATTTGACAAAGTTTCATATGATTTGTTGTTATTGTTGAACAGATGGAAAGATGCAAGCTAGAAAATAATAGAATTAGTTGAATTCAAACCTGGTTCAATGGTCAAACTCAAAGAGCAGTGGTTGATGGACTGATTTCCACTTGGAGGGAAGTCTTTGGTGGAGTACCCCAAAGAACTGTGCTGGACCCTGGGCTTGTTGTCAGTGACTACAATGAAAGTAAAGATGATGTAACTATCAAATTTGCTGATGACGGAAATCTGGGAGGGATTGCTAACAGGATCCCAAAAGATCTTTATGAAAAAGAATATTGGATCAAGTTTAAGATGAAGTTTAATAGATATTAAGATAAAAATCTCACAGTTGGGAATTGCTAAGCAGCAGTTCATCTGAAGAAGATTGAGGGAAATGTTCTTATTTTGGGGGGTCTTTTTAAATTTATCAATTTAAAATTGATATAGTTGGCATCTTTATTTCATATTTTTCAAAGTAGTATTCTGAGAAGGGTTCCATAGGTGTCACTAAACTGCCAAAGGAGTTAATCCTACCAAAAAAATGGTTAAGAACCCCTGATCTTGGTATTTGGGGTTTTGGGTGAATTATCACTGCAATGAAGCAGTCAGAGATATGATCCCTGTTCTCTGGTAAGGCATAATAATGGCAATAATAACTAGCATTTATATAGTGCTTTAGGGTTTGAAAAGTGGTGCTTGGCTAATAGTATGTCATTTGATCCTCATAACAACTTTGGGAGTTAGGTGCTATTATTATCCTTATTTTACAGATGAAGAAACTGAGTCAGACAGAGGTCAAGTGACTTGCCCAAGGTCGTACAGTTAGTGTCTGAGGCTTGATTAGAACTCAGCTCTTCCTGACTCCATATCCAGCACTCTATCTACCTTGTTATCTCACTCCCTGATTTGATGGTACATGTCTGCAGAGAAAGAGGTGGTGAAACCATACTCATAGTCTTGGAGAGGTTGCAGGATCCTTGCAGGTCATCTACAGTAGTAGGTGGTGCAGTGGATATAATGCCAGGCTTGGAGTCAGGAAGACCTGAATACAAATCTGGCTTCAGGCACTTACTAGCTGTGTGACCCTGGGCAAGTCATTTAACCCTGTTTACCTCAGTTTTGTCATCTGTAAAATGAGCTCGAGAAGGAAATGGCAAGCCTCTCCAGTGTCTTGGCTAAGAAAATCCCAAATGGGGTCACGAAGAGTTGGACAGGACTGAAAATGATTCAATGGCAAAACAATACTTAACTCTCTCATTTTATAAATGGGGAAAATTGGGCTCACAGAGCAAAGTGATTTATCTGATATCACATAGCTAGTAAATAGTCATGGGAGTCATGACTAGAATCCAGATTTTGATTTGCTCTGCTTTGCTTACTTGAGAAGAAAGCACAAAAATGAATAGTGGAAAATTGCCTGGACTCGGGATTCAATAGAGACAGCATTTGGGGATGTGAGGAGTAAGGGGAAGAAAAGAAAAAGATGGCTGTTTGTCAGAGGAAAGCTATCATTGCTATCAGAGGCAGTTAGGTGGCACAGGATAGAGCCCTGAATCTGAAGTTGGGAAGAGCCGAGTTCAGATTTGGCCTTTGTCACTTACTAGCTTTGTGACTCTGGGTAAGTCATTTCATCTCTGTTTCAGTTTCCTCAACTGTAAAATGAGGATAATAATAGAACTTATTTGCAGGGTTGTTGTGGGGATCAAATGAGATAATATCTCTACAAAGCACTTGCTATATAAATTCTAGCTCTTATTGCTTACTATTGGGCATGTAAGAGATGAAAGGTTCAGGGTTTTCGATGGAAATGTAAAATGAAAGGGGAGCTGAACCTTCTTGCCACAAAGTTAGAGACTACTCTCTTCTATGGCTAAGTTTCCAGAATTTATAATGAATCTCAGAATGTTAGGGCCTAAAGGGACCTTTGAGACTATCTAGTCTGACTCCAGCATTTTATAGATGAGGAGACTTGAGGGAGGGGACTAACTTTAGGTCATACAGACAATAAGTGTCAGATCTATGACTCAGACCTAGCTTTTGGGCCTATACCTCTGTCTCTAGCTGGATCGCAAACTACCTGAGAATAGAGCCTATATAAGACGTATAACGTCCTTTAAATTTTCTAGGTGGCTAAGGTGGTGCAGTGAACCGAGTGCCAGGCCTAGAGTCAGGAAGACCTTAGTTCAAATCTGGTCTCTGATGCTTACTAACTGTGTGATCCGGGGCAAGTCACTTAACCCTGTTTGCTTCAGTTTCCTCATCTGTAAAATGAACTGGGGAAGGAAATGCAAGCCACTTCAGTATGTCTGCCAAGAAACCCCAAATAGGGTCTCGAAAAGTCAGGCATGACTGAAAAAGAAGAGCGTCAGTGACCAAAATCTTCTACCTTACCTTGCATGATGCTAACCACATAGGAGAAGCTTAATAAACCCATGTTTATATAAAGATACATCCTGTCCTGATGCACCTTTTGGTGCTACTATGAGGAATTGAATATTGAGTTGATAGAACAGCATGATGGAGTGACCCATTGTGATTGCCCACATACTCAGGATGTTAAATATTTAACATTCAGCTCTCTGGGGGGAAAAGTAGTCAGAAACATTTTAAAGTTTTATCTGCATTATTAACATGTTCCCCAAAACCGTTTTTTTTCTTTTTGCTTTTTTGGAGGGCAATTGGGGTTAAGTGACTTGCCCAAGGTCACATGGGTAGTTTTTTGTGTTAAGTGTCTGAGGCCAGATTTGAACCCATCACTTTCTTAAAGTCAGGAAATCAACAAAACAATAAGTCAAAACCTGATTTGTAGTTTGTCATTTTTTAAGGTATAAATTGGTCACACAGGGAAATTTTATAGTTGGGTCCTGAGCCAGTTCAAACCGGCTGTAGCACACTCATGCCTAGAAAGACTAACATTCGTGAATCAATGAAACCACTTTGTTGCCATTAAAGTAATGTTTGTAGAACTGACTTGAATGAGAACACTCTATGAACTCTAGATGTTGGAGTTTAGAGAAAAGAGAGGTCACTGAGTGCTGTCTGGCATATAGAGAAGACTTCAAAGATGAAAAGGCCTTGAAGGATGAGAAGAATTTAAATGAGGTGTTGGGAGGGAGAATTCTAGGTAGGGGAGGTAGCATGAACAAAGTTATGGTGGAAGGATAGGAATGATTTTTGTAAGCAGTAGTGAAGAGACTAACCTAGTTCCTCTATAACTGTGATAACTGGTACCAGCTCAGTGGAAATATGTGTGGCAATTTCGAAAATTCTGATCACTTCACTCAATTTTTTATTTGCGTTAATCAGGACCTGTCGTGCATTAAGATTTGCCAAAAACTTTCTTCACTCTAACCCTGTGAGGAAAGAAAGTATTATCCTCATTTTATAGATGGGTTAGCCTTAGGCTCTGAGAAATAAGTGACTTGCTAATTGTCCCATAAATAATATATTTCTAAGGAGGAATAGGCCCCATTGACAAGTCCCCAGCATAACCAGGATGCTGAGTAACTATGACCTTTTGCTTCTATGATGAATGGAAATAAGTGTGTCCTCAGTTAGGATGAGATACCACGTGGAGACATCACCTTGAGACAAAGAGACATCACCTTGCCAACGAAGGTTCATATAGTCAAAGCTATGATTTTTCTAGTAGTAATGTATGACTGTGAGAGTTGGACTATAAGGAAAGCAGAGCACTGCAGAATAGATGCTTTAGAATTATGGTGCTGGAGAGGACTTTTCGGAGTCCCTTGGGCAGCAAAGAGATCAAATCAGTCAATACTTAACTTAGGGTATTCACTGGAAGGTCAAATATGGAAGCTGAAGTTTAAATACTTTGGCCACATGAGAAGATTGAGACTCATTGGAATAGACCCTGATGTTGGGAAAGATAGAAGGTAAAAAAGAAAAGGAGAGGGCAGAGAATGATATGGATGTAGAATGTCATGGAAACAAGCAACAAGAACTTGGGCAGACTTTGAAAGATAGTGGAGGATAGAAGGTCCTGGCATGCTATGGTCCAGAGAGTCACAAAGAGTTGGACATGACTGAATGACTGAACAACAACAAAAACAATGTGAGGGAAGAGATAGACAACCCAGAAAA
>NW_027187378.1:38088515-38112575 GCF_028583685.1 Petaurus breviceps papuanus
TTTTTGTTGTTGATTTATATCTCAATGAATTACTCTTTTTTTAAGCAATTGGGGTTAAGTAACTTGCTCAAGGTTACATGGCCAGGTTTTTCTGGGTTCAATGAATTACTCTTAATAGCGAGATGTTAAATTTCCTTGTTTCTACAATGCTGGTGGATTGCAAGTGTTGCCAGGTCCCTCTAAATTTAAGCACCATGGGACAAAACCCCAATTGCCTCACTCTAGTTACAACTGTCCCAGGATAGTTTAATGTTTTGGTTAATTTTACAAGTTGCCAAGAGCCATTTCTGGGAAGAATACATCTTCTTGGCTTCCTTCCAGATCAGTAACACACCTAATCAAGATGATTAATTTGTGTTAATTAGACCATACACCAACAGGGTGAAGGGACTGCCAAAAATGTTATTCTCCTTCATGTTGCTGATAGATGTCCCCAAGGAACAAAATGTGTCTGGGTACCCTTACACAAGTCATGCAAACAACCTCATACATCTGTGCTATGGCAGGGTCAAGACCTCCCTCAGGTTTGTTTATCAGAGGTTTGATTCTACACACCGGTGCTCAGGCAGGGCCATTTTTCTCTAACATAGGCCCTTCTGGCACTTCAACAGAATAGGAGATTCTCTTATAGAGAATTTATAGCTGTACAATCACAATGGGACAGCTAGGTGGTACAGTGGATAGAGTGCTAGGCCTGAAGTCTGGGAGACTGATCTGGCCTCAGATACTTTACTTGCTGTGTGACCCTGGGTAAGTCACTTAACCCCGCCTCAGTTTCCTCATATGTAAAATGAGCTGGAGGAGGAAATGGCAAACCATTCCAGTATCTTTGTCAAGAAAACCCCAAACGGGTTCATAAAGAGTTGTACACAACTGAAATGATTAAACAACCAAAAATCAATCACTGTAGGAAGGGGCTCTCTCCTTCAGAGAAAGGTCTCACCTTGGTTGGGATACTACATTCACATTCAATGCTTATGTCCAAGGTTGAAACTATTAGGTGATTCAGGGGGCTTCTACTCTACCAAAAAAGCTTTGAGCCTGCTGAATATCTGACTAACTCCAATCCAAGATTATCTTTTTAAAGTAACCTAATGGAGGCAGTGTGTTGTGGGCATATTAATCTTAACAGACCACTTTCTGCCTGTGTGCCTGGCAAATGGTGGGCAGATGTATGGGGAGATTTTCTGGCTGGATTGTAAGCTTCTTGAGGGTAGGGTAGGGTCTCATTTTTGTCTTTGTATTTCCAGACCTAGTATAGCACCTGACACATAGTAGGTGCTTTAAAGGTTCTTGTTTGATTGTTTGGTAGAAGCCAGGTAACCAATATGCAGTACATCTCTAGATCTCTTATTGGGCCACTTATTTTCAGGTGCTTTGGGTTACTCCTCTTCTTCAAAAAAAATATAAGGAAATAAATCAGTCCCCATCTTTTCATTGGAAGCAGAAAGACTTAGAAAATAGTCTCTCCAAGCTTCATTCTTTTCCATGCTCCAAGCTGCAATAAATGCTGGTAAGTTTTCCATTGTCTTCATATAGAATTTAGAGCTGGAAGGGCCCTTTAGATATCATCTGGTCCAGCTCCCTTATTTAACAAATGAGGAAACTGAGCCCCAGAGAGGAGAGAGAAATTGCTAGTAGGATCAGCTAATCTTGGTAGAGACATTTCTCTCTCTAGTTCTATTTTCTTATCTGCAAAATAAGTGGGTTAGGATGAATCAACGCTTCTTTATCTTTTCAAATATAAGGACCCCCCATTTTTAACATCCAAACCTTTCTTGTCCATCCCATATGACAATAGTACTATTATCAAATGATTGAGAAAACACATAACAAAACTACTCTGAATTTAAGAATATTTTAAAATATGAATATGGTGTTGGGTATAGAACTGACTTCCTGGTAAGGAAGGTCTAGATTGCTACTTTGGTTTTTGCCACCCTGGCCAAGTCACTTAACCTCATACTGCCTCAGGCAACTCTCCATTACTATCAAATTCAGAACAGATGTTGTTCCTACTGGTAGAAATGCCTCACTAGGAGGGGACTGCCTAGAACAATGAAGGCACAAGTACAGTTAAACAAACCCCAAACCCAGTTATCTACATATGTTGTAATGGCAATAATACATATATATGAGACGTTACTTATTTAGTCTATAGAGGCTATTATAGACTCTCAGGACCAAGGATATTGAACTGGAAGTGATAGCAACTCTAAAAATCCACTCTGATAATTCTATTTCAATATAATTGGTTTCCTTAGCAATCCTTTGTAATTTTTTAAAAATATGAATTTAAAAACATTATTCTGAGAAGGGACACAAAGGCTTCACCAGACTGTCAGAGGGGTCTGTGGCACCAAAATGATGACAACCCCTAGATCTCATAGTCCAATCTCCCAATTTTATTTCTTCGGAGAAGTTAAGACTTGCTTAAGTCCACAAGCAGGAGAGCTGGAGGGATTCAAATTGAATTTCTTTGGCCGAGAATTCAATGCTCCATCCATTGGTCCATTGCTGACTTCAGTTGCTTATTCACAGATTTGTGAGCTCCTTGCATCTATTCTATGGCCCACAGGTTGGCGACCACTGTATTAAATTAGCTCTCAGGTCCTTTCTGGTTGTAATGTTTTATGTCTTGTTCCTAAATAACAGATTTTTTACCCACATACTTACACTATGTCAGGGAATTCCTACACCAAGAGAGGCCATCAGGGAAAGCTTTTGTTGATTAGAAACAACATTTACCCCAGCTACACAGAAAGGTCACAGCAGCAGCTTATGGTGACTAATTGGCATCCTGGATAATGTTCCAAAATAGCTTTATTTCTAAAAGCCATTAAGTCCTGATAAGTGGGCATTTTTGCAGACAGAGAAACAAATAAGGAGAGACATTAACATTATCTTTCTATTGCATATGTGTCTAAATGTTCAAGGGAACCTGGTCTTGGGTTTTAACTGTGAGACACAGAAGGTTCCTGCCCCTCTCTCCTCTTTTCATTCCCCCCTCCCCCCAGCTTTGGAAGGATTGGCTTCAAAGCATCCTTCCAAACATCCAGCCTCCCCATTTGTCCCTCCAAGAACCACTCCATCTAAATCTTGTTATCACCTTGTGCTGCATTTTTCCCTCTTGGGTCTCCAGGGGCTGAAGCTGATTGGGACTGACAACCCCTGATTAGGCTGAGAATTCTTCAGGCTGGTCTGCAGAGAGTTCTGCCAAAAAGCCCCTCCTACCATTCCACGCAGTGCTTTTGGTTGTTAGGGAACAGCATGGACTGCTTCAGCCCCATTTTGAATTCTAGACCAACTCACAAAACAAACAGCCCTGCTGGGGGCCAGAAGGGTGGAACCCTGACAACCAAATTAAAATTTCTTGTGCTCCAAATCTTTCCTGAAATGATTTTCTATGAATCATCTTGCTTCAGAGAAGCTTGGCCCTGCCAGTGTCTGGAGCCTCCTAAGAGGTGTGAAACTATGGTATCCTGGAGCTATTCAAGCAAAGAGAGGAGAGCAGAGGGATGATGGCACCTCTTTTCGTTTATGAGAAAGTAGGGGACTGGACTCTTCCTAACAGCACCCTCAGAATTTGCTAGAGGCGTTTAAATAAGGCTATTTATTCTGCTCTTCAAGGCTAGTGATGGGGGAGGGGAAAAAGATTACAGTTACCATGACAACAGCCACATCACATAATATGGCCCTTGTTCTGTGCTGGGATGAAAAGGCATCAACACCAAATTTACCAGGGGGGTATCTAGGTGGTTCTGCCCAAGCTGGTATGCTCTGGACCTCTGAGGTTTCCAAAGAATTCATGTTCATGACTAGATTGGGTTATGAGAATAATGTCCTATTCTTAGCAGAGGTTTTGATTCTGATCAGGATTAATTTTAGGGAAAGTAGGTGGTTTGATCATATCATTCCCCTACTCAATAAACTCCAGTGGTTAACTATTGACTCCAGGGGCAAATATAAAATGCTCTGTCTGGTATTTGAAGCCCTTCATAACCTCTCCCCTTTCTCCCTTTCCTCTTCTTACACCTTATTCCCCAATATGTACTCCAGTCCAGTGACACTGGCCACCTGATTGTTCCATAAAAAAGACATACCATCTCTCAGCTCTTTCTATTTTCTCTAACTGTACTCCCTACTTGGAATGCTTTCCCTCCTCAACTCTGAATACGAACCTCCCTGGCTTCCTTTAAGCCCCAGCTAAAATCCTACCCTCTACAGGAAGCCTTCCCCAACCATTCTTAATCCTAATGCCTTCTTTCTTTTAATTATTTCCTATTTATCCAAAATATAGCTCACTTTGTATATATTTATTTACATGATGTCTCCCCCATTAGACTGTAAGCTCCTTGAGGGAAGAGACTATCTTTTGCCTCTTTTTGTATCTCTGGCACTTAGCACAGTTAAGTATTTATTGGTTGATTGATTGGTGTGATTTGAGGGACAGCTTCACCACTCATTGTTGATAGTTGAAATTACACTGTGAAAAATGCATTCCTTTTGCTTAGGTTTTGTCACTTGTTAAATTGCATACACCCTTGCAAGAGGTATCATTTTATATTATAGGTAATTTGATTTACGCCTTAGAACTGATGAGTTTATCAAAACTTTTCCTGAAACCAAGTGTTTCAATGGAAGTAGAGGTGATCCCTGGAACTGAGGCAAGGGAAAGAACCTTGAGAAAGAATGAAAGGTGTTGTGAAGAGGTCTGGTAGCCCATTAAAGGGAAATTTTGCTATTTAACAATTTTTTCATAGGACCAGCTCTGCCTATGAGATCCTTCTTCCTCCTCCCTTACTTTATTTTTGGTAGCCACATCTACTAAGCCACATAGACTAGGCTCTTTTTTCCCCTCAAGACTTCCTATCCATGGTCATTCACATCCAACTTTGTTAGGCATAACAAATGTTTGGTTTCAGACTTAGCTCAGATCAGTTACATGGTTCATAATGGAGACTGGAATGCAATCCAGATGCATCTAACAAAAAGAAGTTTACTTTGCAATAGTGTGGAAAAGGATCAGAAAAGATAAAGTGTTGGTTCATTTGGACACCTCTCCTCTTGATTCTGGGATATATTCCTCTAGGATATACTCCCAGGAGGTTGAGGGTTTGTAGTCTCACTAGACAGAGGATATCTGTCAAGTCTGAATTACCTAAAGATCTCCTGGGCTAAGCTTTTTAAATTTTAGATGACTGATAAGCTATAGAAATAAGGTTTGTACCTCAGTCTTCTGTACCAATTAAGTCTTGAGAATTGTTTCTTTAAGCCAAAACCAACATTGCTTACCTTACCTTTCCTACCATGTCACTTTCCTCATCTTTATAATGTCAGTCAACAAGCATTTGTTAAGCACCTTCTAGATATCAGGAACTGTGCTAAGCTCTGGAGATACAAAGAAAGGCAACAAAGGTCCTCTCTTCTCAAGGAGCTCACTGTCTAATGGGGAAGACATCAAGCAAACAGCTATGTATAAAAATTGTGAACAGGATAAATTGGAGATAATCCACAGAGGGAAGACAGTAGAATAAAGAGGGCTAGGTCAAAGGTTCTTGTAGGTGGGATTTCAGCTGAAACTTGAAGGAAGTTAGGGAAGCCAAGAGATGGAGATGAGGAGGTAGAAAATTCCAGGCATAAGAGAGCCAGTGAAAATTCCTTGAATCAGGAGCAGTTTTTTGTTTGAGGAACAGTAAGAAGGTTAGTATGACTGGATTGTAGAGTATATCTGGGGAGGGGACAAAGAGGAAAGTGTAAGAAGACTGGAATGGTAGGAGGTGGCAGGGTTGTGAAGGGTGACTTCCTAGGACTTTCAGTCAGTCAATTAATCAATACTTATTTATTACAACATTTAAGGCACTGTGCAAAATGCAGGGGATACAAAGCCAAAGCAAAAACAATACCAGCCCTCAAAGAGCTTGTATTCTAATGGAGAAGAGAGCATGTATATGTGATATGTGCATATGTATATGTGATATGTGTATGTGATACATGCAATGTAGATGTCAAGTAACCTTAGAGGGAAAAGCACTGGCCATTGGGGAGAATGAAAAACTTCCTTCTAAAGGTGGCATTTGAGCTGAGTCTTGATGGAAGCCAGGGATTCTAAGAGGCAGAGTTGAAGAGGAGAGAGTTTTCTTAACACTGAGGTCAGCAAAGGCACAGAGATGGAATATATGGAGGGTTATGTATGAAGAAGGGCTGATAGACCACAGTAGTCATGCGTGGAATACATGGAGGGAAGTAAATGTGTAAGAAGATTGGAAAGGCAGAAACCAGTCAGGTTATAAGTTAAATAGAAGAGTTTATATATGATCCTTATAGTAATAGGGAGCCACTGGACTTTTTTTAAGTATGAGGGTGATATAGTCTGACCTACACTTTAGGACCAGAGTCAATTTCTCTTGCCTCTAGTACCAGGCTATTGCCTCAGATGTGAGTATATGTTTCATTGGTGTCTAATTCCTATCCTTGTAGACAGAACTTAGGTGTTTATTTGCAAGGCTTCAGCACCTAACCAAATTCCTGGCTCTGACCTTAACTTTTTTAGTGTGAACCTTGCCAAAGGCAAGCTAATCTTCTCTTTGAACATAAACTAGACTCTCAGATGCTGATGCCCAACTTGTTTTTGGTTTCTTAATTGAAGTGTAATGTGGAAAACTGGTTGGAGAGCATAGGAAAGAGTCAGTGGAGACCAATCTGGGTAATTAAAAGGTGAAGAAGTAAAGCCAATAGAAAGAAAGCATGGGTTGGAGGTGAATCAATCTAGGGCAGTGGTGTCCAACTAAAATAGAAATGGGGGCAACATACATAAGGATCCTTTCAAGACCCATATTGATATAGTTTTAAGATATAATATTAATCTATGTTTTGTTGTATTTTTATTTGTTAAATATTTCCCAGTTACAGTTTGATCTAGTGCTGGCTACACTTGGAAGTGTTGTGAGTCACATATGGTCCACTTGCCCCGTTTGGTGTTTGACACTTCTACTGTAGAGAACAGAAAAAAGTGAAAGTTGAGAGCTCTCAAGTACAAAAAATAGTGAGTATAGCATGTATCTAGTAGAGCAAGGTGACAATTTGACTGGAATGCATGATATGTTTGCAGAACAGTCGGAGATAAGGTTGGATAGGTAGAGTTACAGTCCACTATGAACAGCCCTAAAAGCCAGAGTTCACATTTTATATGGTGGTGTCTGGGGAATGGAGCCACTGATGATGTTTGAATGGGGGCATGATACCATGATGGTGGCATTTTATGATGAGCCTGATGACTTTGCACAATCCTGCCTCAATCTAATTCACTTGCAAATCAAGACGTTAGCTTCCTGACTTCAAGAATGAAGGACAAACAACAATCTGTGAGTAGCAGTAGCTGCCCCACTAGGTACCCAACTACTACAGCCCAGCAGTGTTATACTAACTGGATTGAAGGGTGGAGAGTCAGGAGTTAACAGACAGAAGCTAGATACTTATAAGTAAACAGTAGTAGAGGTGAAGAGTGAGGGTGGTAGTTGGAGAAAAGGGAATTTGGGACCTCACAGTTAGAAAGGGTAAAATTTCAGAGGTCACCTGATCCAACCAGATATTTTGGATATATATTATATATCCAACCTAAATAAGAATCTCCTTGGCAGCATCCCTGATAAGTTGTCATCTTCCCTCTGCTGAAGACCTCCAACACTACGGGACTGATTATGTCCAAAGGCAGCCCATTCTACTTAGGCTTAGGAAGATTTTTTTTTTTTTAGATTTTTCTTTTTGCTTTTTGGAGGGGGGAAGGTAGGGCAATTGGGGTTAAGTGACTTGCCCAAGGTCACACAGCTAGTTTTGTGTTAAATGTCTGAGGCTGGATTTGAATTCAGGTCCTCCTGACTCCAGGGCCCGTGCTCTATTCACTGCGCCACCTAGTCACCCAAAGATTTTTTTTTTAAACTCACAAGCCAAAACCTAACTTTTGTGCCTTCTCCCATTTCTCCTACTTTTGTCTTATGAGTCCAAGAACAACAAATCAAATCCCTCTTCCATATAGGCACCATAGATAGCTGGGTGATGTGGTAGATAAAGTCTCTGGTTCTAGAGTCAGGAAGACCTGAGTTCAAATCCAGCCTCAGACAGTTACTAACTGTGTGACCCTGGGCAAGTTACTTAATCATCTCTGCCTCAGTTTCCTCAACTATAAAAATGGAGATAATAACAGTACCTACTTGGAAAGTTGTTGTGAGGATCAAATGAGATAATATTTGAAAAGCGGTTAGCATAGTCCATGGCACATAGTAGGTGTCTTATGAATATTTATTCTCTTCCATTCCTTTACCACCATATGACAGCTTTTCAAAAGCTTGAATACTTTCACACTTCCCCCAAGCTAAACATCTCTAGTTGCTTCAACTAGCTCATCATCCTGGTCATTGTTTGGATCTTCTCTAGGCAGTTAGGTGGATAGAACATTGGAGTTGGAGGCAGGCAGACCCAAGTTCAAATCCTGCCTCATATACTTACTAGCTCTATCACCCTGGGCAAGTAATTCTCTCAGCTTCAGTTTCCTCATCTGTAAAATGGATATAATGATAGCACTTATCTCCCAGGGTTATTGTAAGGATCAAATGAGATAATTTCTGTAAAGTGCTTTGAAAACCTTAAAGTGCTATGTAAATGCTAGCTATTAGTTCATCAGTGTCCTTCCTAAAATACTGGAGCCCAGCACAAACACTAATCCTCCAGATGGGATCTGAGAGGGGCAGAGGCCCAGAAGGTGTCTCCTTAAGTGTTCCTGTTAATTCAGTCTAGACTCAGATTAGTTTTTTTGCTGCCATGTCACAATATTGACTCATACTGAGCTTGTCGTCCACTAAAATACTCAGGCCCTTTTCATAAGAACTGTAAAGAATAATTTTCTGAGAGAGAGGGTTGTTAAGCAATGGAAGGAGCTCCTGAAGGAGCCTGTGAAATCTATTTCTCTGGTGATCCTTAGGGATAGGAAAGTTTCTTATCTTAGTAGAATCTTTTGAGGTCATGTTTGGCTAGAGACAGGGCTGTAATAGATTTGAAGACCTCTTCAGGCTCTAGTATTCTTTATTTTTTCCCCACTTAATAGTATTTTATTTTTTTTCCCAATTACATGTAAAGATAATTTTCTTTCTTTCTTTCTTTCTTTCTTTCTTTCTTTCTTTCTTTCTTTCTTTCTTTCTTTCTTTCTTTCTTTCTTTCTTTCTTTCTTTCTTTCTTTCTTTCTTCCTTCCTTCCTTCCTTCCTTTCTTTTCTTTCCTTCCTTTTTTTTTTGCTTTTTGGAGGGGGGAAGGCAGGGCAATTGGGGTTAAGTGACTTGCCCAAAGTCAAATGACTAATAAGTGTGTGAAGTGTCTGAGCCCAGATTTGAACTTAGGTCCTTCTAACTCCAGGGCTGGTGCTCTATTCACTGCACCACCTAGCCACCCCTAAAGATAATTTTCAACATTAACTTTTATAGGATTCTGAGTTGCAAATTTTTTCTTCTTCCTTCACCTCTCCACTCCACAAGACAGAAAGCAATGTGATATAGGTTATACATATACAACCATATTAAACATATTTCCACATTAGTCATGATGTAGAAGAATCAGAACAAAAGGGAAAAACCATGAGAAAGAAAAAACAAAAAAAGTAAAAATAGTATACTTTAATCTGCATTCAGATTCCATAGTTCTTTCTCTGAATGTGTATATCATTTTTGATCCCAAGTCTTTTGGAATTGTCTTAGATCATTATATTGCTGAGAAGAGTCAAGTCTATCAAAGTTGATCATTGCACAATATTGCTCTTACTATGTACAATGTTCTCCTGGTTCTGCTCACTTCACTCAGTATCAGTTCATGTAACTCCTTTTTTCCTGGAATTCTCCTGTTCATCATTTCTTGTAGGACAATAGTATTGCATCACATTCATATTCCACAATTTGTTTAGCCATTCCACAGTTGATGGACATCCTCTTCAATTTAAAATTCTTTGCCACCATAAAAAGAAAGCTCTAATATTCTAACCCAAACCTGCTCTTCTCATGCATTCTTAACTTGGCTTGACTATCTCTAAGGACAGTCAGTTTAGAGTGGGAGAAGCAACCTTCTTGTTCCAGGGTCATAGGGAAAAGAATTTTTTGCACTGGACCTTGGAATGGGACATGTTGTCAGGTACCTCAAGAGGCAGAAGAAATGGCAGGTCTATAGTTTCCCTGACTTTAATGTTTTTCCTAATGGAAAACAGTGTAATTTATAGGCATGGGTATTGGGCATGTCAGGGGTATGGGCCTATGGAAAGAGCTGTTCATTTTCTTTGGTTATATGTAGCCTAAATACTCTCTATCCACAAAGAAGATAGATGAATGTAGAAAGGAAAAAGGTAATACTCCCCCAACTTGTTCTCTCTTTCCTTACCCTGCAATTGTTTCTCTGTGTGGACATATTTCCTGAATAAGGTTCATATTTACAACTTAGAACTTATTAATGAAGGTCATGATCCCAAGACTCCAGTGATCAGTGGTTCTTGCCTGCTAAATACACATTTAAGTGCATGCGCTCTTTCTGTCTCTTCTTTATCTGTCAAAGACACATATATAAAGAACACAGAGAACCAGTAGCCCCAACCCCCTCCTGACATGCAGAGAAAATGTTAAGCTGCACATTTTGCAGGTGTGCCCTCCTCTTGATCCTATGCCAACTTTATTTTCCTTTTTCCAACTTCTATGAGAGAAAGAGAGAGAGAGAGAGAGAGAGAGAGAGAGAGAGAGAGAGAGAGAGAGAGAGAGCGCCAGATGTGAACGCAGGCTCATCAGCAATACACAAAACACTAAGCACACCCTCCCAGTCTCTTGTGCTTTATGAAAAGTTAAAATTAAATCAGGGCAGTGTTATTAAGCTAAGTGATTTTTGCAGGGCTCGGATGAATTCCTGTGTGTGCCACATCGTTTGCTGGAAATGTGCCTGGGGTACCACTGAGCGAGGAATGTGCATCTAACGACTGCTAACAGGAATGGAGCTGCCTGGGAGGGGGCGTTTGGGACTTCCAGGCTCTTGGAGACGCAGGTACCTTATTCCTGGGGCCCCTTGGTCTTGGCTCCCATGGCTCATGTGCAAACTCACCCCACAGAAACCACAGGTGGAGACCTAGAACACAGCAGATCGTGGCAGCAGGAACAGCTCTCCCTGCCCTGCCCCCCAGTACTACCATTGGTAGAGAGTAGTGATTCAGAATAAAAAAAGAGCACTGAATAATAATAGTTCATGGCATGCCATGCTCTAGCTGATTGTGTGGTGGCTAGAGCACTAGGCTGATGTGAAGGAAGACCTGAATTCAAATCTGCCTCTAGAAACTTCCTAGCTATGTGATCCTGGGCATTTTACTTAATCTCTGGTTGCCTCAGTTTCCTCAGCTATAAGATGGGGTAATAATAGCACTTGCCTCCCGGAGTATGATATGAGAACCAAATAAGATGTCTGTAAACAGTGATTAGCATAGTTCCTGCCACATAGTAGGTGCTTTAAAAACGTTTATATCCTCCTTTTTTTCCTCTTCGCTGATTATAGAATAATTTCCTCACAACAGCTCAGTTAATAATATATAAGTATTAGTGCTATTTCATGAAGGAAGAAACTGTGACTGAATTCTATGAACTGACTTTTTCAAGGTCATCTAATGACAGAATTCTTCTGAATCTAAGATTTCCTCCTGCCCCCCCCCCCCCAAAAGGAGAGACCTTGGGAAAATAAGGCTCTTTCTACAGGGGCCTGGGACCTCACGCTTCTTGCCAGTCACAGCAGTGTTCCTGGGGTATTCCACAATTCAACCAAGTTATTCTTGGAAATGCTGAACTGTTTGGGAGAAAGCAGCAGTTGAAGGTGAACGCTATTATCATTAGGGGGTTGCTTGACTAACCCTTCCTTTGGGAGTATGAATGGTTGCTTTGGTATTCCAAGATCCTAAACATTTAGAGGAGAAATCAGATGAATTTTTCTCCAGCAAATGAGCTGTTAGGGTAGGGAATGAGGGGGTGGGAGTGTAAGCATCACCAACTGGCTTGGCCAACATTTTATCATATAACCAATATTTTATCATATAAATCCAAGTAGTTTCTTATTGATATAGAGTGTTTTTGCCCTTACATAAATCAATTTTTGATTTTGGTAGCTCTTGGCAGGAGTGGTGGTGAGAGGGAGAATCTTCTCAATATTTCAATTTATCATTTTTGTACATGAAAAGAACTATACCCTAAATAATATGAAAAATAACAAAGATGCACATAATATTTTAAAGTTTGCAAAGTGCTTTATGTGTGTCATTTCATTTGATCCTCACAACTAGTCTGTGAGTTAGATGAAAATAAAATTTTCATTTCACAGATTGGAAACCTGAGGCAATGAAAGGTTAAGTAACTTGCCAGGATTACACATCCAGTTGAGTGTCTGAGGCAGGGCTTGAACTCTGGCCTCCCTGACTCCTACTCCACTTTCTCTTATCACATATGGTCAAGCAGCTTCCCAAGTCCAAAATTTACATTCAAGTCTTGACTTGGGCATTTGCTGACTATGTGACTTTGGAGAAATTACTCAGCTTCTTAAAATCTGAGGTTCTTTGTCTATGAAACAGAAGTGGTGCTGCTTGTTTGTAGGATTTTGAGGAGGGTCTCCAGATATAATGTTTGTGAAGATCTTTGAAAAGCACTGGACAAATGTGAATGAGTCTTATTAATATGCAATATCATTCTGTTTAAGAGAGGGCACATGCAATTTTGAAGAGATCTGTAGCAGCAAGCACCCCAAGCATCCTCAGGGTTTGCCGCCACCACAGGTTCTTGGATCTGCTTTGATAAATGAAAGCAACTCAAAATGGGTTAACAAGCTTACTTTAATCAGTCAGACATATATCGTTTACCTTGTTCAGGGGAAAAAGGTCAGCACCCCAAACTTAAAAATATACAGACAGAATTATCAAGACATTAACAGATCAAGTAGACAGCTTTCCAAACTGTCCAACCATTACATCCATACCCAGTCAACATCTGGGTTTCCACATCTGGGTTTTTCAAAGCTGGGGGACTCTCAACAACGGCTTCCCAGAATTCAGATCAAATCACAGAACACTTCTCAAAGTGAGTCCCCAAACAAAGCTACACATCAGGGCTTATATAGCCTTCTCCTGGCTCAGAGAATGTAACAACCTTATTGACCCACTGGCCAATCAAAAAGTATCTACTGAAAAACAAGCCTCCCTCCCCAGGCTTCAGGTGCATTTTAGCCTAGGGGCAGGGAAGATCTTCCAAATTTGCATTCCCATTACAAGATCTCAAGAGCAAGCTATACTGCTGCCATTATTAGTAGTTCAGAGACTGGGGGCATCCATCCAGTTTATAAGCTCGGGAGAGTTTGGGCTCCATTGGTGTTCTATCTGCAAAGGATATGTACTATTAGTAATTCCAATCCCATTCCTGTTTCAGATGCACACTGCTTTCCCTATCTTCTCATGGCAGTGTTTCGCAACGTGGCACAGGGCACCTTTTCTTTTCTGAGGAACGTTGGCCTTGGTCGATGCTAGCACATTTGGCTCTGTATTCATGGACTCAGCTCCCTTCAGACTGTGCAATGCAAAACATTGTATAAAACTTGGAAGTGGGAGGAAAATAGCATTTGCTACTCCTGTTACCAGTCGTTGCTATCCTGGGACTTCAGGAAAAGGCTGCTTCTGTCAATCCCTCATGCAGCGACTAGATATCCATATTAAAAATGTCATTTTTTAAAGCAGTCTTGCATACAATTTCACTTATATTATTCAATGTTCATCCAGAAAATCACTGTGCTGTGTTGAATGTTTTGCTATTCCTTAACAGAACCAACTTCCTAAAACTTGGAATTTAAATAATTTTAATAATTTTTGATAAAAGACATTCAGGATCTTTATTTTTAGAACCCTGGTACTTCATAAATATTGGCATTTCATATAGTCCAAATCAGCTAGACAGTCTTCAATTCCTGATGTGTTGTGACACATAGTTCAGTTTTTGAGAGAGATAATTTGGTAGACTTTGCCAGTCATCACCTAACATGCTACAGGCGATCTCTATATTTTCCCCAAAATTCAAATAACACTGTCACTGTGGATCAGAAAACCAGTCACTTGGGCAAGTCACCATTGCTCTGCATTTGGGCTTCAAAGAGGAGAATAAGACATCCTTGTTTGTAGGCCTACATTGTGGTTCAGGAGGTTGTATCAGGTGATAACTGCCAAAGACTGGAGAATCCTCAGATGATAAAGGGTGAGGCAAGATGTAGGCCCACTTTGGCCTCTGCTACATGCAGGATGCCAGGACTGATGTGCCACATTGCCAGAAATGCTATTACAAATCCACTTTTTCCTTTTATTCTTACTTTAACAATACAAATGCTCCTAAGATGGGTCACCCATTAGCAGTGCTCGTTATAGGTGGTTTGTGATTTTTCAGCATCAGTAGGAATACTGGAGATTTGGTGGCAGGAGTGGCTGAAAGGTGAGAAAAGAAAGCAGGAAAGAGAGATGAGGAATTTTGAGTAAAACACTACCAACATCATAATTTTGTCAAGAGCCAACTCTGCTAGAAACTCTGTGCACTGATGATTGTGCTCTCAGGGCAAATCTCTTTTTCTCAGTGCCTGAAAGAATTTGGTCAGATTTCCCAGGAATAGAATGGCCTAAATTCAGTAAATTAAGGTTATTCCAATTGAAGTATAAATCAACTGGCAGAATTTTAGTGTCCAGCACAAGGCTTTGTACTCAGTCATTACTTAAAAATGAACTGAAGGGATGAATTAATCTGAGAAACAGGTAGGGATCTTGAAAGATAATCTAATCAGGTGGTTTGCAAAATAAAGTCTATAAACTACAGTCAATGGATCATAGAATCTTAAAATTGGAAGGAATTTCAGAGGTCATCTAGTCCCACTGAAACCTGAACAGAAATTACTTCTAACTCATAAGCTAGTAATTCAAGGCTTGAAGTGTTCTGGAAGTAGGAAACTTACTACCAAATAAACAAGCATTTATTAAGTACGTACAATGTTCTAGGCAGTATGTTAGTGGTTAGGGATACAAAGGAAAAAGAGAAACAGTCCTCGCCCTTAAGGATTTTATATCAAAAAGGGGAGATGATATATACACATACTGATATACATAAAACATTACAGAGCTCTAAAAGGTAACCTTAGGAGGGAAGGCATTAGAAACTGGGGGTGGTAAGCAAAAGACTCATGCAAAAACTGGCTTTAAATTGTGGGAAAAAAACAGGGATTCAGAGAGGCAGAGGTGAGAAGAAAATGCATTCTAGGATTGGCAGGAAGAGAGCAGGGAAAGGAACCTAGAACAGAAGCATGGACACGGCTCTGTTCTAGGCTCTCTTCTCTTTTGCTTAGGATTCAGTTAACTTCTCTACACAGATAATGACCAGATCCACATGTCAAATATCAGTGTCCCTCTCTCAAGTTCCAGGTTCATATCAACAATTGCCTAGGACATTTTGAACTGGATGTCCAATAGGAATTTCAAAAGAAACATGTTCAAAACAGAATTTTATCTTCCCTAAAAAACTCATTCCTCTTCCAAATTTTAAAAGAAAACAGCATCCTTCTAATTACCTAGGCTCCCAAACTTAGTGTCATCTTTGTTGTTACTCACAATCAATTGTTAAATCTGATCAAGTCTTGTCATGTGTCTGAGGAATAGTAGTGATTGGCTATTGGCTGGATCATAGCATGCATGAAGGCTGATTGGGTTGAGGGAGAGACTAATATGTAATAAGACTAGAAAACAAAAAGATTGTCTTTGATCCAAGAGATAATAGGCAGCCACTAGAGTTTATTGAGTAGGAGGATGGCATCCTTGCATTTTAGGAAGACTGGTACAAGGAGAGACTTAAGAAAAGAAGATTAATTAGGAAACCATTACAATAGTTCACATGAGAAGTGATAGGTGCTTAGAGGCACCTAAGGCAATAGAGATAAAGTAGAAAGAAAGGGACTTAAGGGAAAATTATTATGGAAGTAGACATGATAAGGTTTGGTAACTGATCATGTATGTGGGGTGAGTGACAGCAAGGATGAGACCAAATTATGAGTCTGAATAACTGGGATGATGGTAGTCTGCTTAATATATAAGTTTGGGGGAAAAGTGAGTCTTTTTTTTGAAAGATAGACTTTGGTTTTGAACATGTTCTTTCTAAAATACCTATGGGACATCTGGTTCAAAACCTCTTAGGCCATTGTTGACATGGACTTGAAATTTGGGAGAGACTAGGCTTTGACATATAGATCCAGGAATCATCTCCATAGGTATGATAATTGAATACATGGAAACTGATAGAGATCACCAAGAGAGATAGTTTGGAGGCAAAAGAGAAGAGAGTCTTAAATCACACCCATAGATGATGATCCAGTAAAGAAACTTGAGAAGGCATGGTCTGACAGGTAGAAACAGAACCAAGAGACAAAAGTAGCAAGAAAATCCATGACATAGACTATTAAGGAAGAGAGTGAGATCATCAATGTCCAAAGCTGCACAGGTCAAGAAGGATGAGAACTGAGAAAGAGCCGTTATATTAAACAACCATTAGATAATTGGTAACTTTGAAAAGAACAATTTCTATTGAGTGATGAGATTGGAAGCCAGATTGTAGAGTGTTTGGAAATCAGTGAATGGAGAAGTAGAGCAACTCAGTATAGATATGATTTTCTTTTGCTTTTTGCAGGGGGATAGCTGGGCAATTGCCCAAGGTCACAAGGCTAGTAAGTGTGAAGTGTCTGAGGTCAAATTTGTCCTCAGGTCCTCCTGACTCCAGGGCCAGTGCTCTATTCACTGCACCACCTAGTCACCCCTAGAAAGGATTTTTGAGGAGCTTGGCTAAGAGAGGAGAAATATTAGATGATTGCTTGTGCATGATAAGATCTAGTGAAGGTTTTTTTAATGGGATGAGACACAGATAGATATATTTGTGGACAGTAGGGAAGGGATCAGTAGAAAGGGACAGAATGAATATTAGGAGGGAAGGGATAATAGTAAAAGAAATCTCCTGGAGAAGATGGGAGGGAATGGGATCAAGGGTACATGCAGTAGAGGTCCTGGTAAGCATGTCTTTTACTTGGTACTCATGTTCTCTCTCTTCTCAGTGGTAGGCCACGTATTTTCTACCAAAATGGAGTTCAGGTGACACCCCATCAAACAGCACTTCTCTTGAGTGAATATAGAATTCTCGAATCTCTGAGTGCAGGGAAAACACAGGAATAAGTTCTAGTGGCCACCCAGAAACAGATTGATGACTGGGGCTTCCATAGGGTTTTTGAAGTTTTGATTGGTGTTTAATTACCTAAAATGATAAAAGGAAACTACCAATCAAAGCTAATGCTATTAGCAAGTGTTTATCTGTTGTTTACCAGATTTGGGGTATATAACACATGTCATTAGAAGCTGTTTAATCAGTTGTTTGCCAGACTTGGGGAGCACACACATGTCATTAGTACTTGTTTACCAGATTTGGGGGATATAGACACATCATTGCCAAACTATACACAAGTGCTTTTCTTATTACAGAGAAATGATTTATATAACAACTACTTAACCACATAATGTAAACTTAAAACAGAATAGATTTGTAATTCCACTATACCCATCAACCTTAGCAATAGTTCTTTCACTTCTTTAATATTCCTCTTGTTCATGACACAACTTAAAATCCTGTTATTGTTTTTGTTTCCTCAGTATTCCTCACCAGTTTCAGCTTTTTAAAAGATGTTGTGTCCTGGAATTATATCATTATTTTATATTTATTCTTCATTCTCTGTCCCTTGCTTCTGTCTTCCATATACATCTTTAAAAAAATCTGTTAGTTGATGAGTTTCCTATTCCTCCACACCTCAATTCTTCTTTATTAGAGCTGGTTCTTCAGTTGGGTATGATAATCTATCTTACCCTACAGGAAAGTAGGGAGAAGGGAATAATAGAGGAGAAGATGATAGAAGGGAGGGCAAATGGGAGGAGGGGGTAATCAGAAGAAAACACTTTTGAGGAGGGACAGGGTCAAAAGAGAGAATAGAATAAATGGGGACAGGATAGGATGGAGATAAATATACTTAGTCTTTTACAACATGACTGTTATGAAAGTGTTTGCATGACTATACATTTATAACCTATACTGAATTTCTTGCCTTCTCAACAAGGGTGGGTAGGGAAGGAAGAAGGGAAAGAATGTGGAACTCAAAGTTTTAAAAAACAAATATTAAAAATTGTTTTTATGTGCAACCGGGAAATAATATATAGAGGCATGGGGTATAGAAATCTATCTTGCCCTACAGGAAAATAGAAGGGAGGGAGATAAGAGGAGGGGGGGTGATAGAAGGAATGGCAGATTGGAGGAAGGGCAATCAGAATGCATATTGGGGTGGGGTGAGGGGAGAGATAGAGAGAAAATTTGGAACACAAAATCTTTTGAGCATGAATGTTAAAAACTAAAAATAAATGAATAGGAATAATAAAAAATAACGTGGGTTCAAATAATTTGCTTCACACATACGAGGCAGGGAAGATATTGCTATATGCAGTATACCTGAAAAAAAGATGTTTTTAAGGAATTACAAGCTCAATGACAAAGACCAGTATGATATTGTAGAAAAGAAAGGTAATGTAATCTTATTCTGCATTAAGAGAGAAATAGTTGCAAGAACTTAGAAAGGAATAATTTCTCTGTACTCTATCCTGGTCAAAGTATATCTGGGATACTTTGTCCAGTTCTTGGCACTGCATTTTAAAACATGACATTGATAAGCTGGAGAGGAAAATAGCTATGATGGTAAAGGACTAGGAGAGTGTCACATATAAGGATCAACTGAAATCATTGGAAATTTTTAGCTCAGAGAAGAGAAAATGTAGGTGGGACAAAAATTGGTTTCTTCAGCTAATTGAAGGACTCTCACAGGAAAGAGAGACTAGACTTATTGTTACTTGGTGCCAGAGGTCAGAACAAGGAGCAATAAGTGGAAATTACAGAAAAGACAGATTACACTGGATGTAGTGAAACTTTTCTCACAGCACCATCCCGAAGTAGAATGGGCTTCCTTTAGCTACTTCACTATTTGTCAAGTATGTTTTAGGGGGGAATTTTTATTCAGGTACTGGTTGGACTAATTTCTCTTTCAAAAGTTCCCTTTCACTTTGTGATTCTGTGATTCTGGGTTTGTATGAGGGCCCTTCAGGTGGTTGAGAAACTGGCTGTTTAAAAGTAGCATCGAAGTTATTAATATTAGCAATGCTTGTTTTCTTGTTATGCTTGTATTCTCCCACATTTGTCTTTCATAAAGAGCAAGCCCATTTTGATTAATTCTGGTTTTAAATATTGATTTTTTTGTTTTTGGCTTAATGAAAAGTGGGAGTAGATGGAGGAGGGGAGCCTGATTCTCACTAAAGTCACTTTTAGTCTGAAATGCTTAAGAACCACTGACCAGGTCCAGGGATGGTCAACCTAGAGTCCTAAGGTGGTATATGGCTCTTCAAAATTTCCCATATGGCCCTTGTACTAGGATGAAACAAACAAACAAAAAAAGATTATGATTATAAATTATAATGATGACAAGAAATCCTTTGTCCTTTAAAAGACCTAAAATCAAATTACATTGTAGAGACACATAAATAATGCAAGCATATATTGGATCTATTCCATATAACAAATGAATTAAGTATTAACATTTTGAAGAAAAAAAGTTATGATGACCCTTTGTCAATGTCACTAATGAATTGTCTCTTCTCCATTGTGAGGGTGCCACCCTACCCTTCAACCTTTTTCTAATTCATCCATCTACCTCACAATAAGCTGGTTCCTAGATGATAGTGAGCAATTATTTTCCATTTTATTGCTGAAGATCTCAAGGGAAGAAGCTTCCACAGAACACAGTACTCTGTAAAACATTTTGTATTGGAAAATTCTTCATTTAGTTAAACCTCAAAATCTCTTGCTTGTATTTCAAGTTGTTGCATATGCCAACTTCAGAGCTAATGTAGGGAATGAATGAAAAAAGACATTACCTCTACCATGTAATTTGGTATCCTTTGACAAGTAGTCATCTGGACAGTCTTTCAATGTTTTCAGGTATGGAGACTTCTTGCTTTCATTCTATCAGATGTTAAGAGGAAGCATGATATGCTGTGGAAAGAAATGAAAGTAGAACTAAAGCTGAATTCAAGTCCTACCTCTGACTTTTGCTAGTTTCGTCACCAATGGCAAGTCACTTCACCTCTATGCCTCAGTTACTTTATCTGCAAAATAGAGTTGATAATAACTGTAGAACTTCTCTCACAGGGTGGTTTGGAGGCTCAATTAAGGCACGAATATACAATGCTTTGTAAACTGTAAAGTGCTACAGAAGTGTCAGATATTTATTTTTCCCTTATATTTTACCCCATGGATCTTTCTTCCTTTTATCTCCCAACTACTCTCAGCTACTGTTACATTTCTCTGAGGTCCACATTGACCCTATCCTTTTATACTTCGGTATGTTCACTGTATGACCCTATCAAGGTTGAACATATTAAACTGTGAGCCTACTGAAGACAGTAACTGTATCTTATATGTGATTTGTATAGTTTAACATAGAATCCTAAAGAAATTTCTTTTTTACTCTAGTTGCCGACAGTGACAATGAAAGAAGGTTACCATGGACAGGACGAAGGCATTTTGACTCCTTCTTGTAAAGCTTTAAATTATTTTTGGCATGGTAGGGCAAGAAGAAAAATAGATGTAGTTCTGTTTTCTGCAGATCTGGGCCCTCTGATCCTCTTATTCTCAGGAGGGAGGAGAAACCATCAAGGACAAATTAGGAAGCTGTGGCAGCTGGGATCTTTCTCTTCTCTAAGGAAATGAGGCCAAAGCACCACTACCTTTTCCCATGAAAGCCTTTGAGTTGCTTAAGTTGATGATTTTAGCAGCTTAAAATCTAAGGTGGGAGGGAGGCCTTGAAGGCAGGCATATGACTTCACTAGCTGTTTTGCATAAATCTAATTTCCCCAGGAAAACAGAATCCTTCTGAAGTTGTTGAGGTCAGGCAGAGTGAGGCAGGCATAGGCAGTCCTGGCCCAGCTGGGGAGGAAATAGCATTTACATAGTGTTTATTCTCTCCTCAAGGACCATTACAGAGACTCTTTGAGCTTTGTAAGTTTTCCCAGTTTATTTAGGTGTGGCAACAAAATGGTGTTCAGTAGTGGTGATGATATTTCCAACCACTTGGTTCTTCTGCTCTCCCAGTAATGCCTCTGATATACTGTATGTTCCTGGAACTGGGTCAAGAAATGGTAAAAAAAAAAAATCCAATGTATGGGTGATTTGAGCCATTTTCAAATTTTTAATCATGTGGTTTTGAAGAAAAAGGACTGAGACAGAAGATGAATGAGAACAAAAGAGGTAGCCTGAAGAAGAGATTTCCAATGAATCAATCACTTAGTCAAAAAGGATTTATTAAGTGCCTACTATATGGCAGTCACTGGAGATAAAAGTTCAAAGAATAAAACAATCCCTACTTTCAAGGAGCTTACATCCTAATGGGGAAGAAAACAAGTACATATATGTATACATCTATCTATCTATCTATCTATCTGTCTGTCTGTCTGTCTGTCTGTCTGTCTGTCTCTGTCCATCCATCTATCTATGTATCTACCTATCTATGGAATAAATACATATTACATAGGTCAATAAATACAAAGTAGTTAAATACAAGGTAGTTTGAGAAGGAGGGCCTCAGATGATGGTTTCGTGGTTTGACTCAGAAAGTCTTCAATGAAAAAGACGGTGCCTGTGCTTTATCTTAATGGAAGAGAGGAACTCCATAAGGGGGAAGTAAGGAGGAAGTGCACTTTCATGCATGTGAGGTAGTTTATTGCTGGTGCTTTGGAAATAGGACTGACATCTATATTAAGCAAAATTTATACCCCTGATAAGATATCAATGAAATAACATAAAAACCCAATTTGACCCCAATGACCTATTCTGGTGCCTCAAATTCCCATCCCCTGAGTCATCCCACTGGGACACAGGGAAGTTCTCTGTTCAAATGCAAATATTTTACCAGCAGAAGGGTACCCATTAGCCTATTTGAATCTTTAGCCTTTCATAGTCTATTTGATAAACTTACACCAGAAATAAAATCTGAAGGAATGGTAAGCAGAAGAGGGAGATCATCATCTCCAGTGCTGAAGGGAATAATCTCACTGTATTATACCCTGAGCAGATTAAATTCTATTCAGTTCTAGGAATAATATTTTAGAAAGAACACTGACAAAATGGAGTGTGTCCAGAAGATGACAAGCAATATTGGTGAGAGAGCTGAAGACCATGTCGTTGAAGAAATAGTTGTAGGAACTTGGTACCTTTAGCCTAGAGAAAAGAAGATACAGTATGGCACAGTGGAAAGATTGCAGGCCCTACCTAGAGTTTAGGGACTGGGTTCAAATCTTGCTTCTCTATTAGTATCTGGGTGATGGTTATCAAGGCACTTGACCTCACTAGGTTTGAGTTCCTTATCTGTAAAATAAAAGGAATTGGACCAGATGACTTCGTGGATCTCTTTCAGTCCCTAAGATCCTATGATAGCACTTGGGATGTGTATGTGTGTGTGTGTGTGTGTGTGTGTGTGTGAGTGTGTGTGTGTAATATTAGTTGTCTTTTAGAAAAGATTTCATATGAAAAAAAGATTAGACATGTTTGTCTCAGTGTACAATAAGAACATATGGAAGATTTAATAGAGGTAGATTTAGATTCGATATAGTAGATATTCTCCCATGCCTGTAATTCTTTCCCTCCTGCCATTTCCTGGCTTCCCTGGTTTCCTTCAAGTCCCAGCTAAAATCCTACCTTTTGCAAGCAACTTTATAACTCCTTTAATGTCCTCTTCTTCTGTTCCATATGTCCAATTGTCCATATGTCCTTCTCTCTGTTCCATATGTCCAATTCATAATACATGTACACACATATTATATATAATAGATGAATATAACATGTATGTAGTTTGTACATGGGTGTTTATCTGGGTTTTTTCCTCCACTAGATTGTGATGTTTTTTAGAGCAGGGACTGGTTTTTGCCCTTCTTTGTATTCCCAGTGTTTAACAAAGTATCTGCACATAATAAACACTTAATACATGCTTGTTGACTTGAATTGACTTAAACAATGAAGTATCTAAAAGTGTAAAGGGCTGCCTTGGGGAGGAAACATTTCCCCCCTTCTGAAACCTTTTGAACAGAGGCTAGATGACCACATGTTCAGAATGTGGTAGAAGGGATTCACAATGAAATGTCACCACAGGCTCCTAATTCATTTCTTCCACTCTGATCTCTCCCTGATCTAATCCATCCTACATGGCACCACAAAATTAAACTTCCTAAAATATAACTTCATCTCTCTGCTCTCCTCCTAGGCCTTCTGTGACTATACAGAACAATAGGATCCTATCTCAACATTTTGGCCTACAAGGCTCATCAACCTTCTGGCTCTAGCCTCCCCACCCACTTTTTAAAAAAACTTTATCCTCTACTTCCCTGCTGAACCCCATTCTCCAGCCAAATTGACATCCTCAAGAATGTCTTATCCATTCTTAGATCTATGCCTTTCTATATTCCATCCCTCTTCCTCTGACATTTATTTCCCATCCTAACCCCATCCCTGCCATTTTTAAAGTCCTATCTGTTCTATGGACGCTTCTCTGACGATAATGACAACAGTAATGTACATATAATATCTCTGTGAGGTAGGTACTAAAAATATGGGCACAGTGAAACACCAGCCCCGGAGTTAGGAGGACTTGAGTTCAAATCTGGCCTCAGACACTTCACACAAAACCTAGCCATGTGACCTTGGGCAAGTCACTTAACCCCAGTTGCCCTTCAAAAAGCAAAAAAAAAATATTATTATCTCCCTCTTACATTTGAGGAAACAGGACCAGAGGTACCAAATAACTTGACCTTTATTAATAAGTATCATAGAAATGATTTGAATTCAGATCTTCCTTACTCTAAATCCATTAATCTCTC
>NW_027187378.1:38112585-38115004 GCF_028583685.1 Petaurus breviceps papuanus
GATTTGAATTCAGATCTTCCTTACTCTAAATCCATTAATCTCTCTACTATGATATACTGACTTTTAAATGATATTTTCTTCCTCTGAACTTTATCACTGATCATTTATACCATTTATTTTACTCTTAGATTGCATTGCTAGCTATTTCTTATGTGTGTTATTTCTCAACAAGACACAAAATTTAATTTTGATGTGGATAATATTTCATGCTTCATTGCTCTATACACCCAAAATCCCTAGTAGGTACTCAGTGAACTTTGGTTGCTTGTTAATATATGATTTTATATTGGCTGATTGTTGAAAACAGGAGGTGTTTGGCTGAGATTTGCTGACATATAAGAGAGAACAATGGAGTTCTGACTTTGTGAAGGCACTGGGCTCCAGAGGGTGGTGAGTTACTCTTAGCCCTACTCTTAGCCAGCGACATTACAGGGGCTACCTCTAAGAGCATTCTATGGTTCAGGGGGTTATATATTAATGGGCTGACTTCATTTTAGAAAGGTAGGTTTTTAGAATGGGGGCCATAAAAATAGCATGGGGGATTGAGTTAACATATATATATATATATATATATATATATGTATGTATGTATGTGTGTATGTATGTATGTATTTTGCCTTTTGGAGGGCAATCGGGGTTAAGTAACTTGCCCAAGGTTACACAGCTAGCTCCCTTGTGTGGGTGTTAAGTGTCTGAGGCCGGAACTGAACTCAGGTCCTCCTGACTCTGGGGCTGGTGCTTTACTCACTGCGCCACCTAGCTGCCCTATGTATATATATTTTTTCTATCAGGGAAGCTAATAGGAAATAGCCAGCATGCAAGAACCAAAAGCAGGAGGGCTGACCAAGTTTTAAAGATATAGGTTAGCAATGCTATTGTATGGAATTCAAGGGGCAAAAATAAATAAATAAATAGTTAAATAAATATAGTGGTGTAAAGTCAGACAAGAGTTCAAGCAATTGAATGTCCAAATAAAATGGAGCTCCTACAGAGTTAGATTTCCAATATGTATCAGTGAATCATCCATTATCATACCATTATCCTTATTTTGGCCCAGAGTTTAGCACTAATATCTCATGCCAACCCTACCCTGTTATTCTGATTCAGGAGTGGACAGCTCCTGGTCTCAGGGAGTACAATAGGCACTGATTCTGAAAGAAGGGAAGTTGCCTGGCCAGGGAACAATGAAAGACATACATTTCTCATTTTGTGGCTTTGTCAAAGGCTGGAACCATTTGGAAAATGCTGTAGCTTTCTGCTGCTTCAGTGGGAATTGATCCTGATCCTCAATGGAAATGTGGAAGGGTCTAAGCAGCATCTTTTTCTGGTGTCTAGAATGTTCTCTGTGGTAAGAACAATTCCTTCTGGTAAAGGCACCACAATCTCCCCTGTTTGTAATCATTCAGGCACTGCCAGTGGATAGCCCACAGGGCTTTGAGTCATTTGCCTGTGAGTTTTGAGGGTCATCAAAGCAGTCCAGTGGAAAAACCAGTAAACGCCTCCATTCTGCTCCAATGAGCTCCGTGAGGATTTGGAACATTCCGGCTCTGGGGGAAAAACACCAGAGCTTGTCAGAAAAATAATTCAGGCACACACAGCTCCCGGGTCCTGACAGACCTTTGTCAGAGAGTCTAAGTTAAGTGGGCAGGTGGCCAATCCTTGAAATCTAGTGTCATTTGAAAACAAACACAAACAGCAGGGGGCAAATAAAAACAGTGAATATCACAGTGATCAAATTAGCCATGGAAGTTAGAAACACTGGGTACAGTATTCATCTGCAACATGGGCTGCACCCTGGCAGTGCCCTTCCTGCCCTTGGGCTCTTACCTGTCTTACAATCAAATTCATGTTAATCTTCAAAACAAAGCAACATCTCTAAATGGCAGCTGTGGTGCAGCTAAGAGAGCATTATCCTGGAAACAGATGACCTGGATGCAAGTTTTGACTCTGCCGCTTAGTACTTGTGTGACCTTGGGCAAGCCATTTCCTTGGGCAAGCCATTTCATCCCTCCTCATCTCAATCCTCTTATTTTTTCAATATGGATTATATGATTATATATAAGGATTATGTAAACCTTAAGGTATCCCTTCCATTTCTAACATTCTAAGATCAAGCCTTCAAAATCCAGAAATCCATCTATACTCACGCTTTCGTAGGTCTTCTCCCTTGACTTTTCTAAATGTTTTCTTCTTCAACTCCCTTTTTTATGCCCTGTCCTATTCCCCATTTCTCTTACTTTTTTTTCTTGTTTTCTGTCTCCATCATTCTCCCTGTTCCTCTTCTCCCTCTTCTCCCTTTTCTCTCACTCAGTCTCTCTCTGTTTCTCTCTCTCTGTCAATCACACACACACACACACATGCCATACCCCTGTATATATGCCTCCCCAAACATTCGACCTGCACACCCCTGTGCACATCT
>NW_027187378.1:38115014-38121374 GCF_028583685.1 Petaurus breviceps papuanus
ACAAAGCTTTCCCTACTATATCACTGATTCTGTTAGCAATTATAGGGCTTAGAGCTGGAAGAGGCTTTGGAGATATGCCACTACACAGTATGGTGTAGTGATACAAGTGCTGGATTTGGAATCAGAGGATTTGAGTTTGGATTCTGACTCTGTTATTTTCTGACTATGTGGCCTCAGGCAAAGCAATTTCCCTCTGTGGTCCCCAGTTTTCTCATTTATAAAATGATGAAGCTGAATTAGGTAGACCATTGCTAAGATCCCTTCCAGCTCCAAATCCTATGATGTAGGTCCAACCTGTTCATTTATAGTTGAGGAAACTAAGTCCCAGAGAAGAGAAGTAACCTACTCAAGGTCACTAAGATAATCCGTGGAAGACATAGGAAGGAATTTTATCTTTCCCTCCTTTTCATCTCAATATTCTCCTCCTTTCCATCCTTCAAGTATCTACAGAAGCCAAACTTACCATTCCTTTCTCCCACCCCATCTACATGTTTTTCAACCTTTGGGCATGTCATTGAGCCCTTCTGCAAAAGAAGCAGATTGGTATTTGCAAACTGCCACCCTCACAGTTTAGGTAGGAGGAATGGATATTGAGATAATGGCTTTGAAGTGGTTTCAGCTCCTATCAGAAGAGAAAATGTGATCTATAAATATATATCAGAAGTAGCAAGGAAAGGTCCCAGTGGGGGAAAAAAAAACCTGACCCTAGGAGTCAACCTTGGATTTTAATCTTGGCTCAAAGATTGACATATTTATGTGACTTTTAGCAAATCAGTTTGCTTACCTCCCTGTACCTCAGTTTTACTGGCTTTGCAACGGGGAGAATTGTTCCTTCCTTCTCTCTACATCTCAGGAATGTTATCAGTTTGAATGAGTCAAGTAGGAAGCCGTTAAAAATGTTGGGGGTGTGATGGGGAGGGAAAAACAATTTAAAAACAAAGACGATTGTTATCTTTCTCAATACCCACAGTCTTGTGAGCACTCTAGTTAGGAAATGTAACATCCTGTATTATTTCTCCTAAGGAGCACAGGGGATTTTATCTCCTTCATCTTCACTACCACAGTGGGAGATAGGTGGGTGGAGAAATGTCAGTCCTTATAAATATGTTATTGGTAAATAATGGTAGTGCTCCCAAAAAGCAGAAGGAAGGACTGCTGTTTAGGTGATTCTCTGGGTTGGCTACTTCAATTTTCTTTCCCACTTGTGTTTGGTGTGAAGCCTGATTCAAAACAAAACACATGTTGAGAGCATTAGCTGGTGAGCACTAGGGATCATGAGAAGAGTGCTGGGCTTTGAGTCAGAATCCTGGGTTTGCCATTTACAAATTGTTTAACTTTAGGCAAGTTGATTCCTCTTTCTAAGCTTTACTTTCTTCTTGACTTTATGGTGGAATAAATATTGACAGTGTAGCATAATAAAAATAATTAGAATAATACCTGACAGTTTTATAGTCCCTTAAGGTTTGCAAAGCACTCCATTTACCTTCATTTGAACCTCTGTGAATATAGATATCATAGGCATCATTGTCCCTATTTGACAGAGAGCAGTTAAATACCTTCCCTACCCACCACCACTCTGTTAATAAGTATGAAGAATTTGAACTCATGTCTTCTATGTACCAGAGAAGAATTTCTCACCTACTTTTCACTCCAGCATTGAGTTTGTTGTCTTAATCATAGTATGTGTTTAGTAAATGTTTCTATGACTTGGGTTGACTGTATATCTGGGTCTAGATTTTTAGATAAGGTTCTGAACAACCAGGCATCTGTACTGCCCAAACCCAGTGATGTGTGATGACCACATTTAGGACTCTGTAAGCTTGGAAGCACCGGGTCCTGCCAGCAGTTTTGCCATCTGTCAGACACGAAATGTGTGACCTGTTGGACTCCCAATTTCCAATAAGTAGTAAGGCTGAAATACTTTCCAAGGGTGATTCTCTGGAGATAATAAGAGTGACTCTAGGCAAACATAATGTAGATTGGTTTGGAGACAGGAGCTATGGGTGGGCAAGAATCTTCTGAACTGGGGGGATATTGTGGGGACAACATAGGATAAAGATGTAAAGAAACCCCTCTAACCCTTCCATCCTCCATATAAACCTCTGACTGTGTTTCAAAAACATCAACTACTTGAGGGTCATTAAAAGACTTGGGAGAAAATCTCCCAGCAGCAAAAGATTTTTAAAAAGCTGCTTATTTTTATTTTAAAAATATTTTTTAAAATTATTATTTGTATATTTTGAAAATCTTTTAAAATTTTAGTTCCAAATTTTCTCTCTCCATGACACCCCTCCCCCACCCACTGAGAAGGCAAGCAGTATGATATCAATTATGCATGTGAAATCATGAAAAATACATTTCCTTATTAGTCATTTTTTTAAAAGCAAGAAAAATAAAAAAGTGAGAAAATTATACTTTAATTTGCACTCAGAATTCATCAGTTCTCTCTCTGGAGGTACATAGTATGTTTTTCTTCTTGAACCCTTTGGAACTGTCTTGAATTGTTGTATTGATCAGATCAGCCAAGTCTTTCACAGTTTATCAGCATTACAACATTGTTATTACTGTGCACAATGATCTCTCAGTTCTTCTCATTTCACTTTGTATCAGTTCATATAGGTCTTGCCATGTTTTTCTGAAATGACCCCCTCATCATTTCCCCATAGCACAATAGTACTCCATCACTATCATATTCCCCAACTGATGAACATTCTTTTGATTTCAAATTCTTTGCCACTACAAAAGAGCTGCTATAAATTTTTTACACATATAGGTCCTTTTCCTTTTTCTTTGATCTCTTTGGGATGTATAGACCTAGTAGTAGTATTGCTGGGTCAAAGGGTATGCACAATTTTATAGCCCTTTGGGCCTCTTCCAAATTGCTCCCCAGAATAGTTCACTGTTCCACCAACAATTTATTATTGTACCTATTTTTTTTCTCCAGTGTGGAAAGATTGTGATCCAAACATTTCGTTGAGATCTTCATTCAGTTTAATTAATAAATGTTTATTAAAGGCAGCATAGTATAATGGAAAGAATGCTGGATGTGGTATCTGGAGAGACCTCAGAAGAAACCTGGGTATAAATTCTAGCCCAAACATTTACCACATATGAGATCTTGGAAAAATCACTTAACCTCTATGAGCCTCATTTTCCTATAAGTTAAATGGGGATAATTGCACTGTTTCCTTCATAAGGTCGTAGTTAGGAAAATGCTTTGCAAAACTTGGAGTGTTATGCAAGTTTTTAATTATTGCTAATTGAACTGACTGCACCTAAACTGAAAAATTAGTGTGAATTGTCACAGTATAAGAGTATTGAAACAGGGATCAAACAGTGAAAAATGAGGATATTGTATAGTGAAGACATATATGTGTTTTGACTACTTTTCTCCCCACCCTCTATTAGGAGAGGAGGCATCTCTTTAGCAATCATGTCTGTCATTTGGAGACCTTCCTTCTAATTTCTCAATTGATAGGAATTTATTCTCTTGTGATTATGGTTAATGTCTTGTCATTCCAACTAGGACTTTTGAAGAGCCTGCGATGTTAAGGGAAGAAAAATAGTGGCCTAGGGTTCCAGGAAATAAACCTCTCTCATTGTAAAGAGTGCTAGCTGCCAGCAGATGGGTCCTAGGGCAGCCTGAGTCAGAAGTCTTTAATTTAGAATTGAAGGGTACTCTATCCCTGCAGGAGAGAAGGATTTACCATATTCCTCATGTAGGCTCTCATGCTCTGGGGGAACAGGGATCTGTGGTAGACTGGGGGCCTTGAGTCCCAGACCCAGGCCTGGATTAAGCATGTTAGGTACACATTGAAGGGAGTTATTTAGCTGATAACACCATGAGGAATTCTGTGGTTTTGCAATACTGCACAGTAGTTACAGAAACCATTCCATTATTAGGCAAAGTAATGTTTCCTATTGGTGGCTAGACAAGTAAAATTCCTTAGGAAAATGGGTAGATAGAAGCAAGGACTACTACCCAAGGTGGATTGTTAGAAGTAGGAAAAGGAACAAATAATGCTAAAAATGTATTGAGGAAGGAAAAATAAGAAAGCAAGAAGTGGAATAAAAGTTGTCTTCAATGATATGAAAGACTGGGGAGTAGAGGCCAGCACAGTGATGGACCCTTTGGAAGCCCTGTTGACAAAGGAAGGATACTATATTGGTGACACTGGGATATTAACAGCACTCCAGGAAGGCCTGGAACATATTTGTGACTCCTTTAGGAGAGAAATATAGGAGTACTATAGATTCTGAGCTAGAAGGGTTCTTAGTTATAATCTAATCCACCTTCCTTATTTCTCAGATGGGAAAACTGAGGCTCAGAGGATTTAAATGACTTCCTCATGGTCATACAGCTAGTACCTGTCAGAAGATGAATTGGAACTCAGTGCTTTTATGCCTCCAAACTAGCATTTTATCAGCTGGGCCATGTTGCCTCTTAGGACATAGACAGGGATCATGGAAGGGCTTTGATCCTGTCCTGAGGGAAGGATCAATGAGATTATACACCTACCATGTTTCCCCGATAATAAGACACTGTCTTATTAATTTTTTTTGGACAGAAAAACACCAGAGGGCTTATTTTCAGGGGAGGGCTTATTTTAATGAACATTGACAGTAATTTTAATAAACAGGTAAATGTGAACAAAAAAATGTACCTTTATTCAATAATGAATTCAATAAAGAACAGGATGACGCGCTCACTGCTGCAGCTCTGATTGGATGCAGCTCGGAGCGCAGTGTGCATTTCACCCGGGGGAGGGGGGACAGTGTATACAGAGGGTACCGTAATGTAGCATGTAGCGCAGGGGATCACCTTCACTACAGTAGCAATCTCAATAGGGCTTATTTTCGGGGGAGGGCTTATTTTAGAGGAATCTTACACAGTAAGGGGAGGGCTTATTTTCGGGATAGGTCTTATTATCGGGGAAACACGGTATTGAAAAATATATACATGCACAGTTGGGTATGATAGATGGAGTGCTTGGCCTAGAGTTAGTAAGACCTGAGTTCAAGTATGGCCTCAGAGGCTAGCTGCATGAACCTGGGCAAGTTACTTAACTTCTGTCTGCCTCAGTTTTATCACCTGTAAAATGGGCATAAAAATAGTGCCCAAATTGCAGGGTTGTTGTAAGGATCAAATGAGATACTATTTATAAAGCATTTAGCACAATGTCTGGCACATATTATGTGCTTAATAAATACCTTTCCCTTCCCTCCTTCTTCTACCTCCCCCCACTTCCCCGTTTTAAAAATTTCTTCTTTTCAGTCTACTTGCTGGAAAAAGTATTGGTAGGCTACTGTGGGAGCTAATGACAGCTTGCATTTCTGTGATGTTTTGCTGCTTACAAGGTGTTTTTGTCATAACAGTGCTGTGACAGCATAGAATGACAGTTTTAGAATAGGAAAGGATCTCTGTGGCCATTTAGTCTAACACCCTCATTTTACAGATGAGGAAACTGAGGACAAGGGAGGTTGAATGACCTGTTCAAGTTCACACAGAGAGTGAACATCACAAGTGAGATTTGAATACAAGTCCTCTGACTCTATAACCAGTGATCTTTTCAAGTAGTGTTATTCCCCTTATGTAGTTGAATGGTCTTAGAACTGTTTTGATCATATTCCTCTGTCAGTAAAAATAAAAGGATTCAGAAAATCCCTCCCCAAATATTTATACTTTGCTCTGTATAAATTATATATACCTGTACAAATGTGCTAATTTCTCATGCACTTTATAAAATATATGCAAAAGTTAAAAAAGAATAAGATAAAGGAAAATAAATGTTTAAACTATCATTTCTTTGATTTATTGATGGCACAAAAAAATTTGCCCTCATAAAATTATGCTTTCTTAAGAGTAAAAGAGGAGTGTGATTGGATATGCTTCATTATTATTTTTTAAATCTTGGTTTAAGCCTTTGTGATGCAGAAATTTGAAGGTCTGATTTTATGTTGTTTATTTCAATACTTGGTTTTAATGGCTGTCAAAACTGAAAAATGCTACATCACAAAGATTCAAATAGAAGAAGCGTATTGTTGTCTGTACTTACTAAATCACGATGCGAGTTTTTCAATTCACCAGTTTTGCAAAGGGTTGTATTAGAATGAAGCTAGTAAATTTCCATCTCCCCTAATGGGAAATTAGTCATGGTCTCTGGAGGTCAAGTCGTTGGTCTAGAATTTGGCTGTTCCAGATGGAGAAAAGGGTCCAGCAGCAAGGCAGATGGCAAGATACTTGAATGAGTGCTGGTTTCCTGCCAGGAGAGAGATGGTCTTTATCTTTTTCTGAGCTGTCTTATGAGACAAGGTGTGTGTGTGTGTGTGTGTGTGTGTGTGTGTGTGTGTGTGTGTGTG
>NW_027187378.1:38121384-38164528 GCF_028583685.1 Petaurus breviceps papuanus
GTGTGTGTGTGTGTGTGTGTGTGTGTGTGTGTGTGTGTGTGTGTGTGTGTAGGTTATTTGGAGCAGTGTTACAGATCAGAGAGAGTTCTATGTTTGGCTACTTGAGTCTCAAGCTTACTAGTAGCATCAACCACTGCTACCTCTTATGATAGTGGCAGTGGCTATTAACATTCTCAGGAAGTATTCTCTTCCCAGTCTAACTTGTCCTTCTGAACCAATGTGCATCCTGCCATCCTCACCCTGGGATTCCCCACAGTATGTGTCTAGTCTATCTCAAGGAATGGAAGGCACACCATGCTTCCTCTCTTGGAACCTTGTGGAGAGGTTACGGAAGGGTCTTACTTCTGGGGAAGCAGAGTTTGCCTTGTCCCCATTGTAGCCTGTGTCCCATCTTGGGGGTCTAGGTGGTGTTTGGACACTGGGTCAGGCAGGGGTCATGTGAGGTGCATGTTGTTGTATGCACAGCTGCTGCTGGTGGAGACAGGTCTAAGAGGAGCTTGATGGAAATTAAACACCTGCCTTCTTGCCTGCCTACCTCTATACTGGGAAAGGGGAAGGAGAGCAGCAGAGGGATGAAGTGGCTGCAAGGTTCTTCAACAGTGATGCTGTTTTTCCAATCTAGTTTTTTTTTTTTACATCCATCATGCCTAACTCCTGTGCCCATGTGTCTCACTTTCAGACCACACTTAGAAACTGAGAGAAATGATTATTTCTTTAAATGTTAGTAATTAATTATTGAATTAGGACCAAGATTTTTCCCCTTTTCTACTTATTCATCCAGAAATCAACCAGGGTGGGAAATCTTGGACAAAGATTTACCCAGGCTAAGACCTAATCAAAGATAGTAAAGAAATTCTAAGTTTAGGTGAATGGGTAGATTCATGTTTATTGTGTTTACTCAGACAGGTCTGGGAAAATGTAAATTCTCCTTTATGGATATGGAAATTGATAAGTCTCTTTGATCAAGATTTGGGTGATCCAAGTCCCATATCCCCAAAACCCTGTTAAAATGAGCCCACATCTCATTATATTTATTTTCTCATTAATTGTTAACCATTCAGAGTTGATTGTCACCTTCTGGATCATCCACTCTTCCAAGGGCATATAAACTGTGAATCTACCGCCATGAGGGGTCTTTGGCATTTGAGAATGCCATTGACCTCTTTTATTAATAAAATACTAGGATGATTAATAAAATGATTAATTATCCAGAGACTGTATTTCTCAAACTTTCTTTTTTTGAGGACAGAACCAAAGCATTTATTCAAATGCCAGAAAAACAAGTCCCAAAATCAGAAAGTCAAATTCATTACAGAAACCACAAAGCTGGTACACATAACCAATGAAACAAACACTTTCTGAAACCTTCCCAAACCTTCTCCATCAGGCCTTCAAAACAAAACAGACTCCATCAAGCAAGGATCCTCCTCTCTTCACTCATGGTAGCTCCTCAGCCTCCACACTGCTAGCTCCCAGAAGATCTCAGTTCTTCTCAATTATTTTCTCAGTTCTCAGTTCTTCTCAGTTCTCAGTTCTCTTCTCATTTCTTAGTTCTCTCTCTCCAGCAGTACCCACTCAGCCTCCGCACTGCTTGCCCCTAGCAGTTCTGTCTCCCAGCAGGTCTGGCTCTCTAGCTTCGGCTTTTCCTTATATATGGTATTAGCTCCACCCTGTTCTGCCCCTTCCTGTTACATCTGCAAGTTCATCCCACTCTGGGATACACAAATTCTGGATCTTAATACTTGATACAATCTTGAACTGAAACAAGGTGCTAAGTAGTTAAATAGCTGAAACAATGTTAACTACTTACCTTTCTTTTTTTTATTATTATTAATTTGTTTGTTTCCTTTTAGTTTACAGGATTCAATTCCACAATTCCTTGAGTTTCACATTTTGTCCCCCTCCCTCTCCTGCCCCCCATGGCGGCTCATAGTCAAGTATAGGATCTGTAAATACTTTCACATTATATATTAGTCAGGTTATAAGGACGAATTGTACCAGCTTGCTCTTTCCAGTCCCAGCCCTTTGGTGATAGGCCTGGTAGTGGACCTTGTGGTTGGTGGGAAGACTTGCCCTTTGAGTTGATCAGGCCCCTTCTGGGCCTGCCTCTGCCGGCCACGCCTTCCCCGCCTGCTGTGTCTGCCGGCCGCACCATGCCTTGTGCCTTCCTGGCCTACTCTCAAACATTTTAAACATTGCAAAACCATGGCAATGAAGTTCCTAGAGAGAAAGTGATCTGCTTAATATATGGCAGAGCTGGGACTTGAACCCAGAACTCCAGATTCCAGGTTTTGACTGCTTTCTGCTGCATGCCCAGCCTCTTACAATGCAGTCCCTGTGACATAGGACTCATCATTCCATTCTAAACACCTATTTCAGGCTCCATGCCGAGAAGATGAAACATTCTGCTTGCAGCTCCTCTGATGAAACAAAGGAATGCTGGATCCTATTTGTCACTGTCAGGAGATTGTACCTCTCTGGGATTTCATCCTGAACTATATAGCAGCCTGTTTTTCACTGACCCCCCTCCTTTATCCCTCCACTCCATTTTCTTATTCTTCTTTTCTTCCCAAATAGATGCTTGCCAGATCCCCATCCTTTCAGCTGGACCCCTGCCCTGGCAGATGCCTCTCACAGCTTTTTGCTTTGATTTGGGACTATTGAACATGGGTTTTCATGTTTATAGACCCTTGGGGATATTCAGCAAGTGAATTGGGAAGAAGCAGCCTGGGGTTTGGGTTGGTGAAATATCAGCACCTTAGCCTGTTAGTGGGGGCTTTTCATCATTTAACAAAAGAAATGTAAAACAAACAGTGAGAAATATTTAATTACTTTTCATCTAGGAGGTGATCAAATGCCCAGCAACTTTAATTTTGGAAGGTAAATTTGGGTTTCTCAGTATAGAATTTCAGGTAGCTCAGTCTGGGCAACAATTTCCCCAACATATCACTCTGTGCAAGGACGTCCATTGTCCAGCGGCCTGGTGACCTAGAATTCATTCAGCTTATTACTGCTGTTGGAAGACTATTTACAGATCAATTCAATTCAATTTGGCCAGTGTTTATTTAACATTGACTATAGGCACAGTTCTATGATAGGGCCACAAAGATCAAATGAACCCAGCCCCCACTTCAAGTTGCTTATATTCTACTCATTGCAAATGCAGTATATGAATACATACGTATAGCTCAATGTAAAATGTGTTGAGGGCAAAGGAAAAATCCAGATAAAGTGTCCTAGGTAAAATTTGAGAATAAGGAGAGCACTTTCAGTTGGAGGTTAGTAGGGGATCAAGGGAAACTTTGTGGAAGAGGTGGTGCTTGAGTTAAACATTGAAGGAAGATAAAGGTTTGGAAATAAGAATGAAAGTATTCTAGACGTGGGAGATGACATGTGTGAGTGAACAGAGGAGAAAGCGAGGATATCCAGTTTGGGGGAATAGCTGGGAGTCCAGTTTTTCTGATTTGAGAAAAGGAATCATGTGAAATAATACTGAAAGATACTTTGGAAGCTACAAGAGTTTTTCTCCCTTGAATTGATGAGTAGATAGATTTGAGAGGATAGAAATGGGGAAAGGGAAGGATGTGCCTGTCAATAAAGAAAGAAGTCATAGGAGTTATTTAAGAGAGGTATTAATAATAGCTTATATTTATTTAATAGCCCTAGAAGGTAGGTAAGTGTAATTTATCCTTTTACTCATTTTGCAAATGAGTAAATTGAATCTTAGAGAGGTGAAAATGACTTATGTGAGGACACACAGCCAATATATGCTAGAACCAGGATTTAACCTCAATTTACCTGGGTTCAAATCTAATAGTCCTTCCACTTCCCACTCATGACTCACATGTAGGGTCTTCCTTGCCCAAATGTCTTCTCATATTAGAGGTGATACTGACCCACCAAAAGCAAGCAAGTTATGTCAGGTCCTATTTAGGTCAAGCGCAGGATAAGCACCAACCTGTGTGACATTTAAGAATTGGCCTAGCTGAGTTTTGCAGGGGCTCATAATCACTGTGTAGGACATTGTGTGTGTATGTGTGTGCTCATGTGTGTGTTTAAATTTCAGTGAAAAAATACCCAAACATTTGGTGAGGACCTGTAATCTGTTTTGTTGGAAGGAAGGGTCCCCCACTGATGAAGTCATCTAGGATACCTTTGAAATGGCTTATTTCTTCAGAAATTGCTTCAGAGGTACAGTACCTCTGAAATGGCTCTTTTCTACCAAAGTGTCAGCCCTAGTCAACTGGCCCATAGAGAATGTGGTGAAATGCTGACTGATGCTGCTGTTATAGCTCCCTCTGGCCCAGGCAGGTTCGTTGTTTGTAAGAAACTATAGTCCCAAACCTTCAAACTCAATGCTGAACAGATCAAAAGACTTCTTATATTCCGCATTGAGCTGAGCCCATCTGGCATTTGATGGGTCCCTTCTCCCTACTTCCTGCTGACCTATGTGGGCTGAGGGTCTTTGCTGCTGGGCTCTAGTTTCACAATTGACCCAGTTTCTAATTCCATCCCCTTCCAGACTCGGCTTCATAGGATAACTAAGACATTTAACTGATATGCCTGAAGCATGACACAATAGGCTTTTTGCTCTGGCTTGGGACTATCAAACATAGGTTTGCACATTATTCTAGTAGACCCTGGGGATATTCACTGTGTCGGGATGATCTCTCTTGAACATGGACAATCCCCTTGCCTGCAGTCAAACATCAGAGGACAAAGCAGCCCGTCTGACAGCACTGTGTTTGCTGCAGTTGGTGAAATGCTCTGTCTTTTCAGAAGAGAAGGCTTGGAAACTGGCATTCCTTGGTCCGGGAGAGGCTTAGGAATCCCAGGGCAATGCATTTTAATTTCCCTGAGGGTATACGCAAATAATGTCTTCCTTTTCTTTGTCATCTGCTGGCAATCAGCAGTGTCAAGTCTTGAAAATAAAACCACTTTCTCTGGAGAAACAAAGGTTTTGAAAATAACAATGAAGATGCCTTGAAAATTTGGAACCACTTGAAATTATTGATCTGGGAGTCTCGCCAGGGGCGCTTCACATACACTGTTCTTTAAGAAGACAGTCCAAGTCACAGGGAAATGGTAATGGAGCTAATTGAAAGGTGAGGTTGCAGATGAGATATTTATTGGTGATTGATATTCTGCTCAGAGATGCACTCAGCACCTGCAATCACATTAACCAAGGCTGAATTGAAAGCAGTCTAGTTCTTGGTTTACAACAATGGGTGTCTTCCAGGATACTGCCTGAGGAGATAAGACAAAAACAGTCTAGTAACACTTTCCTCTCTCCTTTAAAATGAGGGGGTTGGATTAGATGGTCTCTAAGGTACCTTTTGGCTTTGGCATTCTGGTGTCACTAAGTGGCTGCAAAGCAGCTTCTGGCAGTGCCCAGCCACCCTTCACCATGGGAGACACTCATAATGAGAGTGATAAAAATAATAATATAGTAATGATAATGGTGATAATTCATACATCAAAAGACCTGCGGTGTCATTGGAATGCGAACTTCCTTCATAGATGCACATTGGCCTTCTTGAATTGCTATGGACACCCCCCCCCCGAAAAAAGCCCCCAAAACAACTGTCACCCAGAGGCAGGGTAGGAAGAAACTGTGACCTAACATTTAAATAGGGGAGAGGAGAGGGAAAAAGATGGGGAGGAGAAATGAACTTAATATGAGTCACTCTCTGAATGGTACCAGAGACACTGACCTGCTCTTGAGCCATACAGGCCAGTCAGTCCATAAACATTTATTAAGCACCTACTATGTTCCAGGTCCTGTGCTAAGCACTGGGGATACAAAGAAAGTCAAAAGACAGTTCCTTCCCTCAAAGAGCTCAGGGTGTAATGAAGGAAAGAGAACAACTAAGGGCAACCAAGACATAGATACAAGATAAATAGGAAATAGTCAACAGAGGGAGGGAACCAAAGTTAAGAGGGATTTGGAAGAGTTTCCTGTAAAAGATGGAATTTTAGCTGGAGCTTGAAGGAAGCCAAGGAAGCTGTGAAACAGAGATGAGGAGGGAAAGCATATCTCAAAAACCTAGAAAGAAGAAAGTATCAAAGAGAAGAGAGTGATCTACAGTGTCAAAGGCTGCAGAGAGGGTATGAGGTCCCATGCACACAGGACAGATAGCTAGGAAAAATGCCCTGAGTTGGAGTGTCTTGTTCAAGGAACATCAAGGAGATGCCAGGGTCATTGGATTGAAGAGTATATGGGAAAGTGGAAGGTACAAAAGTAGGGGGTAGGGTACTAAGTTACAATAGACTTTGAGTGCCAAAAAAAGAATTTTTAAATTTGATCCTGGAATTGGTAGAGAGCCATTGGAGTTTATGGAATAGAAAGGTGACCATCATCAGCTTTAGGAAAATCACTTTGGTGGCTAAGTGGAAGAGACTGGAGTAAGGAAATGTGGCAAGCCAACCTATCATCAGGCTATTGCAGTAGTGCAGGTATGAGGAACTGAGGGACTGCACAAAGGTAATGTCAGAGGAGAGAGGGAACATATTTGAGAGATATTACAAAGGTAAAGTCTACTGCAGGCTTTAATAGCAGATTGGATACAGGGGTAGAGGAGGATAAAAAAGAGCAAGGAGTTGTTGATAATACCTAAGCTGGGAACCTGGGAAGGTGGCAGTGCTCTCAGCAATCATCGGGAAGTTTGTAAAGGAGGAGGGTTTGGGTGGAAAACTAATGAATTCAGTTTTGGACATATTGAGTTTAAGATGTTTATAGCGGTGTTGTGAAACTCAAATAGAAATAGGGTCACTAATTTGTACATAAGGATCCCTGTGGGTCCCATATTAACTGAGTTTTAAAATATAATGTTACCTACTTTATTGCACTTTTTATATTGTTAAATATTTTCCAGTTACATTTTAATCTGGTTTGGGCTGCACTTGGGAGTATTGCAGTCCGCAGTGGCCCACAGACTGTGTGTTTTTGACACCTCTGGTCTATAGGATATTTATTTTTGAGACATCTAATAGGCAACTGAAAATGGGAGACTGGAGGTTAGCAGAGAGGTTAATGGTGGATAAATAGATTTCAGACTCATCAGCATGGAGATGATAATTGGAAGCAAATGAGATCACTAAATGAAGCAGTATAGAGGAAGAAAGAGGAGAAGAATGCTCAGGACAGAGCCCTGTAGAACACCCATGGTTAGCAGATGTGACCTGGATAAAGATCCAGCAAAGGAGACAGAGAAGGGACGACTAGTCAGATGAATAGGAGGAAAACCAGGAGTGAGTACTATCTCAAAAACCTAGAAAGAAGAAAGTATCAAAGAGAAGGGAGTGATCTGTTGTGTCAAAGGGTAGAGAGAGGTTAAGAAGAATTAGGACAGAAAAAAGGTGACTAAACTTGGCCATTATTAACTTTGAAGAGAGTAGTTTTGGTTGGATGATGAGGTTGAAAGCCAGACTATAGAGAGTTAAGAAGGGAGTGAGAGGAGAGGAAGTGGAGACTTCTATTGTAGATAGCCTTCTCAAAGAGTTTAGCCACAGAAGGCAAAAGAAATATGGGAAAATAGGTAGTGGGAATGGGTGAATCAAGTGAGGGGTTTTTGAGGAAACCTGGCCATACTTATAGACAGTCTGGAATCAGCCAATACAAGGAAGAGATTGAAGGTAAATGGGAGAGTAGGAATGATTGAGGGGACAATCTGTTGTAGGAGATGGGATCGCATGGGGTCACTCACTCAATGAGCATTTATTAAGCCATCTTGGGCTTCTGTGATTTTGGTGATGATCTTTTAACATTGTGTGTTACCAGAAGACCAGTCTAGCTAAAATCAATTACTGGGCCCTGGTTTGAAACTGTGCACTTTGCACGTTTGAAACTACAAATCTTTAGCATGTTGACGTGTTCTGCTGGCATAGTATTTTGAGAACCTTTAATGGCAGAATAACAATATGGTGCTTTATACTGGGGGCAACTAGGTGGTGCAGTGGATGGAGCTCCAGGCTGAGAGTCAGGAAGACCTGAGTTCAAATCTGATCTCAGATACTTGCTGTGTGTGACTTTGAGCAAGTCATTTACCTGTGCCTCAGTTTCTTTATCCATATAATGAACTAGAAAAGGAAATGGCAAACTACTCCAGTATCTTTGCCAAGAAAAGCCCAAACGGGGTCGCTAAAAGTTGGCCATGACTGAAACGACTGGACAACAAGAAGTTTTATGCTTATAAAGAACCACTCTGTGAAGAATGTAGTGCAAGAATTATTATCACCATTTTGTAAATGAAAAAATTGTGCCAAGGAGATATTGATGTACTTTTAATCATGACTAGTTATTGCCAGACTTAAATCCAACTTTTCTAAGTATAGTAGTGTTTAATCTGCTATACTATATTGTCTCCATTTTGATCCTGCCCAGTTTACTAACTAGTAGGTGATTTCAAGAAAGTCACTTAAACTATTTGGGTCTCAGTTTCCTCACCTATAAAATAGGGACAATATTACCTGTTCTATTATAGCAGGAGGGCTATAAACTGTTCATACCCTTTAATACAATAATACCACTACTAGGTTTATATGCCAAAGAAATAAAAAAAGGGAAAAGGACCTATTTGCACAAGGGTATTTATAGCAGCTCTCTTTGTGGTGGCAAAGAATTGGAAAGTGAGGGGGTGCCCATCAATTGAGGGATGACTGAGCAAGTTGTGATATATGACAGTAATAGACTACTGTTGTGCTATAAGAAATGATGAGCAGAATGATTTCAGAAAAACCTTGAAAGACTTACACACATTGATGCAGAGTGAAGTGAGCAGAGCCAGGAGAACATTGTACACATAATAGCAATGTTCCAGAGAAAGAACTGATGGGAGACTGAATGCAGATCAAAGCATACCATTTTTCCTTCCTTTCTTCCTTTGTTTTCTTCCACAAAATGATAAATATGAAAATTATTTGTGTGATTGCACCTGTATAACCTATATCAGATTGCTTACTGTCTCAGAGAGGGGAAGGTGAAAGAGGGAGAAAGAAAATTTGGAACTCAAAATTTAAAAAACCTTAAAATTGTTTTTACATATAATTGAGAAAAGCATTAAAAAGAAAGTGTTATACTAGTGATAAGAGAAATACAATAAGCATAATATAACCTAAAAAATTACCTGTTCTATGTTTTTTATCTCTTGGGAAAGTAAATGAGTTAATGTACATGTAAATAATTTTAAAAATGAAAAAAAAAACCCCACAAATTAAAGGTGAGAACTATTACTTTTTTCCTTCCTTTCCCCCCCTTTTTTCCTCATTTCTCTAAATTCCCTGCTTTTTTCTTATTTCTTGAACACCACTCAACATTTAGGCAGCACTTAGTGCTTCCCAAAGTTTTCTCTCATCTGTTTTCTTTTGGATTCTGGAATGGCTCCAATTCTGTCTGCCACATGTGTGTTTTCAGATTTTCTGGGTACTCTAGAGAGGCAGCTTTGGGTATGAAAGGGATAGATTGAGAGTCAGGAGACTTAAAGTTCAAATATTACCTTTGTAACTTAATAGCTGTGTGACCTCAGGCAAGTCACTGCCCATCCCTGAGCCTTCATACCTTCCTCTGTAAAATGAGGGACATAGGCTACATGATCTCTATGGTAGCTTCTAGCTTTAAGATTTGCATTTCTATGTATGCATACAATATTTGCACTGAAGGTCAGAAAAATAACCATGAGTAGGTTCCTGAGGTTCAGAGGGGTCTTGTTGGAGTTCTTTCCTTAGCAGATGCCAAAAAAAAATGAAATGAATTCCATTCCATTGACTTTCATTTAGCTATGCTGGTTTCCGAAGTTCTTGAGATGTGATGACCAGATAGCATATATAATCGCTTACTATCTAGATGATTTACAGAAGAAAACAGCATCATAGAATATTGAAGCTAGAAGGGAACCTAGTTTGGCTATCTATTAGTCTTGTGTCATTAGGCAAGTCACTTAACTTCTGGGTCTTAGTTTCCTTATTTGTAAAATGATGGAGTTGGACTAGGTCCTTTCTGAGTCTATTTCCAACCCCAAATCGATCATATTGTGAACATCCAGTCTCACTTCCTCATTTTTACACATGAGAAAACAGAACCAGAGAGGTCAGATAGTAAGTAATATTAAGTATGGTATTTGTTGCTCCAAAGAAGGAATTATTGAATAAAGCATAAAGATCCATGCATCCACAGAAGATAAAATAACCCTTCTTAGTGGTGAAGACCAAAGAGCAGTTCTAAGGAGGGAGAGTTAGGTGCAAAATATCTAAGAATGTGCTACTGCCTTGGACAAGTTAGGTGGTGCAGGGGGTAGAGCACCAAGAATGAGGTCAGGAAGACTCATCCATTCGAGTTCAGATCTGACCTCAGATTTACTTACTAGTCACTTAATCCTGTTTGCCTCAGTTTCCACATCTGTAAAATGAGCTGGAGAAAGAAATTGCAAACCACTCCAGTATCTTTGCCAAGAAAACCCCAAATAATGTTGCAAAGAGTCAGACTTCTTCGGAAAGTTCAATGGAAGGCTTTCGTTCTAGTTGTTACAATACTGTGTGGGAGGAACAGAAACAGCTGCTCTCAATGGCTGAGCTAGAGGGCACCTGCCTCTAATGTTAGGAATGCCTATAGCCAGTACATTTAAATACTGATTGAATCAGGGTTTCTTTGCTGATATGTATACATTGGCTCACTATATAGCCTAGCTGTAGAGCTGATTGTGATTTAAAGAAAGGGAAAGATAGAGAGCTGGGAGAGGTGAGAGCCACAGTGGAGTCCAGGAGCCAAGGGGTGGGAGGAGGGGCTGATGATGCTGGTGGCTCTCTGTGTGACTGCATTTACATTTTCTTCTGTATTGTCCATCTCTAGAGAAGTCTTGTGTATTGGGCCATACTCTGAACTATCCAACGACACAGAAGGCCCAGAAGTTTGGGCAGTATTGACTGTCACAATTTGGGCCCTTCCCCCATCTCACAGGTATTGCATGTATCAGAAGTCATGGTACCCTGCCAGTCAGAAACTGCAGGACCCTAAGGCCACTAGACAGAGGAAGTCCTCTTAGTAATCCTCCTCCCCTTTCACCCTTCTTGGGAAAACCAACCCCATTATTGATTGATCTTCTCAGTCTCTCTCACATTTCTGTCATAGTTTAAATGTTTAAGTGATGCCCTGAAGTGAGGAGAACTTAAAGCATAGGGGAATGGCATTGCATCTCAGATCCAGGGCCTCCCGAATGATAGCTTTGGGCTTTTTGTGTTTATTGATGGACAGCACAAGATCTCATTTCCATTTTAAAATCGAAATCCTGGCTAGTGGGCCCTTGGAGACCTTTAGGTTTTGTGCTAAGGGGAGGGGAACAAGGAAGTCCAAATTGTTTCCTGTCCTCACCTATCTGCCAGGGCCTTGCTGGGCCTGAATTAATGTGCATCAGAGACATTGGAAGAGACTTTTAAAAATTCATTTTATAAAATCCTGTAGGATTCTGCTTGGCTGAAGATGAGCCAAGGACCAGCCAGTTCAGGGCTACATAATTATTACGTTCTTCTTGCAGAGATTTAAAGTGGAATTAAGTGATTAGAAGAGCCTAATTGCTTATGGGCTCCCTTTATGACACTTGCAGGTGGAGGCAGCTTGTAAATTACCACTTGCAACTGACCCCTCGATGGCGAGCAGCGGCCCAGGCAGAATCTGTGACAGCCCAGCACGCCGCCGCAGCTGGGACCTGTTCTTTCCTTTTCTGACGATTGAATCTGGAATTGGGTCAGAGCTCCCAGTGATTTTCTCTCCCCCCTTTTGGAAGGTGGGAGGAGAGGAACACAATTGGAAGGGTTTGCTCAACATCGAAATCCCAGGCTCATTGAATGCCAGAGTTAGGACCATATACAGAACCATAAGATTCTAGATTTAGAACTGTATATTTCATCCATTATTTCATGGATGGAGAAATGGAGATAAAAAAAAATTAGTGAGATCAGTGTGGATTTTAATTTGATTTTAATGAAATGCTTTTCAAGTACATTATACTGACTTCCTACTGAACTGCCTTCAAAGACCCTTAAACATTGATTCTTTGTTGACTTTATTTACTTAAACATCTTTACTATAGATTTAATGGTCCTTTTTCTAAAATCCCATAGTATGAATAGAGACTTAGCTGTAGTTGAGGCCTAAATTAGGGCTATGCTGAGGATAGCGTGGAGCCCACCCCAGAAAAAAATATTAGGAAGGGATGCAGTCAATGAACCTCCCTTTCTCTGCCACATACCAGCCTCCCCTCCCATTTTATTCATGTCATTGCTGCCAATATGCTTCAGGCCCAGAGTCAGGATAGACCTGAATTCAAATCCAGCTTCAGAAACTTACTGGCGGTGGTGACCCTTGCAAATCACTTAACCTCTGACTGTCCCACAGTTTTTAAAAAATTAAATTTTTTTGGTTACATTTAAGTTCTGAACTATCTCCCTCCCCCCCTCACTAGAGAAGACCACCATATGATACAGATATATAATGTGTATGTATATAAATATATGTATATGCCTATACATACCTATATATGTGTATATGCACATATACATAGTCTATACATATATACATACATGCACATATTATGCATATACAAATATATGTATGTAAAACTATTCTGTGCATACTTCCAGTTATCAGTTTTTTGTCTTCCTTCATAGACCTTCTGTAGATGATCAGAATAGCTTAGTCATTCACAGTTATTCTTCAAACAATATTGCTGTTATATCATATAATATTCTCTTGGTTCTGTTCATTTCACTCCTGATTATTTCATACAAGTCTTCCCATGTTTTTCTAAAATCAGTCTGTGTATCATATAGTACAATAGTATTTCATTACAACTTGTTTAGCCATTCCTCAATTGATGGGCACCGCCTCAATTTCCAGTTCTTTGCCACCACAAAGAGAGCTTCTATAAATGTTATAGAACATATTGTTTTTTTTCCTCCTTTTTTCCTGATCAGTTTGGGAAACAGACCTAATAGTGACATTGCTGGGTCAAAGGGTATATACAGATTTATGACTGTTTGGACATAACTCCAAATTGCTCTCCAAAATGGTTGAATCAGTTCACAATTGCACCAACAGTATGTTAGTGTCCCAGTTTTTCCACATTCCCTCCAACATTTGTCATTTCTCCCTTCTATCATTTTAGCTAATCTGATAGGTGTGAACCAATATCTCTAATTTGTTTTTATTTGCATTTGTTTGATCAACAATGATTTAAAGTATTTTTTCACATGTCAATTTGTAACTTTTATTTATTCATTCAAGAATTGCCTCTTTATGTGGTTTGACTGTTTATCCATTGGGGATATGACTCATATTCTTATAAATTTGACAAAATTCTTGATCTGAGAAGTTATCTAAAAAATTCCCCCTCCATTTTTCTGCTTTCCTTCTAATCTTAGCTACATTAATTTTATTTGTCCAAAACCTTTTTAATTTAATGTAACCAAAATTGTCCATTTTATATCCCATAGTGCTCCATAGCTCTTATTTATTCAAAAATTCTTCTTTTTATAAGTACAATAGGTAATATGTTCCATGTTCTTTTAATTTACTTATATATCTCCCTTTATATCTAGGTTATATATTTATTTTGCCCTTATGATGGCAAATGGTATCAGATATTGGTCTATGCCCAATTTCTGCCCTACTGCTTTCCAGTTTCCCCAACCATTTTTTACTAAGTAATGAATTCCTGTCCCCAAAACTTAGATCTTTACATTCGTCAAACATAAGGTTACTACAACCACTCACTACTATGTATCGCATTGGTTTTGCCCACCCGTGAATGATTAATAAATGTTCTGTAATTTTGTTCACGTAGTTCCTGGGTTTGTCTTGGTAGCTATGCTCCTAGGTATTTTATGCTGTTTATGGTTATTTTAAATAGGCTATCTCTTACTATCTCCTTTTGCAGTTTTGTTGATGATATATAGAAATGCTGATGATTTGTGTGGGTTTATTTCATATTCTGTTACTTTGCTGAAGCTATTTTTTCAAATAGGCTTTTAGTTGAATCTCTAAGATTTTCTGAGTATATTGCCATATGATCTACAAAAAGATAGCTTTATTACCTCAATGCCCATTCTGATTCGTTCAATTACTTTTTCTTCTCTTATTGCTACTAACATTTCTTTTTTAGGTATGATTTTATTTTTTCCCAATTACCTGTAAAGAAAGTTTTCAATATTTACTTTTATAATATTTTGAGTTCCAAACTTTTTTCTCCCTCCTACCTTCCCCCCCCCCCCCACCTCCCCATGGCAAGCAATCCGATATAGTTTATATATTGCTAACATTTTGTAGTGCCAATGCAATATTCACAGCACCAACGGTCACTATAAATATACCTGCATAGGGCTCAATCACAAAATATAACAGACTCTCCATAGATAAGATAGAAGCAAAACATTTATTCAGACACTAGAAAACTGATTCCCAAAACCAGTAAGCTGATTCCATCATAGTAGCAAAGAAGTTAATAAGGGGCAACAGCACAGAGAGTCACAGCATCCTTTAGCTTTCCCACAAACCAACACAAGCCTAAGTGCCACTGCAGGTGGCAAACACCAACTTTTATTCACAAGCCTGTTTCCCCCGGATGCACCCTCTCATCCTAACCCTGTCTAGCTGCTCTGACTCCCAGCTTCCTATGGGCTCTGCTCCACCCTTCAGCAAACTCCTCCTGCCACAGGCTCCATGTGATTGCATTCACATGTATAATCTCTTTGTGATATATTGTCATAGACTTGTAGCCAGCATTTTGTTTAGGATTTTTGCATCCATATTCATTAATGAAATTGGTCTATAATTGTCCTTCTCTGTTTTTGCTCTTCCTGGCTTAGGCATCGCAGTTTTGTAAAGCACTTAGCATTGTACCTGACACAAAATAGGCACTATATAAATGCTTATTCTCTTCCTCTTATAGTCTCAATTATCCTTCTCTTATCATTAGAGCTTCAGTTGAGGAGCCTGCCTCAGGAGTACTGGTGGATCTCTCTAGGCCTCTCCTGTTTCAGGCAGACAATGAGTTTAGGAGATAATGCCCTAGCATTGTAGTGCCTGTCAGGAATGATACTTGACTGGCATCGGGATTAGCTAAAGAGATCTCATTGGGGTTGGACAGGTGATTGGGGTAGGTTTGAGCAGGAGGCAATACCTGAGAGGCCAGAAAGTTTGAAGGTCAGCATCAGACAGTGAGCAAAGGTACACATCTTGGAAGATGGAGGGAAAGCAGATAACAGGAGGCAATGCTGGTGAGTGGCCCCTTATCAGATAGCAGCAGGGATCCAGTATTGGGAGAATAGAGTTTAGGAGGTAGGAATATGGTTTCCTGTGGGGCTAGTGGGGTAGACACCAGTTAGGAAAGGGTATACCAAAGATTTAGGCACAGATAAAAAACATTGGTATAATGGAACGAACATTGAACTTTGAGTTAGACTATGTCCCTTATTCACTAAGGGATGGTGATGGTACCGACCTGTAATTTCATCGGTATAAGGAACTCCTGGGTGAGAAAATGTACTCTACCAATGCAGGTTGGTACCTATTCTGCAACTTCTAATCCTAGAAGTGGTTCTTAGTCTGTGGCACAAGGAAAATGGAAATGCTTCCCACCCCATTTTAAAAAATGAATTTTATGTTGTTTGTTAATAGTGAGCACTATAAATAAATAATAATTATAAAGGCTTTCACTACAATAGTTCCTTTAAAGTTTTGTTTATACTGAAGGGTTCTGCTGCTGAGAAAAATTTGAGAACAGCTCCCTGAGAGAATCGTCTAGAATGTTGAGAGGTTAAATGACTTGTCCTGAGCGATGTTTAATATGGGTTAGAAGCAAGACTTAAACCCAAGTCTTCCTGACTCTGAGGCCAGCTTCCCAAGCACTATTCTACACCATGTCTCTGTGTAACCTTGAACAAATTCCTTTCTGAGTCTGGGCTCAGTTTCCTTCCCAAGCAAATGAGGCAGTAAAGGTAAATTATCTCAAAGGTCCCATGGAGCACTAACATTCTGTGATTCTACAAAGACAAGGGATCCTGTTCCTAGGGGAATGGGCAATGAGCCAAAAGATCAGTTGTAAGGAGTTCTGTTCCTAGAATCAAAGTATTAAGTAAGCTGTGAGGCTGATGGTTCTGCTTAAGCTATGAATTCAAGTCATCTTATGTGTCCCTTGCCTTGGGGGTAGGATGGGTCCAAGAACTTTGAGGAAGAGGAGAATGGAGAGTGCCAGAAAGTAATAGGACTCAAGTGAGCCTTGATGTGGAGGCTGGTGGGATTGGGTCAGGAAGATAATATCAATCTCAAAGTCTAGGGCTGTGTCTGTTTAACTGACCATATAGCATAGGTGAAGAAAAATATATGTGCATGCATATATAGTTCATGTATATATTTATAAAATAGGGCAGCTAAGTGGTATAGCGGATAGAGTACTGAGTCTGGAGTCAGGAAGACTTATCTTCCTGAGCTGAAATCTGGCCTCAGACACTGCTGTGTGACCCTGGGCAAGTCACTTAACCCTGTCTGCCTCAGCTCTGGATCTGTAAAGTGAGCCGAAGAAGAAAATGGCAAACCACTCCAGTATCCTTGCCAAGAAAACCCCCAAATAGGGCCATAGAATAGAAAATGGTTGATCAACCAACAATAACAAAATTTATAAAATGTATTTATATATTCACAAATATATTAATATATTTGTGTGTATATATATGTATATATGTACATATATATATATATATGTACATATATATATAATGTGTGTTCCCTCTCTTTATCTTTCTCCCTCTCCTCTCTCTCCCCCTCTCTCCCTCTCCCTCTCTTCCTCTCCATGAATAGAATATTTATTAAGCACTCATTAGGTGTCAGGAACTATGCTAAGCACTAGGGATATGAATACAAGCAATCAAAACAGTACCACCCCTCAAGGAGCTTATGTTTGAGTGGAAGACAGCCTATAAATGGGGATCTGAAAAGGGATGGGGACAAGGGGACACAGGCTAGGAAAAGACAGAGAAAGAATTTCAAGAGAATAGAATCATGAGTGAGAGGAAGCATAGGTAGACTCCTTTTTAAAATGGTAATTCTAGGGGTGGCTAGGTAATGCAGTGAATAGAGCCATTGCCCTGGAGTCAGGAAGACCTGAGTTCAAATTCGGTCTCCGACACTTAACACTTACTAGCTGTGTGACCTTGGGCAAGTCACTTAACCCCAATTGCCCTACCTTCCCCCCTCCAAAAAAAAATAGTAATCCTGGGGAGGCAATCACTAGTCAGGAAAGAAGGGCTTCAAGGTAGAAGCTTCTCTAGGCAATGTAGCAGAATGCCTGGTAAAAATGAACAGATGGGCACCAATGTAGGCTTTGAGGTTAGTGTTTCTCGATCATGTCCTATCTTGCTTAGTACCATGGAGCTTAGGATAAGAATCAAATGCTAAAGAAAGGGATTCCGTAGTATTTGTTGATTTCTTTAATGTCACTACCTCCCCGGTATTGATCCCTGAATAGATTTTAAATCTCTGTGGGGATTATCATTATTGTTCAGTCATTTCAGTTGTGTCTAACTCTTTCTGACCCCTTTTGGGGTTTTCTTTGCAAAATTCTTGCCATTTCTTCTCCAGCTCATTTTACAAATGAGGAAACTGAGGCAAACAGGGTTAAGTGACTCGCTCAGGGTCACACAACTAGTAAGTGTCTGAGGCTAGATTCAAACTCAGGGCTTCCTGATTCCAGGTCACTGCCCTACCTAGCTGCCTTCAGGATGACACTAGGAATAAGCAGTAGTTCATATTTTGAGTCAATTCTCATGAAAGGAGATGAGTTCAAATCTCAGCTTGGTCATTTACTTCCTGGGCAACCTTGGTCAAATAACCTCTCACTCTCATTTTTCTCATCTGTAAAGTAAAATTGGACTAAGTAATATCTCAGATTCAATCTGTCTTTAATATGATCCCCAACTATTAAAAATGATCTGAAACCCCTGGAGAAAACCATATGGTTCTGGCTATTTTCTCTTTAGGAGTCCCTGTGGCCAAATCCAATTAGAAAGCACATTGCCAACCACCCACTGATGTATGGCCAAATATTTGAGTGGTCTTTGGGTCCAATCCTATGTTTTGTAGGTGTGTACTGTTTCTTTTTTTTTTTTGAGGGGGGAAGGCAGGGCAATTGGAGTTAAGTAACTTGCCCAAGATCACACAGCTAGTAAGTGTTAAGTATCCCAGACCAAATTTGAACTCAGGTCCTCCTGACTCCAGGGCCAGTGCTCTATTCACTGTGCCACCTAACCATTCTGTACTGTTTCTTTTACTACAATTTCCTTTCCTAGTCCTGTCTGGATGCTAATGCCTTCTACTTTCAGAGTCCTTCCATCTACTCTGTATTCATCTTGTACATAAAGAGTCATTTACGTTGTTTCCACCCCCCTCCCCTTTCCCCCATTAGAAGGTGAGATCCTTGAGGGTAAGGGAATATTTATGCCTTTTGGGGGGGGTCTCTCCTGAGCTTAGCATAATTTCTGGCACATAGTTAAATGCTCAATAAATGCTTGTTGCCTTACTGGCTAAATGGCTACAATATGGTCACTGCTCTCAGCCCCTAAACATTTCTGGGCTGATGTATAAGTAGTTTTCAGCTTTAGGAGTTCCTCTGAAAACCAGTTGGGGAACTCTCCCAGGTGCCAGGTGGCTTGAAATATCTCATCAGGCAGAGTTGTGTGGGAGGATTGCTTATTTTTAGCAATAGGTAGGAAGTGTGAGTGAAATATGACTTAGTTGACATTCTGGGTCCTAGACTCATTGGTTTGAGGTAGGCAATGACATCTTCACTGTAGCCACATGGAAAACCCTGGATGAGAAGAATAGGGAATGTGATTCAGTGTGGATTTCTCAATCTCTTTCTCCCTTAGAATCTACCATGAAATCACCCTGGATTTTTCTTTGACAGTTATTTCACTTGAAATGTCTCTCTGACCTAGGGTTGGGGAACAGATCTGAGTTTTCTACTTCTTTTCAGTAAATACCCTTCACTCTTTTCCACCTCCCTTTAACTAGGCAAGGTACTTCAGGGGGCAGATAGGCTTGTTTTACAAGAAGGCAAATGAGACAAAAAATAGAGGGCTTGTTTTAATGTCGATCCAGACTGCTCAGTCAGGAAATAAGTCACAGTCCATCAACCCTTGAGGATGGTCTCTTATTTTTAGTTAGAAGGAAATAACAGTAGCTACAGAAGCATTGCTCTTACCCTGTTTTAGGTAGAAACAATTCTTAAATTTACTGCCTGAGCTGACCCTTATGTCTCATTGTGTTGTGGGTCCCTGTTTTATTACTTCTAACAGTCTGTTCTCATGGAAGGTTTGAAAACACAGTCACAGGGGCTGGCTTCATTAGCATCCTGTACTGCATAACCATCTGCTGCTTCTTCCCATGTCCCCCGTTCTGCATTACTATCCTCACCTAGGGTTTAACCCCATAGACTTGTTACTCTTAGAAATTTCTTTAGGCCATGGCTTTAAGGAAAGAAATGGATAAGATTCTTGCTTTTTCCTAGAGTCATGAATATTGGTTTTGGCTGCTATCCATACATTACCCCCTCATTCCCTGAGGCAATGATTCCTAGCAAGGGAATGATTGCATTTTAGCTACTACTGAAAGCTAGGGAATGTTTGGTAGGAGAAAAAGCCATCTTTCATTCCCTGGACTTCACCACCATGACTCAGCTGTCCTTTCCTTGGGTCCCTGAGATCCTCTTAACTCATTGGTGAATTTCTTGAGAACTTTTACTTTGAGGGAGGGCCTAGACAAATCATCCTTCATTCTGCAGACTTCACAGTTCATGTGTGAATACTTAAAAGTGTGCTGTGCATAGTTTCTTCTTCTTTTTAAAAATTAATTAATTAATTTTTAGTTTTCAACATTCACTTTTATAAGATTTTGACTTCTAAATTTTCCCTCCTCTCCTTCCCCCTCCCCAAGACTTCATACAATCTGATATAGGCTATACATGGTACAATCATATTCAACATATTTCCGCATTACTCATATTGTGAAAGAAGAATTAGAACAAAAGGTGAAAACCATGAGAAAGAAAAAAATCACAAAACAACAACAAACAAAGAGTAATTAATATGCTTCAATCTGCATTCAGACACCAAAGTTCTTTCTCTGGATGTGGATAGTATTTTCCATCATGAGTCTTTTGGAACTGACTTAGAATGATCCTTGCTGAGAAGAGTTAAGTCTATCAAAGCCTGTTATCACACAGTGTAGCTATTACATCCAGTTTCTTCTTGAGGATCTCCACTAATGGTGTGGGGGAAAGGAGTTTTGGATAGCTCCATTTGTTAGGATATTGTTTCTCATATCTATTTGAACTCTGTCTCTGCCACTTGTACTCATTCATTGTTTATGGTTCTGCCCTTTTGGACCAAATAAAACAAATCAAATCCTTTTATCCTATGATGTCCCTTTAAATACTTGAAGACTGAATTAAGCCCCTTCCAGATTTTATTGTCTGCAGGCTAATTACATCCAGTCCATTCAACTCTTCTTCTCTTGGCATTGTTTTAAGAGTCTTTAGCATGTGGGCTGCCTCCCTTTGGATCTGCTATAGTGTGTCAATGTCATTTCAATGTAGATTGTGTTAAGTCTCTCTCTCTCTCTCTCTCTCTCTATATATATATATATATATATATATATATGGGGAATGGAGACTTATTAGAGGGAAAAGGGTTAACTCTTAGTCACACCTATTTTATCCTTCAAGGGGACTCAGCCTCTGTAAAACACCATTAGTTTGGAAGGCTCTGGAGGTCCCTATGGAATGTTGGGATCACAAGAGAGGAAAGGGAAGTTGCCTTAGCTGCTTGAAGGTTGGTGTGAATTCTTTGTGTTTTCCATTTGTTATTGGGCTAAATAAATTCCATCCTGTATTTTATGTGTTTCTTTTTTTTTTTTTTTAGCATGAGGGCTTGCATAGGAGCCAAGGGCTCTTTTAACCTTTACTTTAAAGCTTCTGTAGATCAAAAGTGTCAAACTCAGCTGGCAAAAACAGCCAGCCAAACTCCCACAGAGAGTCAGCATGTAATTGGCAAATGTTTAAAATAAGATGTAATTGGGAAATGTTTAACACAATCAATAAAAATACAATACCACATAAATAATGTTAAATTGTGGTTTTCTAAGTCAATAAATTGCCTGAAAGGATTTGTTGCTATATGAGTTTGATGCCACTTTTGTAGAAATCTAAAATGAACTTTATTCAGATGTTCCCTACAGGGTAATGAGCCAGAGAGGTGAGGCATCCCCAAGATTGAATTTTGTTTGTGTAAACCCAGACCCTCAGTTCTGGTCCACTGATTATATGAAAATGTGGGGCCCAGAATGGAAAACAATATTGCATATGTGGTCTGACCTGATTAGAATATTACCAACTTTTTTTTCTGGAGACTGTGATTTCATATATCCAATTTGGGTTCACATTAGATTTTTGTGGTTGTCATATCACTTTCATTGAACTTGCAGCCCACCAAAACCTCAAGGCCTCTTTTCACATGAAGTATTGTTGAAGTCTTATCTCTTCTAGCCTTTACCAGTCCAATTGATTTTTTGAACCCAAGTATATGTTTCCTTGTTGTCCTATTAAAGCTGACACATCTTTTTACTCTGCCAACCTTTTTTATATCATGGGTCTGTGATCTAAAACATTTTCATTCAGTTCTGAGTTTTGTGTCATTTGCCAGGAAGATTAGGAGACTTAGTAGGATATGTGTGTGTGTGTATGTATGTATGTATGTAAGTATAGAAAAGAATGGGGAAGGAACACACAGAGAAATTCAGAACTGCAGACTAGGTTTGAACTGATGGGAGGTAGGGCTAGAATACAATCATCATGACTGTATAATCCAAATCCATGTCTGATCATATCTTCAAAACAGCTTATTTCCATCTTCTTGTCCCTGTCCACACTTTAACTACCTGTAGGAAATGTTGTGACTTAGTTATGAGTCCATACCAGTAACTTTGTTTTCTGTTCCCTGAATGCAATTCACCTCTGGTTTGCTTTAGTGTTATATTATGCTAAGGAGTGATTAGATCTGAACATTTTCAAAGTGAACCTGTCTTAACAAGTGGAACATTCATCATCATCTCTCTAGATAGATAGATAGATAGATAGATAGATAGATAGATAGATAGATAGATAGATAGATAGATAGATAGATATAGATATATCTTTCAAAACATCAGGGCTGTTGCCAGACATCCAAGCTGTCCTTCCTGGAGGGAAATCAAGACCATGACCCTCAGATGTCAGGCACATGCTCATTTCCTGGCATCTCAAAAATCTTGACCATCTGCTCAGTGAACCCCATTGCATGATGGTCAAGATTTCATAAGAGAGCAACATGATAGGGGGTGAGTAGGATGAATCTACTGAAAAAAATAGCAAGGGGAATTCACCTTTAAGGCTTCACTGGTAGCTAAAAATGGCCCAGAGACCTCTCCTCCAGCAATCAAGGGATTTTTTCTCCTACCCTCAGAGAACTGTTTGTTTTGGCATGGTATCAGTTGTCTCCATTCAAATAGCTTCTTTGCAAGCCTTCCAAAATTAATCTTATTTTAAATTGTGACTGGTTAACTTCAGTGGTTGCAACACGAGATTAAATAAGTCAAGGATAAAGATCAAATGGCTACAAGCAGCATCCCAGCTGCCTCACTGATACATTCCCCTAGTCAAAGGTGTTACACAGGAGACTGGAATGATTTTTTTGCTGTTCTTAAAGGTTTTTTCCAGGGTTAGAGAGGAACAAACTGGCCACGATGACTAGGTTTCTTCTGACCAATGGATACTTGATGCCATTAATTCTTTTTTTTTTCTTTTGGAGGGGGGAATGCAGGGCAAATGGGGTTAAGTGACTTGCCCAAGGTCACACGGCTAATAAGTGTTAAGTGTCTGAGGCTAGATTTGAACTCAGATCCTCTTAACTCCAGGGCCAGTGCTCTATTCACTGTGCCACCTAGCCACCCGGATGCCATTAATTCTTAATAGGTTTTATCATGAGAAATTATCATTGCAACAGCCTCAGCAGTACAGTTTAAATAATGGGTAGATAATTTAAGTCAGAAACCCTAACTCTAATCCCTGCCCCAACTTAGAGGCAGAAGTCCAGTGGAGTGCTCTAAGGATCTCTCATTGGCTTTGCCCTGTTCAGCATCACTGATGGCAGTTCAGATCCCTGCTTATTTTTGGTGAAAACAACTTGAAGCATCTGTCCTCCCAATGAAGGTGGGGAGATGGATATCTACTATCATTCTTTTCCTGTGAGAATACAACCCCCATACTCATTCTCAGGAATCAATGAAGAGGATCTTCTTCATCTCCAAAAAGTATGCACTGAACTCAGTGTTCATGAGACACTAATCTCCTTCTAGGAAAGACCAATGTGTTCTTTATCTTTGTCTTTCATTTAGCTTTAAGATTTATAAGTTGTAGAGAGGAGCTTAATACATATTTGAGGATTTTAAATTAGGCTTAATTAATAATGGTACCCTAAGGATCCATGATTTTGCCGGAATGGATACAGCTCCCACCAGTATAGATTACAACCTCATCATACATTTGACTTTATGAGATACTGGCACTGAAAAAAGTCAATATGTGGTCAAACTTCTATTAGTGAAGTGTCCCTTACTAAGCCAAGCTGGTTTTCACACCGTCAATGTCAAGCACATTGCTAGGCTTCTATCAATCAGTCAACAAATAATCATTTGTTGAGTAGATACTATGTGCCAGAATTTGTTCTAGGGAATGGAAATTCAAAGACAAAAATGAAACCCCTTTGAGGGGCTGACATGTTACAGTGGGAAACTACATTTTTAAAATATGTACAAAACTAAAATAATATTTTTAGAGAGATGAGATACAAGTAGTTGGGATTAGGAAACCCCTCATATAGGACATGTTTGTTTAGGTGACCTTTAAAGGAAACTAAGGGTCGTAAGAGGCAAAAATGAGAATAGAGAGTGCATTCTAGGCTTTGGAAGGCAGCTTGTATAAAGACATGGGGATGAGAATATGGATTCTTGAATGTGAAGCATAGCAAGAAGACTGGTATGGCTAAATGATAGTGTGTATGAAGGGTAGTAAAGTGTAATAAGCCTGGAAAGGTCAATCTGAACCAGATGGCAAAGGACTTGAAATGCCAAAAAGAAGAATTTTTATTTCATCCTAGAGGTAATAGGGAGCCATTAGAGGTAATTGAGCCAGAGTGATATAGTTGAACTCATGATTAAGGTTTATCACTTTGACAACTTAGTGGCAGATGGATTAGAGAGGGTAAAGACTAGATGAAGGGAGATTAATTAGGAGAACATTCAATAATTAATGCAAGAAGAGCTAAGGCTATAGATATGATGATGACTATGGGAATAGAAAAAAAGGGTACAGATGCAAGGGAGGTTCTAAAGGTAGAAATGATGAGACATGGCAACTGACTGAATATTTGGGGTGAGAGGGAGTAAGGAATCAGTGATCACTCCGAGTCTGTGAACATAGGTGATTGGTAGCATGGTGATATTGTCAAAAGAAATCCAAATTTTTGGAAGAATGATAGATTTTAGGGGAAAGATGATTAGTTTTGTTTCAGATAGGTTGAGTTTGAGATGCTCATGTGACATCCATTTGACAATATCTGATTGGAAGTTGGTGATGTAAAATTTGGGGGGGGGGTGGAGAGAGAGACAAATACACACAGGGGGTGGTGGTGGGGGGGGGGGGGGGGGGGGGGGGAGGGACTAAGTGTATAAAACCCAGAGTCATCTAGGTAGGGATGATCCTTGAACCCATGGGAGTTGGTAAGGTAACCAAGAGAAAATACAGAGAAGAGTGACCAGGACAGAACCTGGGGATATATCCTCAGTTGGGGACAGGATATGGATGATAATTAAAGCCTGGCCAGCCTTATGGTATCTATCATTCTTTGTCCTCTAGTACCCAAAGCCTTTTTAAATCCAGGGTCACTTCTGAGTCACAAACATTAGAAAATGGTTCTTATTAAAATAAAACTAATTGTTATTTATAAATATTGGCTTGGCTCAAATTTAGCGATAGAATTTCCTAAATTCCTCCAGTTATTATGAATTTTATTATATCCCTGGTACATTCTGAAAGAGGATGCCCCATATGAGTACCCAGTTCCAGAAGATTGTGAAATGTATTTCACATCTGAAAAGACCAGCCAAATGAAAGCTTTTTAACTAAAGGAACAATTCATTAGGACCTCTAGCCACTTTCATGACTGGGACAGTTCATTTTTTGGCATATCTGTTTTTCTTTTTCCTACTCCTCTCCCCCTTCTCCACATTACTTTTCAACTTCCTTGTTTCAGTTTTTGTCACTGATAATACTTCACAGATTGGAAAAATGCTTCCTCTACAAGACTCTGGGAGGTGGGTAATACATTAGCATTCCCGTTTTATAGAAGAAAGAACTGAGCCTGAGAGAAGTAAAATAGTTTGCTCAGTCATATAGTTAGAATGCTATTAGTTGGTCATACATGCAGTCCTAAATCCAGTCACTGTTGTTCATTTAACCCAGACCTTTCCATAGCACAGGAGGAGAAATCTTTTCAAATCCTTTGCTGAAATCTAAGTTGACCATTTTTACTGCATTCCCTTGATCTACTTGTCTAGTTATATTGTCAAAAAAGGACAGGAGGTCACTGGCATAATATGTCCTTGATAAAGACACGCTCACTTCTAATGATCACTACTGCCCTTTAAAACTACTAACAAATGATCTACTCCAACCTGTGCCCATAAAATAATTTTTTCTGCATATATACTACAAGTGGTGTCGTTGTGCGGTCATGTCCAATTCCTTGTGACCCTATTTGGGGGCTTCTTGGCAAAGATACTGGAGTGGTTTGCCATTTTCTTCTCCATTTCATTTTTATAGATGAGGAAACTGAGGCAAACAGAGTTGAGTGACTTGCCCAGGGTCACATAGCTAGTTAGCATCTGAGGTCAGGTCCTCCTGACTCCAGGCCTGGAACTGTATCTACTGTACCACTTAGCTGTTCTCATACTATAAGTATCATCTAGCTTTTGTTTAAAGATTTCCTATAAATGGAACTCATTATCTTCTGAGGCATACCATTCCATTTTGGGGTAACTCTAATTGTTAAGAATTTTTTCCCTGGCATCCAGTCTAAAATATCCTTTCCCCCACTTCTACCCATTGCTCTTTGCTCTGCCTTATTAGTCATAGATTGTAGATAGAAAGCTGCAAGAGAAATTGGAAGTCATCTAATACAGGCACCCCATTTTAGTGATGAGAAAACTGAGACCAAAAGAGGTTTAAATAATTTGCCTAAGGTTATGATGTGATAAATGCCAGAGCTGGGCTTTGAACTTAGATCTTATGCCTCCAAGTTTGGTGTTCTATTCCCAGTACCATACTGTTTCCCTTCAAAAGAACAAGTATAATACTGCTTCTGCATGACTGCCTTCCAAATATTTGGTGACCACTCTCATGCCTTTCTGCAATCTTTTTCTGTAGGCTAAACTTTCCCAGTTCTTTCAATCGATCCTTACATGTCAAGGATTTGAGGCTTGTTACCATCCTGATTTCCCTCTTCTAGATACTTTCCAGCTTCTCAATGCCCATCCTAAGATGTGTCATTCAGAATCGAACATCTTATTCCTTCTATAGTCTGACAAGGACTGAGTGTAGCAAGACTATCTACTCCTTATTCCTGGAAGCTGTGACTCTCTTAAATCAGCCTAAAATCACATTAGCTTTCTTGGTTGTCATATCACATTGTTCACTCGTATTGACCTTACAGTCCATCTTGTCTTCCTACACTCTGTTATACTATTTTTTTCTTCTTCTCTCTATCTTTCTCAGTTCAAAGGTTGTTTTCCTTGGAAGAGTAAAAAAAAAAACAACAAACAAACAGACCCAAAACCAACAAACCAGAATGATGTGAACAGTCCATTATTCTCCTCCCATCCACCCTGAGGAATGGTTATGTCCCTCCACCAATCCTTCTCTTCCCACAGAGATAAAAAAAATGAAAACCATAAACACACATCTCACAGATGGAAAAGATGTGGGTGGGTAATAGTCATCAGTGATGAGAGGGGTACCCATACTGCTGAGCTTGTGGGCCTATCTAAGGCTTAAAGGCTAAGACAGGGCAGAGCAGGAATTCAGGGCTGGACTAGCGTGGAGGAGAAGCCAACTCAAGTTTGAGCCATATTCTGCAGCAGGACTTCCCTGAAAGAGACTCCTGGCTAAATGACAGCTCCTGCAGCCGTCTTAGAGTAGGGATGAAAATAAAAGCGATAGTATTTCTGCAGCTCAGTCTGTGTAACTCGTCTGTGACCTCCTCTGCAGTGCTGTTTGGAGGTACAGAACCATGTCTCCCTGGGTCTTGGATGGGATATCTGAATTTAAATCTGTCCTCAATCTGTCGGGTTCAGGAGTGGTAGTCTTGTGAAGATGAATTATGTAAACAAGCTACAGTAATGGAATTCTTATTTATAAACCATATTTTAGGAGGCTTGCTCCTACCATTAAAAAGAAAAGGCTATGCTAAATTTCAGCTTGTTAAGAAAATTTATCCTACTGGGGAGGGGGGTGGGGAAACCATTTGGAGTAGGGACTTAATAAATGCAAGCTAATGATTGTCCACAACTGCTCTCTTCATTTTGGGAGTGCGGTGGATGGGAGGGAGAGGAGGTATGCCTTCCATTTTCTATTACTCTTCAATATGAGGACATAGGGCTTTCTTTTGATGGGGTAAACATAGAGAAATAAAGAGTCTATTATACTCCCTTGTATTTTCTCCTTGCCTCCCCTCTTTGGGGAGGGGGGTATTGATCTTTTTTTGTCTCACTTCATCTTTGGATCCACTCCTGTGATTAGCGTCTTATTATTTTTTTTTTTTTACTTTTGTTATGAGGCAACAAAGCAATTGGAAACTTGAGCCCTCTATGCTACCCCACCCCCTCCTCCCCCATCCCTATCTACATCCTGACCTCTGAGAGGATCTTGGACCTCCTGGCCCACTGTGATCTGCAAAGGTACTGGAGTTTATTCATTAGTGTCGTACAAAAGCAAACAGCTCTTTCCCTGACAGGAGTCCTCCATCACTTGGCACCCATTACTCATCAGACTGGTGAATAAAGCTTTCCCTGATGCTCATTACTGCCCAGAGACATTGTGCCCTTTTACAATAGCCTGGAGGATAGGCCTTCCCAAATCTAGACAGAATGGATTCCATCCTTCCTAAGACACTCCTTGGCCTTTCTTGTCTCAGCAACAACTGGCTTAAGCCTTTTGTGTCCAATTCAACAACATGTATTATGTCCTTGTTCTGTGCCAGACTCAGGGCTGGATGCTAAGGATACAGAAGACAAAAAAAGGAACATTTCCTGCCCTCAAAGAGCTTACATTCTATTGGGATGTAAGCTCCTTTGTTTCCAAAAGATGAGTCTGAAATTTAGAACATCTTAATCTTATGAAAAAAAAAACAACAAACTATCTCTGCTTGCTTATCTGAAACTCTCAGTCATTTTTCTTGATTGAGTGCAGGCTTTCAGCCCAAGTTAATAAAAAAACAATAAAACATATATGGAGAGCATGATGTTCAGAGAAAACAAAACCATTCCTGCCTTCAATCAATTTATATTCTCTAATGTAGGATAGTGGAGAAAATGCACCATATATACAGAGCAGGAAATGTGGAGTAGCTGTAGTTTGCAGTTGTGGGATCAGCATTCCAAGCATAGCCTAGGTGCTGGGAAGCCCAGATGTTGGTAAATACAGGTTCTGTAACATGTGTGAGAGTCAGAAGGGCTGCAGAAGGGATCTGAACTCCCCTGTAAGATTACTATAGATAAAATCAGGCAGGCAAGCTCTGAAGCCTGTAACGTGTTAAGGGTATGCCTAATAGAGCGCTGTGGTAATTGTGAGCTACAGCAGAGGGCATGGCAAATTTAGCTAGAGGCAAAAAGGGACTATGGTCATTAGCCAGGATGGTGAGTGGCCACTTTCTTGGGAACCATTGGGCCCTGTGACTGAATGAGAAATGCTACCTGAGAAGAAAAAACACACAGATAGACAGACACACACACACTCTTCCAAAGGAGCAGAGGTAAATGGTGTACAACAAGTCAGTCAATCACCTATGGATGCCTTCGTCTACCTCAGGAGCAACATTTGAACATGTTGAAGGCAGAAGGAAAAGTTAGCCACCAAGGAATGGAGTGAAGGGGGAAGCTATAACTGAGGATGAATGACAGAGTTTCTAGGGATCAGAGTGGGGGGCTGTGTGCTCCACAATGGCAGATGCTTCTGAGTCAGAAATCACAGAGCCTTGTTTTACAAGTGAGGAAAGTGGTCCCATTAAAAGGCAATTATTCAAGTGGTGTGAGTCAGCCCTGCAGCTCCTGGTACCGCTGAGCTGAGCGTGAAGAGGGAGTGATGTGGGAATGTTAGATTATTATTATTGTTTTTAGCATAAAGCTGAAGCTGGAAAGGAAAACTTGAACCTACTCTGAGCTGTCAGATCATCAGTGACCCTTTGGGACAGGTCACAAAGAGGAAGAAACAGGAAGGAGCGTCCTCTGCTGTTATTTAAGCACTTTCAAGAAGATATGACACCAGATGAGAAGGTTTCCACTCTCCTGAGATGCATGGAGGGAAATAAAAGACTATAAGTGGTCTGGGGAGCAGTTTCTTCCCACATGCCACATGGAGCACTGGGCTACAATTCTGGGACTGGAAGGGACATTGGAGGCCATCTTGCCCAACCCCTTCATTTTACAGACAGGAAATCTGAAGTCCATAGAGATAAAGTAATTTGCCCGAGGTCATACCATTAGTAAAAGGTAAAGCCAGAATTTGAACCAGGCCCTCTGATTGTCAGTTCAGTGCTCTTTCCCCTGTACTTCTCAATTGCATGAAAATCACAAATCATCTATGCCTCCTTTAAATTTTTTTTAATTTTATTTTTATTATAACATAGTAAACACCAAAATAAAGCAGGCACATCCATATCCATAGTAGAAGAGGAAAAGTCAGCTAAGTGGAGAAGTATAGCACTCTAGGGCCTAGATTCAAGAAGACCTGAATTAAAATCCAGCCTCAGATATATAATATTGTATGATCCTGGATGAGTCACTTAACCTCTTCCTGTCTTGATTTTCCCATCTGTAAAATGGAGATAACAGAACCTACCTTCCAGGGTTACTATGTGGTTACTCATTATCAAATGAGATAATATTTATAAAGGGTTTCACAAACCTTCAAGGGCTTGATAAATGCTAATAATAATAGCTGGCATTTTGGGGGTTGCTGTCAGTTGCTTTGCTTTCAGGAGAAGCTTGGAGTTAACAAAGGAGTGTTTACGTTTTCCCAAATGCAGTCCATTCTTCTCCAATTCAACTCTTGGCACAACTTGCTACCCAGCTGTACATCATTGAGGAGGTTTCCGTCTGTCTCCCTCACCTCACTTCTTTTGTGACTTGATAGAAGATTTTTGCTTGTCTTTTGCTTGTCTCTCTCTTTCCCCCCTGTACATTATCTAGAAAAAGTAGTACTATGTTCACCATGAGAGCAAAGAAGAGCAAATCCTAATTTATTTCTCATTCAGTTACACTTCTCTAGATTTCTCCACTATGCCCATCCTGCCCTCCATGATCATCCTGGAAGATCACAGCAACCTTGCTTGGTACTTACAAGTCATCAGTGCCTTTGCCCTTCTGACTGAAGGTTTGAATGATCAGTTTCTCTCCAAACCTCCAATTATAGAGGGATCCCAGGTCAACCATCTCATTATTTCCCACCCAGCTGCACTCCTTTGGACTTTTCCATTGAGTCCCTATGTCAGATGCCTCCTACTAACTCCTTTCAGCTGTATTTTATTTGCTATCTTCCCCCATTAGATTGTAAACTCCTCAAGGGCAGGGATTGCCTTTCTTTTTATATGTATATCTCTTAGCATAGTGCCTGGCATATAGTAGGTGCTTAATAAATATTTATTGACTGACTTGTTCCTTCTTCCATGCTACTCTATGGTAAAATTCCAGATGGTGACAACTGAGGTTTCTATCTTGGACAAATATTTATTTTTTAGGTCCTACCAGTAGGGAGTTTCAAGGTGAAGAAATCAGTCAAAGGCCAGAATAAAAGAACACTGGTCTTGAAGCAGATTGAATCTACAAAAATAATCATAAGAGATAAGATGAAGTGAGTGAAACCAGGAGAATAAATTCTGTAATAACAACAGCATTATAAAGAAAACAACTTTGAAAGACTTGGGAACTCTGATCAATTCAAATGATCAACCATGATTCCAGAGGACCAATCTCAAAGCTTGCTATCTACCTCCTTCCAAAGAGATCACGGAATCAGGATGCAGTATAAGACATACATATGTAGACATGGAAACTGTTTTGCTTGGCTATGCATGGTTATTTTGAGGATTTTCTTTTTCTTTGTTTTTGTTTGGGGGGCAGGTGGGAGGAAGAGAAAATTAATGCTTGTGTGAGAGAGACAGAGACAGAGAGACAGAGACACAAGAGAGAGAGAGAGACAGAAAGAGACACAGAGAGAGACAGAGAGAGACAGAGAGAGAGCAGGTTGCTATGAAAACTTGGTTAGATTTTTCTATCTCTGGGTCATTGTGCTTAGGACAGAATCACTGGTATTGCAGCTGATAAAGGTTTTGTGAAATATAATGGCACCTCAGGTCCCCAGTCACATAGTTCCTGTCAAGGAGGCCCAAATAACCAACAGAATATCAGTGGCAAAGTCACTTCTGCATATGCTGCTGTCAGCAGTAAGGACACCTGATGTGCTACCACAAATCATGGCTTTCGGTACTTCCGTAACAGCCTCAAGTGGATTATTGCCCCTCATCTCTAAACATGTTTCCATCTGTTTCTCTCCCTGAAAGTATGTACAGGGATTAGTGTTATACAAACAGAGGTGCTTGAGAGGCCATTTTAATACTGGAAGAAATTCTATGAGAAAAATCTCCCCCTTTATGACAACAACACACAAGGAGTTCATAAATTCATCTAGGACTGACTGTTCCCAGAGCCAAGAGGGAGAAATCTTATGGCTATAGCTTCTAACTCAGGCGATTCTTGTGACTAATTGAAGCATTTCCCAAATTTTCATGTCCTTCTGATAATTCCTTTAGGAATGTCTGGACCCCAGTGGATATGACCCATCTCCTTCTCATTTACTATCGCCTTCCATTTTGTAATCTCCTAGTTGAAATCTCAAATTGCCTTCAAACCTTTACTCTTTTCCTCACCTACATTTTATGAAGTCAATTAGACTTTTTCTGAGGTAAGAGTGAAGACCACGGTTTGGGTTGGGTTGGGTTGGGTTGGTTATCTTTACCTGTCAAGATCCTACCAATATTTCAAGTCTCATCTAACAGTCTGCCTCCCCTATGAAGCTTTCCCTGGTTACTCAGGGCCAGTAATAATATTGTTCTCCATTAAATACTATTATACTTTGTTTATGCTGCTACTTTGTGGCATAATTGTGTTATGTCAACCAGACCATAAGGATGAAATGTCCTGATACTGTGGAAAGGAAACAGATGAAACTTTCTAGAGTATATGCGCTCAGGTCAAAACTTAGGTCAGTTTGGTCTAAGGTCAGACTGCTGTTTCTAGGGTGACTGAAACTGACTCAGGTCTCTCCCTCAGGCATTTTCCACAACCTGCAGACAATATAAGTGTTTCCTCCTAGTCATGTACATGTTATATTACCTTCTGGCTAGAGCAGAACTCAAATGTAGCGTATTGGAAACTGGAGTCATAGTACCTGTATTTGAAAAAGTCCAGTGGCAAAAACACTGGCATTGGAGTTAGGGGACCTTCTATTTTTTGAACCTTAGCTTCCTCACCTGCAAAATAAAGTAGTTGGACTATACCAAGGCTTTTGAGGCTTGTTTTCATTATAAATCCCCCTTTGACAGAAACCTATGGACCTCTTCTTAGAATAAGGTTTGTTACTTACATCCATGATTGAAAGAAACAATACATTTTGGGGCAGGAAGGTGGCGCAGTGAATAGAGCATCAGCCCTGGAGTCAGGTGGACCTGAGTTCAAATCCAGCCTCAGACACTTAACACAAAACTAGCCATGTGACCTTGGGCAAGTTGCTTAAACCAATTGCCCTCCAAAAAGCAAAAAAAAAAAAAAAAAAGAGAGAGAGAGAGAAAGAAAGAAAAAAGAAACAATATATTTCAGGTAGAAGTTAGTGCAAATAAAGATGTTAATTTTGCCCCCATCCAAGTTCATGGACCTCCTGAAATTTGCCCATGAACCAACCCTTTTGGACCCCAGGTTAAGAACCCCTGAATTCCCTTCCTTCCAGTTCCAAATCTAAAATTCATTGGAATCCCAGGAAAGATTGCCTGGTGAACAGATCCCAACATATTTTGGGGCATAAACAGAGTCTCAGTCCCAGCTCCAAATCTTTTTCTATAAATGCTAAAACGTGTCCTTCCCCTGTTATGCCTTAATATTGACACTGACCAGCCCTGACTGACCCTTAGTACTCACCTCAGATAAAGCAATTGGCAGTGGCTGCCGTTAGACTAGTAATGAGCTTTTTCTGTGCCTGCTCAGCTTTCTTACATATCCAGCCTTCCCTGCTACAGAGGGGGCAGAGGGCTGTGATTCCCTGAGTCCCTGCTGGGATGTTTCTTATCCCTCAATTATTATCAGAGAAGGCTATATAACTTCTAGGGATTCTGGTAGGGTGTCTAGTACCAGGTAGGAGAGCAGCAGAGATGCCTAAAGCACAATCCCTGCCTCCCCAAAGCTAATTTATTAACCATTTCTCTCACATAGTAGGCGGACAATAAATAACCATTAAATGAATGAAGGTACAAACTATCTTCCATTGTGGTTACTTTGCTAATTAACCCAGTTTTGTTAATGATCCCAGAGCTGGCACTCCCATAGGTGCATATTGTGTAAAACCTTGAGAACAAAAATAAAACTTGGGAGTCTAAGCAGACCACAAGCTTAAAATGAATCTTCAGAGTGACAGTGCAGACAAAAAAAAAAAAAAAAGCTAATGCATTTTTGGCTGCATCAATAGAATAATAATGCAAAAAGTGAAGGAAGTGATGGTCCCTCTGTGACCTGACCAGGGCAGACGTACATCTGGAGAATTGTGGTCAATTCTGGGTGCTACTTTTAGAAAGGACAATGACAAACTGGAGTCTGTCCAAAGAAAGATGACCCAGGCTGGTGAGGGCCTGGAAACCATACCATATTAGAATCTAGAGAAGAAAATGAATATGCTTAGCCTAGAAAAGAAGAGAAATGTAGCAGGGCAGGGTTAAATAGATATCTTAAAATACGTGAAAGCCTGTCATGTATTAGTACTTAGGATCATAGATCATAATGGTTAGTTAGACACTGTTCAGTTGAGGTCCTAGGGCCTAGCAACTTGAATCAATCTCTGTCCTTCATCAGCCATCACAGTTTGCCCAAGTTCATTATTCTGAAACAGCCTGACTTCTAAATAGGGGAAGTTGTTGTGTTCAGTCATGTCTGACTCTTTGTGATCCCATTTGGGATTTTTTGGGCAAAGATACTGTAGTGGTTTGCCATTTCCTTTTTCAGCAAATTAAGGCAGACTGGGTTAAGTGACTTGCCCAGGGTTACACAGCTAGCAATGTCTGATGGCAGATTTGAACTCACGAAGATTAGTCTTTCTGGCTTCAGGCCTGGTGCTTTATCTACTGCCCCCAAATAGGATGCAGTAAGCTCCCCCTTTTCCCATTTATTGGTTTCATCCCATACCCCCCAACACAACTACTTTGGGGACAGTTGCTACTTACAGAATTGCTAATTATAAGAAATAGTTATGGGTTTAAAAATCTAAGAATCTGAGGCAGCTAAGTGGTTCAGTGAATAGAGCACTGGCCCTGGAGTCAGGAGGACCTGAGTTCAAACCTGGCCTCAGACACTTAACACTTACCAGCTGTGTGACCTTGGGCAAGTCAGCCCTAATTGCCCTGCCTTCTACCCTCCAAAAAAGCAAAAAAAAAATCTTAATAATCATATTTTATCTTCTCAAAGGCTGCCTCCAGGAGACCTGACAGCCAGAATCTGCTTCTTCTTCTTCCAAGTGTTGTACCTCACTTACTTTTGGTTCAGCAGCCAATTGAGTGACACATCCCACATTGCCAATAGCAGAAAAAGGGTACCTTCATGTGCTCTAAGAGGGGCAAGGGGCTGGGATCTGTAATGCTCATCTAGATCTGAGAGGACCATAAGAGGATATCTAGTCTGACTCCCTCATTTTACAGATGAGGAAACTGAGGCCCAGAGAGATTAAATCACTTAATCAATGTCCATAGATAGCAACTGACAAAGCAGGATTCAAACCCATACCCTCTGACTCCAGCATGAAAGATCTTTTTACTGTATTGAGCCATTTGTTCTGTTGGAGAACAAAATGCAAGGAATGTATGGTCTTGGCAGTGAGGCAGATTTCAGCTTAATAGAAGGAAAAACCTATTCACAGAACTGTCCAAAGTTGTAATGGGAGGTCTGAAGAATAAGTGCTAGGTAAGTTTCCCATCACGGAAGGATATCTTCAGATGGAGGCTGCATAGCCACAAGCCATCGAGGGCATTGCTGGGCAGGCAGTGATGACCTTTGAGAGATCTTACAGCTGCTTCCACACTGCTGACATCTCCATCAGACCAAATGCAAACACTGGCTGTACCACCTTTGACAACACTGATGTGGGCCAGGAAAGGGTCTGTCCATCTTTGCTTTGGAAGACACATCTGTCTTCCTCGTTAGACTCCACTGCTGCCTCGGAGGGGGATAGATAATCATTTACTGGCCCATCTCAGATTAATTGAGTAGCTGATATGATATCACAGAGTTGTAAAGGGAATTCTATGGGTCCTAGCTATGATGGTGGTTTGGATTTTGACTGATAAATTCAATGAATTCTTTACCTTTTTCTCTTCCTTTTTCTTTCTACTTGCCATTAGCTGTAGGTAGATGGACTCGTTGGGTTTAAAGATGAAGTGATAAATGTAATGAATTCTCTGCCTCCTCTCTTTTCCCTCACTAGTCGTGAGCTGGAGGTGAGGATCCTTATCCAAAAGCCAGGAGGGAAGATCTGAGTTTTACTTGCCTCTTTTTAAAACCTTTTTTTGGTGGTTTTCCCAGATTTGTGAACTTGGCTTTTATAGCTCTGTTTGACTTTTAAGGCTGTGTGTATGGCAGTAGAGAAATGGGTGGCAGTCTTTCTCTGGAGGTTTTGCCAGTCTTTGCAGTTTAAATTGGACTCCCTCCTCCCCACCAGGTTCTCTGCATGACCAGCACTGAAAAATGTATCTTGCATTTGGCTACCCTTTCCTTGAAAAGGCCTCATGTGCAAACCAGGCTGACACTTGTCCAGTAATTGCCTCCCACTGGATTTAACTTATTCACATGCATCTTTTCTCTCGTGATGAATCCAGGGGGGTCTTCATTACCTTTTAGTGCATGTACACTTGCCTAGATCAATAAGCCTAGAGGAAGCAGATAGTGGAAAAAGCCAGGATGCTCTGTTCATCCCTTTTTTTTTTGTATACACATTTTATATTCTGCCTTTAAAGCTATTTCTGCCGCACAGCTGCTTTTCCAAGAAGGCAAAGACTCCTTCCTACAGGCCCTGCTTGTCCCGACATCTACCTTGGTTATCCTTTCACAGGATTTGATTTCTGCAGTCAGCTTTATAATGAGGAAGGAGTACGCAGTAGGTTTGGAGATTCCTATTAACCAGGTCATCCATGAATCTATTTTTGTGGGTTTCTTATTAGAAATAGCAGGGAACACAATGATATTTAAACACAGTCATTTATGAGAGCTTGGCAAAAGAAAAGAAAAGAAAAAATATTGGTGAGCTTTCTTCACGCTTGATATTTGAAAATGTTGTACTATATTTTGCCAGCTTCCAAGCACCTTGACTTGATTTACATTCCAGGGTATCAGTGAAGGCCATGAAAGATGAAAACTGACTTTAAAAGCCAAACTTTAATCTATAGCACTGGTCACACTCTATTTGGAGCGCTGTGCCTAGTTCTATGTTCCACATTTTAGGAGGGATTTTGATAAGCTGGGGTGTTTCCATAAGAGAACATTCAACTTGGGGAGGAATCTTGGGAACCATGTTATAGAAGGAATAGTTGAAGAAAATGTTTTCTCCCTTCAGTTATCATATGGTAGGAGCACTAAACAATTTTGGGGGGGTGGTGTTCCAGAAGGAAAAGGCAACGTTAAAGTAGGGCATATTTCGAGTGAACACAAATAAGAAAACTTTCTGTCAACTAGATCTGTCTAAGGGCAGCTAGTTGGAAGTGTGGACACAGCATGGGGCCTAAAGTCAGAAGGCCTGAGTTAAAATCTGACCTCACATACTTACTAGCTGTGTGATCCTGAGCAATCACCTAAGCCTGTTTGTCTCAGTTTTGTCATTTATAAAATGGGCTGGAGAAGGAAAGGGCAAACCCCTTCAGTTTCTTTGCCAAGAAAATCCCCAGTTGGGGTCACAAAGAGTCAGATATGACTGAAAGGACTGATCAACAAAAAGATCTCTCCAACTGCAGAATGAATTACCATTAAAGGTACTCAAGCAAATGTAGATGAACATGAGATGTTCATCTGATCTGTTAAGATGTTGTGGAGGAGCTTTGGAAGATTAAAGATTTTTAATAATTACAATGTTAGCAACAACAACTCCCAGTGATATAATACTTCAAGGTTTACAGAGATTTTTCTTGTTTGTTTTTGTTTTTGGCAAGGCAATCAGGATAAGTCACTTGCCCACAGCTAGTAAGCATCAAATGTCAGAGGCTGTATTTGAACTCGGGGCCTCTTGACCCCAGGACTGGTGCTCTCTATCCACTGCAAACTCCCCAGAGTTCTTTCTTGCAAATGGCCCAGTGAGGTAGGTAGTGTAAGTGTGCTTTCCATTTTCTTGGCATGTAAACGAATGCTTTGAGAATAAGTAATTTAGTTTTCTGGGGCATTTTAAATTTAGGTTTGTTTTATTTAGGTTTAATGTTAATTCCATGCTGTGTTTTAGTAAGAACAATACAAATTCTGTATCTGTGACTCCAGTCAGATATCCAATAGTATAAAATAGCTTCAAGTTATGGATGACCTTCTCTCACAGCAGGTTACTAAATTAGATATGTAAAAGACCATATATCTAGGGTGTGACCAAGAAGGGATTCAGACCCAGGTCCCATGAATTAAAATCCTATGCTTTTTTTTTTTATCATGTCTGATTTTCTGACATGTGTGAATTTTAAGATAAACATAATGGATTCTAATCCTGTATGATAATTTGGGAGTGGACATAGTTATGGATATATTCACTGACTTCTTGAAACTTTTTTAGGAGGTATACATGGTGAATTTGGATCATTTAGCCCATGAGAAGAAAATATCCTGAAACAGGCTACTGTGGGCCCAAATGAGGAGTGAAAGGTGAATATGGAACTATTATGACTATTGGTCTGACCAGTTCAGGCAGAATGAAATTATTTGACTCAGTAATTGAGATATTTTAAAATCATTGGATGTAGTAGCTTAACCCTCTTTTTTTTTCAGTTTGGTCTCTAGACCAGGACTTGGTTGGTCTAAGTACTAAGATATAATAAAAGTACTAGAATTTGGTTCTTGTCTTGACTCTTCCAGTAACTGATCAGATAATTTTCATAATCTCTCGGTTCCAAGTTCCTTATTTATAAGTAAAGTGAAAAGGGGAGGGGTTAGTGCACCAGGTCTTATGGAAGATGTGAGATAATGAATTTCTGATATGTCATAAAACTGGTAGAAGAAAGTCATAGCAGTAAAAGGCAACTCACTTCATCTTCCCTGGTCTCAGTTTCCTTCATTTCCAAAATAAGGGGTCTAGACAAGATGATTTCCAATTTATTTTTTCAACTGTTAATAATTTATGAGCTTGTGGAGGACTTCCATTGCCTACACATTTTGTGAAACCATATTCTGCTAAATAGCATCTGAAAAGTTCTTAATATATAGTGGCCCCTAATACATGTCAACTGACTCTCGATTGATTGATCAGCGCTGATGACAAGGAAAATGGAAGATTCCTAAAGAGACTAATATGATGTAGAGTATTGAGTTAAAATTTGTAATAGACAAATACAGAAAATATAAACAGGAGCATATAACTGAAGAACACAAAAGAGTTACATGGACCTATAAGAATAACGTCAGGAAGGCCAACATTCTGAAAAAAAAAAACAAAAAGAAAATAGGACTTTTGAAAAGTCCTAGGGAAAGCAAAAGGGATTTTTCTAATTATATCTGAGCGAGAGTAAGAACAAAGAAGGGAAAGACCTATTTCTTAGGATGGTTAAGAAAATAATAACAGATGTCCTAGGAAAAGAATAACTACTTTGTTTCTTTTTTACTTCTGACTTTTCTGTTAAGAACTATCTTTAGAATTGAAAGAATAGGATAAATATGGTTAAGGATTAATTGAAACTGGATATAGTAAAGGAATACCTAGCATCTCCAAGTTTGTTCAATTCTCCTGGCCTAGGTAGATTAGAGATCATTCCCCAAGGCACAAAAGCAGTAGGCAGATAATTGGTTGGTTGCTGTTCTTCATTCTCTAAGAGGACAAAAATGACATTACTATGCTGGAGTCAAGTTTCAATGTGTCCATCTGTGGCTGAACTGAACAATATGAACTCGGAATGCTGTACCACAAGTAGGGCACAAATAGTCCATGTGAACATTTTAAGTGGATACTCTAAATTTGCATATCCTGTGTTTCCTTTGAGCTGTTTCAATTTTGCTTTGTTCATAGATCACAGCACCTTTTCTGATGTGTGCATGCCATGCTGGGCAGTTCAGTGACAGTGTTTCCCATGTCACACAATCAATTCCAAAATTCTTAAGAGAGAACTTGAGAGTGTTCTTGTATCCATTCTTGTCACCACCATGTGAACACTTGTCCTGTGTGAGTTCTCCATAAAACTTTTTTTTTTGGCAAGCATACATTTTGCATTCAAACAAGGTGGTCAGCTCATTGGGATTGGCTCTGAAGTAGAGTTTGGATGTTTGGCAGTTTTGTTTGAATAAGGACCTCAGTGTCTGGTACCCTATCTTGCCAGGTAACCTTTAGAATCTTCCTAAGACAATTCAAGTGGAAGTGACTCAGTTTCCTGGCATGGCTCTGGTATAATGTTTAAGTTTCACAGGCATATAACAATGAGGTCAACACAATGGCTCTGTAGACCTTCAGTTTGGTAGTCAATCTAATACCTTTTCACTCCCATATTTTGCTTCAAAGCCTCCCAAACACTGAGCAGATAATAGTGAATGTCAGATAATGATCTTTGTGGAGAATGGGAAAGGTGGTGAAAGATTGGACAAATGTGGTTGTGATTTCCTTCAAAGAAGGTGTTGGTGGTTATTTAGTTGTTTCAATAATGTCTGATTCTTCATGACATTTTTGAGGGGTTTTCTTGGCATAGATACTGGAGTGGTTTGTTATTTCCTTCTCCAGTCAAAGAAGGTAGATTTAGCACATCCAAAGGGGGCTGTTCCAGATGATGAGAGAATCTCAAAATGATTTCCTATGAGGATATCTGAAATGTTAGGAATGGAGAAATCTTTGTGAGCATCTCAGACTCAACATTTCCTCGACAGAATTCATTATCTTTCCCCTCTTCTAGACTTTTCTATTATTGTTTACTGTACTTTTACCCTCTTAGTTGCCCAAACTAGCAACGTCGATGTTCTTTCTTGAGTCTCCAGTTTCACTCATTCTACATATCTGAATCCATTGTCAAATTGAGCTATGTTGCCTCTGTCATTCTTTACACATCACACTCCATCTCCTGTCTTGTTGCCTTTGCATGGGCTGTATCCTGTTCCTGGAAAGCTCTTTCTCCTCACCCTCTCCCTCTTAGCTTCCCTGGCTTCCTTAATTACCTTGCTCAAATCCTACCTTTTTTGAGGACCCCTTTCATACTTCCCCAAACTGCTGGACTTTTCCACTCAGATTACCTTCAATATACTCTGTGTATTCTATATGTAACTAGTTGCTTCACATGTTGTATCCCCCCATTAGAATGTGAACTGCTTGAGGCCAGGGACAGTTTTTGCCCTTTTGTATCTCCAATGTTATACCACAGTGCCTGACACATAGCAATCATTTAATAAATGCTTTAAAGCTATTAACTTATTGATTGACAAGATCTATTATCATGGAGGTAGGAAGCTGTATTTATTGTGTGACCTACCTGAGGGCAGAATAAAGGGTAAGTTATTTGAAGCTTCAATTGACCTCTCTGGAAAGAAATACTTGCCAAATGCTTAGATGTGTCCAGATATGAAATCTGCTGCCTTTGAGGTAGTCTTGTGCTTATTAACAGAGGAGTTCAAGGAGAAGCTTGATAATAACTTGTGAAAGACAATGAGGGATCAATCTGTGAATTGAGTGGCAAGTTGGTTATAAGACCTCTAAGGTTCTTGAGTTTTTCCCTGGGATTTTGTGATTATAGGTACTTCCCATTCTATAATTCTACAACTCCCCTACCTCCAGTATAACACCATTCCAATGATTCATGCAGCCATTTGTAGGGGTTCAGGAAATTGGAAAACAACTGAAAATTTGAAAACTGCAGTAAGAAGGAGGTGGTTGTGAGGGAAAAATGGAAGTAAACTAGGTCAACTGATAGGATGGGTCAGAACAACAACAGAGGAGTGTGATAGAGAGTTAAGAAGAAAGAGATGGGGCTCAGGAGGATCATTAGAAGGAAGATGTGCAAGAGGACAAATGGAGGTGTGCATGTAGCAACCTGTCTCCCCTTCATTTATTTTCCTTTACAATTGTAATACACTGGCAGCTTCAATCAAAAACAATTGACTGTGATTTCTTTTCTCCACTGAAAGTTAAAGGCGAAGTGCTTGTATCTATCTAGGATGTGTGTATGTATATGTAAATACATACATATACATACATACATACATACATACATACATACACGGTATATTTATATGCATTTTACTTTATGTGTTTGGGCATATATGAATTGTGTGCGGCTTTCATAAACCTGAACACCTTGGATAAATTTATCATAAGCTCAGAGGCTGAGAGCTAAAGTGCACACTAGAGATCAACTAGTCCAATCTTATAATTTTACAAATAAGCCAATCGAGGCCTGGGGAAGTTAGATTGGAGTTCACCTAAGGTCACCCAGGTATAAGGATCAGAGATGGGATTGAATCCCAGAGTTGCACCAGGTCAGTAACTTCTTACCTAATCAGGTATTGTCTCCTACAAATCACTGACAGTCGTTGACCTAACCTCTGCTTGAAGACTTTCAGTGAAACTTAGCATGTTCTGAAGCAACCCGATCTGCCTGAGGGCAGCTAGAATTGTGAGAAAATGTTGCCTTACATGAAGCCTAGATTATGCTTTTAGTCACTTCCACTACTCATTGCTCCAAGTTCTACCCTCTGGGGCAATGCAGATTAAGTCTAATGCCTCTTCCATATTAGAATCTTTTAATTATTTAAATGAGTGAATGAAAATCATTTATTAAGCTCTTACTATGTGCCAATCCCTCTTCTAAGATTGCTATGGTTTCTCCCTAACCTTATCAAGTCTTCTCTGTGTTACACATATCCAGTTTCCTAATATAACGTGGTTTTGAGTCTTCCTCAACGTCCTGCTCATCCTCCTTGTACATGTTCTGGCTTTTCAGTTTCCTTTCTAAAAGTGGGAGCCAAGAACTCAACAGCACTTCAAATAGTCTCTGGCCAGGCCAGAGGCCAGTAAAGCTAAAACCTCCTTTTATGTGGATACTTGTTTGTTTTGGGTGCAGCCTAAACTTCCTTGACTCTCATGTTATACTCTGGATTCGTATTGAGCTTGCAGTCTGTTAAAATTCTTCTTTAGAAATTGGGTTTGTGTTAACTTGTTCTATAGAAGCAGGCTAAGATATGAGGGAGAGGAGGGAGGAAGAAAAAGAAAAGGGCGAGAGAGAGAGAGAGAGAGAGAGAGAGAGAGAGAGAGAGAGAGAGAGAGAGAGAGAGAGAGAG
>NW_027187378.1:38164538-38247987 GCF_028583685.1 Petaurus breviceps papuanus
GAGAGAGAGAGAGAGAGAGAGAGAGAGAGAGAGAGAGAGAGAGAGAGGCTGTAATTCAGTGTTAACATATGACTACACTGTACATTCTTTGTATACTATGGTACATGATATTAAGGAAGAATGGCAGATCTAATTCAGCCTTCAACCTCTCTGTATAGCAACTGAATGCAGGGACTTAATTTTAGTTTGCTTAGAGGAAGTAGATTTCAGCTCAATTTATTTGTGTAAAAGAATTATCCAGACTTCTTGTTTCTTATGGGAACAGAACACACAGGTAGAGAATAAAAAAAATTCCCTATGACCTAATTTGGAACCATTACAAAGCAACTAGATGGCACAATCAATAAAGCACTGTGCTTGGAATTAGGAAGATCTGAGTTCAAATCTGGCCACAGACACTTACTAGTTTGGTGACTCTGGGCAAGACATTTGACCTCTGTTTGCCTCAGTTCCATCAACTGTTAAATGGGGATCATAGTAACACCTACCTCCCAGGATTGTTGTGAGGATCATATAATATTTGTAAAACACTGCACATAGTAGGTACTATATAAATTCTCATTTGCTTCTCCTTCTTCACCTCCCCCTTAAAGAATAGTAGTAAGTTTGAAGGAAACTGTGGTTGATTTCTCAACTAAAATATGATTTGTTTCACATTTCAACTCTGGTACTTATCACCTATGTTACCTGGGACAGTCGCTTAACCCTTCTGGGTCTCAGTTTCCTCTGCTATAAAATAACGATGTGAACTAGATGACCTTGGAGGTTCTTCCCATCTCTCAAACTATGAACTTATGATCCTGTTTTCCCAATGGTTTAGGGAAGTAGTTCTAACCTTTTCTTATATAATACCTTTTCCATGTAAAAAGGGAAAGTTCATAAACTCCTGCATGGTATATGATTAGTATTGGGTGTTTGAGAACATACATAATGATAAAATATATACTAGAAATTCATGACCTCTTCTAGATGAATTTATATTTTATAATTATGACAGTATCTACATACTTTTGGAAAAATAGCAATGCATACCGATAGAAGGCATGTTTATTTTTTCTTTGGAAGATATCTTGCTCATTTATGGATTCACAGTTCCACTATAAAAGTCTTCATGATCCCCTAAGGACCTATATAGGTCACAGGTTGGGAACTAAAAGTATGAGTTGTTACTCTTACCAGAATGTAAACTCTCTGAGGTCAGAGACTGTTTTGTTTTTGTTTTTGTATTGCCTACACCTAACACCTTTCTTGGTATAGAGTTGGTGCTAAATGAATACTTGTTGACTGATTGAATGATTAATAAACTAGGGTTATGAAATCTTACTTAAGAGTTACAGCAATATTAGAACAATAGATTCATTTCTGTTTTTCTCTGTTGGTCTCATTTTAGCCAGATGAAGTCCCCTGACTTGGACCCTGATTTGTTTACAGAAAGTTACTGCAAGGTGTGCAGTGCTCAGCTGATCTCTGAATCTCAGCGTGTGGCGCATTATGAGGTCAGTTATTGTTTTTTCATTCACAGCATAAAGATGGAAGAAAGAGTGGTATTTCCATTAGCTCTGGGGAAGTGCTGAAATCTTTAGAATGCTCCCACCTGGACGGTGGGGCCAGCTTCAAGGATGCATGATGGATGTACAGTTAGAAACCGAGAACAAAGGTTATCTGGAAGAACTAGGAAAGACCTCTTGTCCTAACAATATTCTCTTTTTTCCTCTTCATTCATGCATTAAACTTCTTTACTAGGAGAAAAAAATAAAACAACAACAATAACAATATCTTCATTTCTTAAATGAATGGGTTTTGGGGCGACTAGGTGGCACAGTGAATAGATCACGGGCCCTGGAGTCAGGAGGACCTAAATTTAAATCCAGCCTCAGACACTTAACACAAAAAACTAGCCGTGTGACCTTGGGCAAGTCAGTTAACCCCAATTGCCCTCCAAAAGGCAAAAAAACAAACACACACACACACATACACAAATAAAATGAATGGGTTGGACTAGGGAATCTTGAGGTTTCTCCTAGCTCTAAATCTTCTGTGATTCTTTTGTACCAGTCATGGCATAGTGTAGTGCGAAGAGTACTAGACTTAGAATCTGTGGAATTTGGGTTCAAATCCTGCTTAAGATGCTGTGTCACCGGGGTGGCTAGGGGGCGTAGTGAGTAAAGCTCCAGCCCCGGAGTCAGGAGGACCCGAGTTCGGTTCCAGCCTCAGACACTTAACACCCACACAAAAAAACTAGCTGTGTAACCTTGGGCAAGTTACTTAACCCCAATTGCCCTCCAAAAGGCAAAAAAAAAAAAGATGCTGTGTCACCATGATCAAGTCATTTTACCAGCCCAGCTCTTAAAGACCTCAAATTCTGATGGAGCAGAGAAAATATAAATAATGAGGAATGTGTAAGATTATATGCAGAGCAGCTGGAAGGCAGTCTCAGGAAAGTAGCAGCTGTGGGGACTGGAAAAGGCCTTGTGTAACAGGTAGCAAGACAGGGAAAACAGGAGGCAGAGAGGAGGAAGGACAGAGAGCATTCTAGGCTTAGGAGCTAGCCAGGAGTAAGGCACAGAGATGGGTGAGACAGAAAGGTATTTTTTGTGTGACATTTTTGAGTATTCCAATCTATCTGGGTCATAGATAAAGTGAGAGAGTTAGTATAAGAAGACATAAAATATAGGAAGGGCCAGGTTATGAAGGGTTTTAAGTGCCAGACAGAGGAGTATATATTTTGTCCTGGAGTCAGCAGAGCTCATTTAGAAATGGAGTGACATCATCAGGCCTGTACTTTAAAACAATTACCTTAGCAGATGAATGAAGGATGGATTGGAATGAGGAGATACTTGAGGCAAGGAGACCCAACCATGGGGTTATTACAAATGCTCAAGAGAGAGGGTCATGGACATGTAAGTGAAGATATGGGGAAACATGAAAGATGTGATGAAAGTAGAAATAAGATTTAGTAATGATTGGATATGTGCAGGGAGGATGAGGAATTTATGATAACAGAGTTTATGGACATGTTCAATTGGAAAGATGGAATCTTTGACAATAATAGGATAGGTTAAAAAAGGAGAGGGACTAGGGAGAAATAAAATGAATTTTGTTTTGGAGAGGTTGAATTTGAAATTCTTATAGGACATCCGGTTTGAGATGTCTAAGAGGAAGTTGTAGATGGATGACCATAATAGCTCAGCAGAGAAAGTAGGGCCAGATATATACATCTGGGAGTTGTCTGCATAGAGAGTAGCATTGGACTCATGGATACTGATGAGATGACCAAATGAGGTAGGGGAGAGGGAGACAGAGAGAGACAGAGACAGAGAGAGAGAAAGAGAGAGAGAGAGACAGAGAGATAGATAGAGAGAGAGACAGAGAGAGAGAGAGACAGAGAGACAGAGAGAGACAGAGAGAGAGAGAGAGAGAGAGAGAGAGACAGAGAGAGAGAGAGAGAGAGAGAGAGAGAGAGAGAGAGAGAGAGAGAGAGAGAGAGAGAGAGAGAGAGAGAAAGAGAGAGAGAGAGAGAGAGAGAGAGAGAGAGAGAGAGAGAGAGAGAGAGCGTCTTGGAGAAAATTCACTCTTTGTGAATGTGATATACATGAAGCACCAGAGAAGGCACTTAAGAAGGCATAGTCAGACAGATAGGAGGAGAACTAAGAATGAGTAATCAGCATTAAAAAAATTTTTTTTCTTCTCCTTCCTTCTCTTCTTCCTCTGGATACTTCCAATAGCTTCTGTTTACTACATGTGATTATGGGCAATCACTCAACTTCTAGAGGCAGTAGATAGACTATTGGGGCACTTGGTTGCCAAGTAACCAATAAAAAGCCTTCTGCCATCTTTTCCCCCTTCATGGATGTTCATCTTATAAGAAATTTATGGAATCATTTGAAGAGTAAATTTTTTTTCAGTAAGTAGTTAGGAAGACCTGAGCTCAAATCCAGTTTCAGAAACCTCCCAACTGTGTTAAAGTTACTTAACCTCTGCTTGTTTGAATTTTCTCAACTGTAAAATGGAGATAGTAATAAAGCACCTATCTTCCAGAGTTGCTATGATGATCAAATGAGATAATTTTTGTAAAGCACTTAGCACGTTGTCTGGAATATAGTAAGCCCTTAACAGATCTCTCCTTCCCTTATTTGGGACTCAACTTCTCCACATGGAGGTGGTTAGAATAAATGATCTTTTAGGTCCCTTCCTATTTTAAAATCCAATATAAAGTTCTATGATCCCATAGAAACTCAATTAGAAAGATGCGGGGGGGCAATTTGGTACAGTAGAAAAAATATTTGTGCCAGTCAAAGGACTTGAGTTCAAATCTTCTCTCTATACTTATTGACTGCATGATTTGGGGCAAGCCACTTAATCTCCTTGGACCTGTTTCCCCATTAGTCAGTTGAGTAAGTTGGACTGAACTTTCTTCAAGGTCTAGAGTCATGATCCTATAATTAAAGGACATCAGAGGTTTGGCTATGTACAAGGATGGTGGGAAAAAGTGTGAGGGTATTTCATGACGTGGGAAGGGTGGTAACAAAAAAAGAGATAGATGTCATAGGTAGTAGGTGGTAGAAAGGGAAAGAACAGGGAGAGAGAAGGGGCTCCTATGACAGAGATATGACTTGCTTTGAATTTTGATGAGGGTTGGTCCAGACTGAATCCCTTTTGTTTTCCAAAGAATTCCTATCAGTGGAAACATGAGATCCCAAGTGTAACAGCTCGGGAGTTATTTTTGATTGGCAAATGAGCCAGCAACTTTCCTGTTGTCTGTTAAGTCTGACAAATGCCTGATGTGACAATCTTTGCCATGGCTTACCAGAGCCAATATTTTTGATGGAGGCAAAAAAAAAATACTCTTCAAATGATGATTCCACAAATTTCTTGTAAGACAAACATTTGTGAGGGAGGGAAAAAAAGATGGCAGAAGACTTTTTTTTGTTGTTACTTGGCAACCAAGTGTTAGGGAAAGGAAACAAAAACAAAAAAAGCAGGCTCTAAAAGGAGAAGAGCAGCAGGGTTTAAATAAAGACGTGTGTTATTGTGGGGTGTATTGTGCTATCTCGCCTATGCCACATTTAAATGGTATCCTTGTGACCCCGCTCACTGTTTCTTTTGTTGTTGCCATGTGAACTTGCTTAGTCAGGTCTGTGATTTGATGATAACTATGGGAAAAAATGTTTGTAAAATCCAACTAGTTAGATGTGCAATTACAGAATTTCAGAATTTCAGATTTTGAAGGGTCTGAGAAGTTACCTAGTCAAACCATATATAAGCAGACATCCCCTCAGCAACATCCTTGGCATGTGATTCTCCAGAATATATTTAAGAACCTCCATGGAAGGGGAACACATTATATCCCAAGAAAGCCCATTCCAATTTTGGACAACTACAATTGTTAGGTAGCTTTTGCTTCTATTTTTTTCTGCAAGTACCACCCATTGTTAAGTCTGGTTAAGTCCTGGGGAGCCAGGCAGGTTGAGACCAATCTCTCTTTTACGTGACAGCCCTTCAGATACTTGAAGGCAGCTACCACATATCCCCTAAGCCTTCTCTTCTTCAGTCTAAGCATCCTATAGTTCCTTCAAATGATCTTCTTAATGCGTAGTTTCCAATCTCCTTATTATACTGATCACCTTAGACTTCAGTTATTGTAAACTGGAGAGTAGGGATAATTTTCTGTTGTTTGATTTGGTTTTGACTGGTTTTATTTTAAATCTCTAACACCTAGTGGGATGTGCTTATCCCTCGCCCTTCCTCACTCCATATACTCAACAGTTGCCAAATTTGATAATTGCTATTTCTGTGATACTTCTTGCATATGTCCTTCCACTTCTTTTATAAAGCCACAATCATTGTTCAGATCCTCATCACCTCTCACCCAGATTATTGTGATAGCTTTCCATCTGTCCCTCACATGGCTGCCAAAGCTATTTTCCTAAAGTGCAAATTGATCATATCCCCTCTATCAACAAACTTCAGTGGCTCCCCATTACCTTTATAATTAAATATAAACTCCCCTAATTGGTATGTAAAATTCTTCACAACCTGACCCTTTTTTGCCTAATTAGTCTTAGACTTTACTCCCCACCTCAAACTCTGTATTACAATCATCTGGGCCTATTTGTTGTTTTCCACACACACTCCTATCTGTTTTTGTATTGTCTGTCTCCCATACCTGAAATACATGCTCCTCATCTCCACTTCCTAGAATCCTTTTTTTTTTTCAGAAATCCACTGAAATGCCAACCTTCATGAAGCCTTCCTAACTTCCCCCCTCAACAGGCTCCCAGGGAGCCTTTTCCCCAGACTGCCTTGTATTCATTTTGTGTGTATTCCACATAGACTTGTATATATTTGTGTTGTCTCCCCCATTGGACATAAACTCCTTGAGGAGAAAAGATGTTGTTTTCCCCCTTTGCATCCTTAACCTCATACATAGAGAGCACTTAGTAAAGGCTTGTTGACTGATTGATATATTAGGTACTTAATAAATGTTTATTGGATTGGATTGTCCTCGATCTCCAGTTGACACAGTCTTTGCATTGCACCCTTACTGAGGACAGAATTGTGTGAAAAATGTATTAGTGTTTATTGAATATATCAGAGCACAGAAGAAATAGAAACGATGACAATAGTTGTATCATTAGAAGCATGTAAGCTTTACAATCAACACTGCTGCAAATCATCCAAACATTACATAATTTCCCATTAAACACGGATGAGAACAGCGGAATGATATTCCACAGAGGAGCTCTAGGCAGAGTTTAAATACCTCTGTCACTGAGACAGTGCAGCCTTCTGTCTCACCTCAAAACTCAACCAGACCAAACAAACCACTTTTTTCCCCCATGGAGCTGTGAACATAAACTGTGTCTACATGACATCCAAACAGTGACTCTAATCATTGAGGTTGAGGGGGAGGGAATCAGTCAAACTGGCTCTTTAGCTCCTGGCACTCTATGGCTTCAGAAACTGGTTTGCTACTTAACTTTTCAATTTTTCATTTTGGCATTATAGAGGCAGGGTGTCTTGGTATAGTGGGTATCATGATGGGCTTGGGGTGAGGAAGACCTCAGTTCAATCTTTCTTCTTTATTAGCTATGTGATTTGGGGCAAATCTTATAACCTTGATGGTCCCCAGGTAACTTCCTATGACTTTTTTTTTAACCAAGTTAAAAACAGGTTCTTGATCTTTACTGGTAGAGCCAGTTCCCACACTGGGAATTTTCCAAACTGCAAAATGAAAGATGCTTTGCACATTTGTTTGTTTTGTCATTATATAGACATAGGCATAGAATTAGAAAGCCTCTGTAGAAAGAATAAATCTTTTTCCTTTTTAAAAATACATTTTTATTCATCTTTTATTTTTATTTCACCTATAACTCCCAATGCATTACTCTCCATAACCCTTCCAAAGAGCCAACCCAGATAGCTAAGTATAAAAGTGGGGGAAAACAGTTCAACAACACAAACCAACCTATCAAAACATTTTAATATTAGATGCAATCAATATTTATTAAATGCCTACTATGTGCCAGGCACTGTGCTAAGCACTGTATGGAAACGAAAAGAGGAAAAACAGTCTTGCCCTCAAGGAGAATGAGGGAGATGTAGTATTCCATAGCTATTGTACCCCTTCTGCAAAGAAGTGGAGGAAAAATTCTTTCTCTTCTTTAAAGCCAAATTTGATCATTAAAATTTCCCAACATTCAGTTGTCTGGTTGTAATTCTTGCCATTCACATCATTGTATTCATTGTGAGTTGCTTTTCTAATTATGTTTATTTCACCTCAAGTTAGGTCGTATCAATCTTCTCATACTTCTCTATTAATATTTATTATTTCTTACAATACAATAATATTTCCTTACATTTACATACTATAATTTGTGGTCCTTAATTGATGGGTATCAACTTTTTTTTCCAGTTCTTTGCTGCCACCTGAAGTACTGTGATAAATATTTTGATGTAAGCTAGGTCCTGATTAATACAAATAATGAATCCCATGAAATGGTGACATATATTCAAAATTATAATTATATAATATATAATTAATTCCATCCCAATGGAAATGGACAATGTTAATTTGAATAATGTGTCCACTTGTTAGGATTTGTTACCTGTGCTGATTAGGACCTAATTGTATATGTGACCTTTTTTATCATCAACATTCTTGGGGTATATATCTAGTAGAGCAATCTATCTACAAAGATTTGCATATATCTTTTTCTTTGCATAATTCCAAATTGCTTTTTACAAAAAAAATGAAAACAACTTACTTTCTCAAATGTTCACTTGAACCAAAAATAATTATTGTGTACCTACTATGTGTTTAAGATTATATGCAACATCATGTAGAAAACAGAAATTATATGTGAAGGTAACACCTACACACCTGAAACAATTACACAGTGACACAATTTCATAAATTTAAATATAAAAATAAATGGCATAGGACATACATGCTATAGGATTCTTGACAAAGAAGAATTGGTGAGGACTGAAGTTGTCAAGAATGGTTTCTTAGTGGATATAAAGCTTTGTGGGAGTTTAAAAAATGGATAGAATTTGGAAAAAGCAAGAAACAGAGGACAGAGTATTCCAAGAAAGGTAATAAAACATGAATTATCAATAAACATTTATTAAGTGCCTACTAAATGTCAGGCACTATGCTAACTATTTAGGATACAAAGAGACAAAAGACAGTTCCTGCTGTCAAGGAGTTTGCGACCTAATGGAGGAACTTACAATCTAATGGTAACAAAGATACAAAAGTTAAAATAAGTAGGATGGGATTTTAATGATAAGAATGAGTTGGTTAGCATTTAAAGGATTTGTATTCTACTTATAGCCCTATGAATGACTATTTGGGAAAGTCACATCTTTCTGAGGGTCAACAGTTTGTTCATCTAAAAAATGAAAGGATTGAACTATATGACTTTTATATCCATCCAGCTCTAACATCATCTGGGTTCAAGTAAGTAATTTCCTAGAGTGTCCAAATACTATCTTTTTTTTTTTTTTTTAAAGCAATCGGGGTTAAGTAACTTGCTCAAGGTTACACGGCCAGTTATTTCTGGGTGTGGTGCTGAGTATCTGAGCCCGGATTTGATCCAGGTCATCCCGACACTGGAGCCGGTGCTCTTACTCGCTGAGCCACCTGGCCGCCCCATAAATACTATCTTATCTATCTTTCAAGACTCAGTCTAATTTTCCTATCAATTCCGCTTTCTGGTTATATCAACTTACAATGAAATCTTTGTCCTATGAATAATAAGTCATAGGCTTGTGGATTGGTGAAGTCAGAAGAGATTTTATATCATCTACTCTGACCTCCTCATTTATAGATGAGGAAATTGAGTCCCAGAGAGATCAATATGTCCAAGGTGATGATGCTAGTTAGAAAGCCTTAGTTCTAGTCCAGATCTAACAGTGATTCCTATCCCAGTACTCTTCTATCTATAGCATACTGCCCATACTACTCTTAAAAGTTATTATATGATCATAATTCAGTTTGTCAGTTAAAAAAATTGTTGAGCACTTACTATATCAGTAGGCTTGGAGTCAGGAAGATCTGAGTTCAAATGTGGCTTCAGAGACTTACCAGCTGCATGATCCTAGGCAAGTCACTTAACCTCTATTTGCCTTAATCCACTAGAGAAGGAAATGGCAAGCTATTCTAATATCTTTGCCAAGAAAACCCCATGGACAATATGGTCCATGAGGTCATGAAGTCTCAGACATGATGGAATGACTGAACAACAAAAGCAACAGCAATATCTGAGACACTGTGCTAAGTGCTGGATATACAAAGAAAGATACCCCCACCCCCCAAAAGGAAAACAACAACAAAAAATGGTGCCTGCCCTCAAGAAGACTACATTCTGTTGGGAGAGATAAGATGAAAATAAGCTAGGTATGTACAAAATATGTATTGAATAGATAATGGAAGGCACTAGCATCTGGTGAGGACTGGGAAATGTCTTTTGTAGAAGATGAGTTTTGAGCTGAGTCTTGAAGGGAGACAGAGAAATTAAGAGGTAGGGGTGAAGGAGTAGAGTATTCTGAGCAGAGATGATAGCTATTGTAAAGGCATGAAAATGAGAAATGGAATGATATTTTCTAGGGACTGCAATTAGTGTGCCTGGTGTGCCTGCTATTCAGTGTACCTGGACCATAAGAATACATGGAGAGGAGTAAGATAAGGTTGAAGAAAACAGGAAAAGTAGGAAGAAGGGGCTAGGTTAGGAAGAGCTTTAAATGTTAAACAGAGGTGTATATATTTGATTGTCAAGCAGGAGATAGATATAATAAGACCTGTTAATTTTGAAAATTTACCTTTGTACTGGAGTGGAGGATGAATTGGAGTGGGGAGAGACCTATGATAGAGAGACCAACTAGAAGCCAGTTACAGTAGTTCAAGAAAGGTGATAAGGACTTGAATTACCCTGCTTATGGCTGTGTAAGTGGAGAGAAGATTCACATTACTATAACATGTTAAGGATTGCCAATACTTTTTCAACAACGTTTCTAGGCAGTATAAATATTCATTTTTTATGGAAGATGAAACTGAGGTTCAGAGAGGTTAGATGATTTGCCCATGGTCACACACTTCATGTAGTCTCAAGCTTGGATTTGAACTCATATCACCTGATTCCAAGTTCACTTCCTTCTCTTCTCTCCTCTCCTCTCCTCTCCTCTCCTCTCCTCTCCTCTCCTCTCCTCTCCTCTTCTCTTCTCTTCTCTTCTCTTCTCTTCTCTTCTCTTCTCTTCTCTTCTCTTCTCTTCTCTTCTCTTCTCTCTCTTCCCTTCTCTCTCTTCCCTTCTCTTCCCTTCCCTTCTCTTCCCTTCTCTTCTCTTCTCTTCTCTTCTCTTCTCTTCTCTTCTCTTCTCTTCTCTTCTCTTCTCTTCTCTTCTCTTCTCTTCTCTTCTCTCTCTTCCCTTCTCTCTCTTCCCTTCTCTTCCCTTCTCTTCCCTTCTCTTCTCTTCTCTTCTCTTCTCTTCTCTTCTCTTCTCTTCTCTTCTCTTCTCTTCTCTTCTCTTCTCTTCTCTTCTCTTCTCTTCTCTTCTCTTTCTTTCCTTTCCCATCCCTTCTTTTCTTTCTATCCTCTCCCCTTCCCTCCCCTTCTTTTCCCTTTCCTTTGTCTTGTTGATGTTTTTAGTTTTTTTACACCACTCTTACTTCCTAATAACTACCATGCCTTCCCTATGAACTCTTCATAGGAACAAAGAAAGACAATTAAGCAAAACAAACCACCACAGCAATGACATCTGACAGCTTGTAGAGCATTGCACACTTGTGGTTGACAATCTCTCTATAGAGAGAAGGCAAATGTGTTTTTCACGGATCCTTGTTTAGTTATTGCATTTAATCTGAGTTTGAATGTCTTTTAGTGTTACTTCCATTTAAATTATTGTGGTCATTGGGTATATTGTTTTCTTGGTTCTGCTTTTTTTTGCTCTGTATCATTTCACAGAAGTCTTTCCACATTTCTTATGCTTTCTCATATTCATTGTCTTATGGCATAACAATATTTTCCTAGATTGCATTGAGTTTTCTGCCCTTGTATTTAACATAGTGTGTGTGTGTGCATATGCAAATATGTGTATATGTATACACATATATAATTATTTCCCTTCCCTCCACTAAACTCAGGAATATGATTTTATGTGTCTTTATATCTCCCCATAGTCTCTAGCAAAGTGATAGGCTCACAGTATGGTGCTGAATACATGGATTTTTGTTTTATTAATTTTTTGATATCGATCCTATATGGGAGGGTAGATGACACTGAAGGATAGTGTTATATTGTAATATACATTTGAGCTGAAGGATAACAGTTAGGAAAGTGCCTTAAAATTGGAGGTGACATTTTTGTAGTAATAGTTAAGAAAAGTTCTTGACAATGTTGGGAAACTGTCCAGATGTCTATGAAGAAGTTCTTATGGCAAAAGAACTTAAAGAGAATGAAATTTTGAAGTAACAACATTGCCCACGAGTCTGGCTTCATTGGCCACAGTTTGGGAATGGAAAAAAAAAAATGTATCAGCGTAACTCAGTACCCGAGACTGTGAAAACTATCATCATACCTCCATCCATTTAGTGATGGGCACATTGGCCCAGGGAGTCTTCTGAAAACCTAATTTTCTTGCTTCAGCTGTTTTGACTGGCCTAGAAAGGAATACTGACCTTCTGTAGCTTTTGCTTAATATAAAGGAACAATTGACAGGGGCTCTATTCTGCTTTTATTGGGCTGTAAGGAGAACCCAATCTCAGCTTTCAATAGGCAGACACAAAAATGTGAAAAATAGGTCCCCAAACCTTTGATGGCTGACATTTGGTTATTTTCTTGCTCTCATGAGTTATCTTGCCTTTGTCTGTATATCCCCCAAGAGATTGCCCCCTCCTCTCTTTTCAATCTTCCTTTTCCTCACTTTCTTTCCTTTCCTACCCCCAATTTCCTGAGAGAAAGTACAAGCTGAGAGATTCTTTATAAATGGATTAGAGTTGTGGATATTGTATTAGGTTGTATTTCTGTGTCCCTGCAAGCCACAGCTTAGTGTATGTAGTCAAACGTCTCTCCTTCAGGATCACTGTAGATTGATGGGTAGCCCAGGTTGATCAATATAATAAAATACATAGATCTTGATTTATGGTAGTTGTACAAGGAAAATAATACTTGGGCAGCCTGTGTGAATCAAGAGGGGGCTTTAAATATGCCAGTGTGCCTAATTTCTGCAGGTAGGGTCAAAAGGACACTGGTTGAGAACTAGGGTTCAAGTGACTCTGAGTGTCTAGACAACAAAGTAGTTTGCTTATAAGATCATAGATTTAGCCAGGGGTTCTTAGTCTGGGGTCTGTAAACCTCAAAAGGATACATGGATAGATTTTTAAGGGTCCATGAACTTGAATGGGAAAAAATTAAATATTCATTTTCATTAACTTCTGGGATGTAGTATTTTCTTCTATTATTAAAAAAATTATTAAATAGTTTTAGATTGCCAAAGGCAATGACTCAGAAAGGTTAAGGAACTGTGATCTAGAGTCTGTAGGGATCTTAAAAGTCCTCTAGTCTATCTCCCTCAATTTACAGATGAGGAAACTAAGGCCTTAGAAAGTAAACTGACTTGTTTGAGGCTACATATAGAATTGCATCAGAGGCAGGGTTTGAATCCAGTTCATCTGGTTCCAGGGACAATGCTCTTTTCATTGTATCAGGTTGGCTCTGTAGGAAAGAGGAAGGAAACAAACATTTTTAAAGCTCCTACTATGTGCCTGGCACTATGACAAAAATGCTTTGCAAATATTATCTCATTAAATCCTCACAACAACCCAGGGAAGTAGGTGCTATTATTATTTCCATTTTACAGATGGGTAACTAAAGCAAACAGAGGTTAAATGAATTCTTCAGGGTCACACAGCTAGTAAGTGCTGAGGTCAGATTTGAACTGTAGTCGTTCTGATTCCAGGCCCAGTGCTTTATATACTGTGTCACCCATTTATCTCATAACTCACCCTGGATCTGGGAATGGAAAGGGGGAGGGCTAGCAAATTAAGAGTATGATCTGAAAGCAGATTGGTAGGTAGAGTACCAGATATTGAAGACAGATTGTCCACTGATGGGTCTCCATGGGCATTGGCACCATTTGGCTTCCTTAAGATGTTAAAGGGCTGATCCCTGCCTAGAACCAGGATAAACTGTAAGTGTAATAATCTCTGCTTATTAAGTATTGAGTTGCCATTTTCCCTCCTCTTCCCATGGTCACTTTGCCTTTATTTGATCATTAATTATATCAATATGTCTTGTTTTCCCCAATAGTTCTCCTTTAGGACAGAGATGTTTCTGTTAAGTTTCCATATGCCCAGTTCCTGAGTTATAGTAGGTCTTCATAAGTGCTTGTCAGATAAAGCTGTGGCCCAGGGTACAAAGCTTTCTCTCAGTTCTTCATTTTTGGGGCTAACTTGAAAACATGCACATGCATACCACACATTCCAACACCCAAGTATTCCATCTGGACATATTGTGTTTTGTTCCTATATCTATGTACAGAAATAAAGTATATGGAGTGGTTTCTCCATCATCACCCTAGTTAGAAGCCATCAATGACTCCTTTCACCATTCTTTTTTCCTATTATTATTCCTATGATTACATATTATTGTTGACCCAAACATGACTTTCAATTTACCATCTCCAGGCCTTTGCACAGGTAATTACCCCAGGCCTGGGATGCATGTGCCTCTTAGAATCCATAGTTTCCTTCAAGGCCTTTAGGTAACATAGAAGCCTTTCCTGAGCTCTCATAGTTGGAAATGCCCTCTCCCTCCTTCAATTACCTTGTATTTATTAAACTGTGCACATACTTTATCTTCTCTCCCAGTAAATGTGGATTCTTTGATGCCAAGGATTGTTTCCTTTTTTTTTTTTCTCCTCTATAAATTCCAATGTTGATCATAGTGCCTAAAACACAATAGGGGCTTGAATTCACTTGAAAACTCTTTGCTTTCTAATACAGTCCTGGATCTTGTTGACTGGTGGAGGGACTGTTTGAATATACTCAGGAATAACCCGAGTTAATTTCAGTTTGTGCCATTGATCAGCCATCCCTTCTGCAGAGATGCAGTCCAGATGTTGATGTTTTAGTCAGTGCACACCAAATAAAAAGGTCTTAAATTTAAAAGAGATTTTAAATATTTATTAGAAGGTAAGTATAATAATACGGTCTAAACAAAGCTTCAGGAGCTAAAGAAGGATACTCAATTTTAAAACCGACCAGTAAAACATCGGTGACAAATTTTGGACAACATGCATGAATTGTCCTTAGTGTATTTGTCCCAGCAAATGAGCTTCCTTTCTTTGTTCGTTCTTGTTGCGATCTCTGCCATGGCAATGATATGATATGTGGTTGTTGATTGAAATGATACTTTGGTGGATGCTGTTTTCATAGGAGTCTCCATCCTGGAGGTAAATTAATCCCTATCCAGGCTTTCTTATCAATGATTTCCCATATGGCCTTCATAACACATCTTTCCAATGCATTGGAGTCCTTTCCCTTAGAATCTCAAAGGCACCACTGTACCTTGGAATGCCTATCTGTTGTGTCTCATTCATGAAATATGACTGGTCTACCTCCTCCTCTATTTCCCTGACAGTGTATTATGTCACTTCTTGCATAAAATTCATCATTCATAACATCCTTATGCCAACTGTGCATTTGCCCCTTGTTCTATGGGTTATTTATAATAACCAATTTATTATAACTAGGTTATTAGTAATTCTCTTGAGATTATTTTTCTCCATGCTTCTAAACTCTATAGCATATATTTATATTAAGAGACTGGCTTTCCTAGAAGCAAGAATTTTGAAAACTTTGAAAAGAACTGTGTAGTTTTCCAATTGCAATCTCTGTTCAGGTCTTCCTCCTACTCATGTTTCAATTCTAGGTTCTGCTCATTGACTGTAGGGTCTAAGATGTAAATATACATGTATGTATGTATCAATATCTCTATATTATCCAATAACATGTATGAATACAACTAAATATTTACATATCATAATTAAGTGGACCACATATGATACAAAGTATAAGCAACATGATTTTTTTCATCCACTTTGTTTATTCAATGTGTATTCTTTTTTTTTTAAGCAATTGGGGTTAAGTAACTTGCCCAAGGTTACATGGCCAGTTTTATTTGTGTGGGTGTTAAGTATCTGAGGCCAGAACCGATCCTGGGTCTCCCGACTCCAGGACCAGCGCTCTTACTCACTGCTCCACCTGGCCGCCCCTCAATATGTATTCTTAGACAATAGCTATCTTTCACTAAGGAGGTCTTGTAATCTTCATGATAGGATTTCATAATTCATTCCATGAGACTACAACCATGTATCTCTGTTTCTTAAAAGGAATTAAGTACTTGACATTACTGCCTTTCTGAAACATTTCCTGACATGAATGGAATTGGGACAGCCCCTGGGTCAGTTCAGGGTAGCCTAAGAGCCAGTTTCTCTAGTTGCTGTTATTGTTCCAAACTGCAGAATGTTTTCATCAGTGATCCCTTGCAAGAAAGGATGATTTCCTAAAGTGTGTATGTGTGTGTGTTGAAAGGTTGCTCTAGGATGATCAGATTTAGGTGCAACTGTAACCATTAATTGCATGGAGAATTTTTCACTTAAGAGTTCTGAGCCCAGCATGTCCCTCCCCCCACCTACCTTGGCAAGCATCAAATTTCAAAATATTGAGTTCTTTGTCCTACATTTCTCTTCCATATGGAATGTTCTTAGGCCATATTCTCCTAAGATGCTATATCTGATTCACAGTTTTAAAAATGGAATCTGGAGGCCATCTAAAACATTTTCTCTCTCCTTTTAAACATATTCCTTGGTTCATTTGGGAGCACAGCACTTATTTTGGGAGAATGGAGTGAGACATTCTGGTCACAAGTCTGGCCTAGAGAATCTGTCATTTGATAATCAGTGCTGAAGAATATCATGAGTACCCATGAATATACTTTGTCCAAAGGTTTTTCCACAGCTAGTATTTATGGTATTTTTCCAACCCTTCAAGGTACTTTATATAGAATGGTGGGAATTACAACAACATGGTAAATTGAAAACTTAATTTTATATCTACCATTCTTACTGCAGCAGAGAATCATAGCATCACAAAATTGGAAGGGATGTAAGAGGTCATAAATTCCAACCTCTCCCTGAACAGGAATCTTCCATTGAAATATTCGTTAAAAAGGTCTTCAATGAAGGGGAACCTACTACCATTCAAAATGGTCCATTTTACTTTTGTATCACATTTTTAAAATATATTTTATGTATGGGTATATATATATATACACACACATATGTGTATAAATATACTTTTCGTATTTTTGTTGTTGTTTAGTCGTTTTTCAATTGTATCTGACTCTTCATGACCATGTTTGGGGATTTATTGATAAAGATCCTGGAGTGGCTTGCTGTTTCCTTCTTCAGCTCATTTTACAGATGAAGAAACTGAGGCAATTAGGGTTAAATGACTTGTCCAGGGTCACACAGCTGATAAACGTCTATGGTCAGATTTGAACTTAGGAAGCCAAGTCTTCTTGACTACAGGCTCAGCACTCCTATCCTCTGTGCCACCTAAATGCCCCTCTCTTTTGTCTTTATATCTTCACATATCAAATATATTCTCTTCTCTCTAGAGAACCATTTCTTATAACAAAGCAAAAAAAAGAGATAAAAACGCAGTTTAGTGAAACTAATCAATACATTGACTATAAATGATAATATATCCAACATTCCATACACATCGTTGCTTCCTCTGTAGAGAAAGGAAGTGTACTTTCTCCTCTTCTTTGTGGTTAACACTGATTATAATTTCACAATGAAAAAATTCTAATTGTTTAGAAATTCCTTTTTTTCCTTACATTGCACCTACATCTGCCACAATGTGATTTCCCCCTAGTTCACTAGTTTTTCCTATGGGGTCACGCAGAATAAGTCAAATCCTTCTTGTGCATGACAGCTCCTCAAAAACTTGAAGAAAGCCCTTATCCCCCACCATGTTCTCTTCTCCACATACACGCCCATAATTCTTTCAACTGATCCACACATGATATGATCTTCAGTTCCCTCCCTATTCCACTTGCCATCCTCTTGATTCTATACAGTTTGTCTTTCCTGAGGTGTGGCACTTTTCACTAAACAGAATAGTTCATATATAGTCTGACCAAGACAAGGGACAGTAAGACTATTTCTGACTTCATTTTGGACATCTTGGCATTATTCTTCTCAATCTAGTAAGTGTTAGTAAGCACCTACTAGGGTGCAAAGCATCATCCTAGGAATGGAGGATACAAAGACAAAAACAGACACACAAATTAACAAAATCCAATGCCTGTCTTCAAAGAGCTTATGTTCTATTAGAGGGACACAACAAGGAAAGAGAGAAGTAGACATGTCATTATTTGAGGTGGAAAAAACATGAGGATATGGAATGCTTCACCAACGTGTCTCCTTTTCACATAATGATCATTCCATTAATTTTCTCTGTTTCATTCCAACTTTAGTATATGAAGTGTTTCCACGGTTCATTCAACTCAATTCAACAACCATTAAATCAGTATTACTGTGAGCTAGGCATTGGTGCCACAAAAAGAAAAAAATGAAAACTATCCCAGCCTTTGAGAAGCTTATTATGGAAAAACTTATGTACAGGGGTCCTTCTAATGAAGGAAATTTGTCCCAAGAGGGAACATTTCTCTCCCTCTCTGATTCTTCTTTCTCTTCCTCCTTTTAAAATGCAGACATTTCCCAGAGTTCTCTTTTCAGGCTTCTCTCTCTCTCTGTCTCTCTCTCTCTGTCTCTCTGTCTCTCTCTCTCTGTCTCTCTGTCTCTGTCTCTCTCTGTCTCTGTCTCTCTCTGTCTCTCTCTCTGTCTCTGTCTCTCTCTGTCTCTCTCTCTCTGTGTCTCTCTCTGTCTCTCTGTCTCTCTCTGTCTCTCTGTCTCTCTGTCTCTGTCTCTGTCTCTCTGTCTCTGTCTGTCTGTCTGTCTGTCTGTCTGTCTGTCTGTCTCTCTCTCTCTCTGTCTCTCTCTCTCTCTCTCTCTGTTTCTCTCTCTCACTTTCTCCACATTCTTTTCCTTGGCAATCTTGTCCACTCCAATGGCTTAAATGATCATATTTGTGTGGCCGACTCATGTAAGTTTCAATTTTTTGACCTCTCTCTTGGCCCTTGGGTTTGAGTTTCCCACTGCTTGGTGAATATAATCATCTAGATATCCCTCTAGAAACTCCAATTCAAGCATGTTTAAAATCAATTTGGCCTGCCTTCTTATACTCTAAACCAATTCTTCCCCCAGTTTTCCTATTTTAGTTGATGGCATAACTATTCTTCTAGTCACCTGGTCTCAAAACTTAGCCTTTTTTTGGGTTATACTGTCTCCATCACCTCCGTCCCCCCAAAATTTTATTTAATTTCATGAGTCTCATAATGTGATTATTGTGATCCAAGTCTGGAATAACTTTTGTATTCTTGAATGAGCAAAGATTTGCCAGGGCCAGAAAAGGACATTGATCACCTAGTTATGGAGCTAGTGAAATTTATTTGGTTGTAGACCATTAGAAGCAATTCTCCACCAGTAAAATTCAAATTTAACTAAAATATTTATTAAGTGACTGCTATCAGGAAGTGTGGTCATTTGGAAAGAGTGCTTGAGGTACAGGTCCAAGTTATGCATATTAGCTCTGTCATTACCTGTGTGAACCCAGGGCAAGTCACAGCATTTTTTTTCTTTTTCAGTTTCCTCATTTATAAAATAAAAAGTTGGATTAGATGACCTCTGAGGTCCCTTACAATTCTTAACCTATTGACTTACGAGCTGTAATCTTATGTGCAAGTCCCAATGCTAAGTGCTGGCCATACAACAAGATGGTGCTTTGAATAGAATGCTGGACCGAGAATCAGGAAAACCTGAGGCTCAGATTCAGCCTCAGATACTTCCTAGCTATGACATTGAGCAAGTCACCTAACACCTGATTGCCTTGATTTTTTTTCATCTGTAAAATGGGGATGATCATAATAACACCTACATTCCAAGGTTGTTGTGAAGGTGAAATAGGATAATATTTGTAAAGTGCTTTGTATGATTTAAAGTACTATATCAATGCTATCATAATTATGATGTAATTAATATTATTTTTAATATTAGTGATATAAAGACAAAGAAGAAGCACTCCTTGTTCTCAAAATACTTCTACTGGGGAAATGGGTGGGGAGGTGAAATACAAAATAGTTAAATGCAAAGTAACATGAAGAGGAATAAAGTACTCATGATTGGGCATTGATTGGCCAAGGCCTCACATAGTACTTAGCACCTCAGCTGAGCCTTGGATGAATTTAAGGAGTCAAGGAGGCAATGCAGGTTCTACCTTATGCAAAGGTTTGGAGGCAAATATGCGTTGTTCTATCTGTAAACAGACAATAGACCAGTTTGGCTGGAACAGAGAAAACTGCAAAGGTAGGTTGGAGTCTGATCAGGGAGGACTGTCAATTCAGGTTGTGCACTTGTTTTACTTTAGAGAAGCTTAAGACTTTTGAGTAGAGAAGTGACACAGTCAGACATATGTGTAGGAACTAAGCAACTGGGTCGAGAATTAATTGGAGAATGGACAGACCAGAAACAGGGAGTTCAGCCACAAGGTCTCCTCACCTCCAAATAGTGTAATGTTCAGTTGTAGTTCTCTAGGAGTAAAATAAATGAGTTGCTTTGGTAGGTAGTGAATTCTCCATTGCTGGAGGCCTACCAGATGAGACCAGGTGACAACTTGTCTTATTAATGATAATTTAAAGCAGAATCCTATTTGGCTATAGGTTGGACTAGATGTTTAGGCACAGGTGCTTGATGACCTTTGAGGCCTACTTTTTTTTTTCCTGAGATTGAGATTCTGAGTTCCTGCTTGGGTACACATTGGACAAAGTGGCCCATCAGTCCCCTATCAGCTCTGAGAATCTAGTATTTCTGTGGGCTTCTAGTTCAATACGACTGCATTCACAACCATTAGGAGGATGTTAACATTTATTTCCAAGCTGCTTCTTTAGAACCCTGCAATAAAAAAGCCAAAATAGGCCTTTATTTTTTCTTTGCATTTACCCTTAAGCTGCATTTTCATTACGACATTTGCTTTGCAAAGTGCTATAACTCTTTTCTTCCTGAAAGCTTTATTGTTTTAGGTGTTCACCAAATATCATCCTCTTGATCGAAAATTCTTAAAACTGAAAAAAAAAAGTCATAAGAGAAAAGCACTACAATGGAACTTCTTTGTAATGTTGCTGCTGTGTGACAGCCTCAGCCTTCCAGGATTACTATTGGTTGCCTTACCATTGGTTGTCTGCTCAGCCTTTCACCCAATGTAATTCTTGGGAGGCAACATGGAAGGCAGGAAAGAAAGGAGGAAGGAGGAAAAGAATAAGGGAAAAGAAGGAAGAAAGGAAGGAAAGAAGGAAATAAGCATTTATTAAATACCTTCTATATGCCAGACATTGTTCTAAGTCTTACAAATGTCTCATTTGATTTTCACAACTCTAGGAGGAAGCACTATTATTATTTCCATTATTCTGCTTGAGGAAAGTGAGACAGTCATTAAAGTGACTTGCAGAGAGTCACACAGATAGTAAGTCTCTGTCAAGAGTTAACTTATTCAGTGATAGAAAAATCATTATCCTCCAAGGAGGTCTATTCCGTTTTGGAAAGCTCTAGTTAATAAGGAGTTTTTACTTATGTGAATTCCCAAATCTTCCTTCTTGTAATTTCTACCCATTAGTCCTAGTTGGTTTTTTATATAAATTGAATATGAGACCTTTATAAGAGAAACCTGCTGCAAAGATTCCCTCTCCCTCTTTCCCCCCCAAAAAAATCAAGTTAGTTGTTTCCTTTATAATCTTGGCTACATTAATTTTGGGCAAAACTTTAAAAAATTATGTAATCAAAATTTACATTTTAGCTTCTATGACTTTTTTTTTCCATCTTTCTCTTGGTAATGAACAGTTTCCCCATCCAGTGTTGATGTTATTTTCTCCTTTTCTATTCAATTTGTTTACTTTTTATCTCTAAGCTCTGTATCCATTTTGAGTTAATCTTGGCATATGGTACAAAGTGTTAGTCTACACCTAGTTTCTGCCACATTGCTTTCTAGTTTTTTCTGGCAGTGTTTGTAAAATGAGTCTTCATGCCATTTAACTTGGGTATTTGGGTTGATCAAACATTATGCTTTCATACTCATCTCATGTACTTAATGTTTTCTGCTGATTGACTGCTCTATTTTTAAATCAGAATAATGGTTTTGATGATTACTATTGTGTAATGTCGTTTGAAGTATTGCTAGGCCCCCTTCCCTTGCAACTTTTTTCATTATTTCCTTTGAGATTTTTCACCTTTTGTTGTGTCAGATGAATTTCATTCCCCTCCCCCCCTTTTAAAAATAATCCTTTGGTAGTTTGATTGTTATAGCAGTGAACAGGTTGTTAGGTAGCATTGTCATTTTTCTTAAATTTAGTTTACCTATCTTTAAGCAACTAATATTTCTCAAATTATTTGAATCTGTCTTTATTTTTACAAAGAATGTTTTGTAGTTGTGTTTGCATTTTTCTTACAAGGGCCCACAGACTGCCAATATTATATACATTACATAATTATTTTAATAGGGTTTTCCCTTTCTATTTCTTCCTGCTGGATTTTGTGGGTACCATAGAGAAATATTGATGATTCATGTGAATATATTTTATATCCTGATTCCTTGCTGAAATTATTATTAATTATTTAAGTTAAATTTCAATTTACTGTTTTTCACTCTTTTGATCAATTTCTTTTAAAATTTTATTTTATTTTCCCCTCCATTTCCTTTTCTTTTTCCTTATTGTATTTTATTTTTTTCTAGTTATGAGTAAAGATAGCTTTCAACATTTACTTTTATAAGATTTTGAGTCCCAAACTTTTTTCTCCCTTCTTCCCTTTTCTCTCCTCTCCCCAAGATGGCAAGCAATCTGAAACAGGCCATAAATGTATAATCATGTTAAACATATTTCCATATTAGTCATGTTGTGAAAGAAGAATCAGAATAAAAGGGAAAAACCATGAGAAAGAAAAAAAAAACAAGAAGAGGGAAAATACTATGCTTCAATCTGCATTCAGTCTCCATAGTTCTTTCTCTAGATGTGAATAGCATTTTCTATCATGGGTCTTTTGGAGTTGTCTTAGATCATTTTATTGCTGAGGAGAGCTAAGGTTATCAACGTGGATCATCATACAATGTTACTGTTACTGTGTACGGATGTTCTACTGGTTCAGCTCACTTCACTCAGCATCGGTTCATGTAAGTCTTTTCAGATTTTTCTGAAATCTTCCTGCTCATCATTTCTTATTCCATTACATTCGTATACCACAACTTGTTTAGCCACTCTCCAATTGATGGGTATCTCCTCAATTTCTAATTCTTTGCCACCACAAAAAAAGAGTGTTATAAATATTTTTGTCCATGTGAATCCTTTTTCATTTTTTAATGATCTCTCTGGGATATAGACCTAGTAGTGGTATTGCTGTTGATCTCAGGAGTTCTTAACCTGGGGTCCAAGAAATTGCTTTAAGAAATTGATAATTATATTTCAATATAATTTATTTCCTTTGTTATCATATGTATTTTAAGCATTTAAAAACATTATTCTCAGGAGGAGTCAATAGGCTTCACTAAAATGACAAAGGTGCCCAGCATACAAAAAAAGGTTAAGGACTCCAATTCTAGATATACCATCATGTAATCTTCAAAAGGTGATCATTTATTTTATCTTTTCCTATGACTATTCTTGCTATTTCTCTTTGTATGTGTATATGTTTTATATACATATATATTTGTATGTATGTACATATGTTTATGTATGTATATACTTATATGTATGTATATATTTATAATGTTTGTATCAAATAGTGTTGATAACAGGGCCTGATTTTACTAGACAGACCTATAGCCTTTTTTATTATTGTATTATTTTGGCACTTGGCTTTAGATGTGTAATACTTACCGTGTTTTCCTGATAATAAGATACTGTCTTATTATTTTTTTTGGACAGAAAAACACCAGAGGGCTTATTTTCAGGGGAGGGCTTATTTTAATGAACATTGACAGCAATTTTAATAAACAGGTAAATGTGAACAAAAAAATGTACCTTTATTCAATAATGAATTCAATAAAGAACAGGATGATGTGCTCACTGCTGCAGCTCTGATTGGATGCAGCTCGGAGCGCGGCGTGCGTTTCACCGGGAGGGGGGGACAGTGCACACAGAGGGTACCGTAATGTAGCGTGTAGCGCAGGGGATCACCTTCACTACAGTAGCAATCTCAATAGGGCTTATTTTCGGGGGAGGGCTTATTTTAGAGGAATCTTACACAGTAAGGGGAGGGCTTATTTTCGGGATAGGTCTTATTATCGGGGAAACACAGTAGCATATTAAAAAGAGTCCATTTATTCCTATGCTTTTGAGTTGTTTTTGTTGTTAATGGAAATAGGTATTGGATTTGTTAGAAGATTTTCAGTGTCTACTAATATAATCATGTAATATTTATTTTTTACTAATATGGTTTTCTGTTTATTTTTTCCTTCTATTGAATGCATCTCATATTCCTGCTACAACTCTGACTTGATAATAATCTTTTTAATATATTGTAGCCTCCTTACTCTTACTTTATTTAATATTTTTATTTTAATGGCTGTTAAAGATATTTATTCATAGTTTTTCTGCTATAAATAATTATATTTGACTGTATTTGCATTGGAGAGTGAAGTAAAATCAATAAGCATTTTTAAAGCTCTTCTTATATCCAGATATAGTACTAAGCACTAGAGACAAAAAGAAAGGCAAAAAACAGTCACTACCCTCAAAGAATTCACATTCTAATGGGGAGACAATATGCAAACAGTTATACATGACTAAGAAATGTACTGAATAAATCAGATGTAATCTCAGAGTGAAGACATGGACATTGAAAAGGGCCAGGAAAGTCTTCCTGCACAAAGTAGGATTTGAGATGAGGCTTGAAGAAAGCCAGGGTAGCCAAAAAGAGAGTGAGAAAAACAAAGGGGGAACACCTCCAGGTGCGGGGGACAGCCAGTGAAAATGCACAGTTAGGAGCTAGAGAGTTGTATATGAGGAAAAGCAAGGCCAGTGTCAATGTATTGTAGAGTAAGTGGAGGGGAGAAGAGTATAAGAATTCTGGAAAGGTAGGAAGGAGTTATGAAGGGCCTTAAAAGCCTAGCAGAGGACTTTATACTTGACCCTGGAGGTTATAGGGAGCCACTGGAGTTTATTGAATTGGGGAGCAGGGTTGATGTAGGTCAAACCTACATTTTAGGAAGATTCACTTTGGCAGCTGAGTGGAAGATGGATAGTAGTGAAGAAAGACTTGAGACAGGGAGACCAATCAGAAGGCTATTGCAATTGTCCTAGTATGAGCAGATGAAGGCTGCACTGGGCTAGCTATTGTTTCAGAGGGAATAAGGTGTGTATGAGATACATTACAAAGTAGAATAAACAGGACTTTGAAAAAGATTGAATTTGAGGAATAAATGAGAGGTGAGGAGTTAAGAAGGATGCCTAATTTGTGAGTCTGACTGACTGGGAGGGCGGTGATGCCCTTCACCGTAATAGAGAAGTTTGGAAGAGGATAACACTTTTTTGGGGTGAGGCGGGAGATAATGAGTTCAGTTTTACATATATTGTGTTTAAGATATCTATCGAGAAAATATTTTGAGATTTTTAATATACAGTTGGAGATTTAAAGTATGGGTGTCAGGAAAGAGCTTAGGGTTGCATAAACAGGTGTGAGACTTATCTTCATAGAAAAGATAATTTAATCTATGGGAGCTGATAAAATCACCAAACGATAATATAGAGGTAAAAGAGGGTCCAAGGCAGAGCATTGGGGTATACCCATACATAGTGAGAATGACCTGGAAGGAGATCCAGTAAAGAGACTGAGAAAGAGTGGTCAGACATATACTGAAAGGACAAGTATAGAGCAGTGTCACAAAGACTTGGAAATGAGAGAGCATAAAGAAGAAGGTGATCAACAATATCAAAGCTCAAGAAGGATGAGGATTGAAAAAAGACCATTGGATCTGATTTGATAGTGAGAGGTATTTTTTTTTTAAGGATGGGAGAAGCATAGGTAAGTTGGTATGTATCAGGGAAGTAGTAGATGGAGAACAGAAACATTGAGAAAGTAGGGATAAAAGAGGGGGCAATATGCTGGGAAAGGTAAGATGGAATAGGATCACTTGTGCGTGTAATGGGGTTTGCTGAGCAAAATGAAGTCACCCCTTTATTTGAGACAGAGGTGATGGAGAATATAGTGAAGAAGACAGCTGAGTGATCTGAGATGAGGAAAAGGGAAGAAGGAACTCTTAGCAAATAGCTTAATTTTGTTTTTAGTTAAATTTGAGGCAAAGTTCTTAGCTGAAATGGTGGGAGGCAGGGAGATTTAAGGAGGGATGAAAAGATTTGGAAAAGCTGCTGTGGTGAATGGGACAGTAAATCAATTAAGGAGAGATATAAAAGGATTGCCTTGCTGCAGTGTAGGCCCAGTTGAGATTATGTAACATAAATTTGTACAGGAAGAATCCCTTCTATTCCTATGTTTTTTGGAAAATAGATTATGTAATATTGGAATAAATCATTCTTTGATAGGATCATTTGTGAATCCATCTGGCCCCAGATTATTTTTTCTGTGGGAGTTCATTTATAGCTTGTTCAAATTTCTTTTTGGTGAAATCAGAGGGTAATTATTTCCATTTCTTGTTTTCTTAATCTTCGTATTTTTATTTTGGTAAATATTCAAAATTTCATCTAAGTTACCATTTTGGAGGGCTTATAATTGGCCAAAATAATTTCTGGTAGTTTCCTTTATTTCACTTTAAATTGGGAATTCTCTTTTTTCATCATTGATAAAATTTGACTTTTTTCTCTTTTTAAAATCAGATGATCTGACTTAATCACTTTTATTTAGAAATATAGCTCTTAGATTTATTGATCAAATCTTTCTTAATTTTGTTAAAGTTTTATGGAAATCAAGGGATTCCCTAAGCTACTAAAATAATTTTGTATGTCTTATGTAAATTTCAGAACTTTTTTGTGATTTGGCATGGGGATAGTTCAAAGCCGTCTTATAGCATCCTGCCTCTATTTAGAAATATCTGTAATTCTGGGACAATTCTTTTAGATATTTGTCAGAGTTCATCATTTCCTCATAGCAATTAAGTCTTCAAGGATCACTAGACTTTTTTTAAATCTCCCACTCCATTTTTTGGTGGATATTTTATAGCTTGTTAAAGATCTCATTAGCTCACCTGGACCTATTCTTACATTTTTGTTATAGCCTTAAGTGAAAATGTGACTTTTATCAGTAAAAATTTCTTTTTCCCAAGTATTAGTGCTCCAGAATTTGCATTGCCTTTTCTATCATATTCATTTTTTTTAGAGCAAGTTGGCAACTGGGTTTGGGTTTTTGTTAGTTTGTTTTGTGTTATGTTTTGTTTTGACTGGTCTCATCTGTCTTCTAACTTCAAGAAGACTGGAAAATAAAGTAACCAATATAGGTAACATTTTTAAAAAATGTGTTCCTTAAGAGCTACAACTTTTACACATTTCTTTGGGAAAATACATATTCTTAAAAACCATAAAATTAAATTAATAAAATGTGTTATGACACAGAATTCAGAACTCAACTGAAGATGAACTAACTAAAAGTGTAAAAAAATAGCTCAATAAAACTTCAGTTGATCAAAGACAGAGGTTCTGAGTCAACCTAGAATCAGTAGACACACATGAGTACTGATGTCACAAAAATATTGCTTTTCTTAAGTAATTCATATACCATGTACTTAGATTTTTTTTGCCTTTTGGAGGGGGAAGGTAGGTCAATTGGGGTTAAGTGACTTGCCCAAGGTCACATGGCTAGTTTTTGTGCTAAGTGTCTGAGCCTGGATTTGAACTCAGGTCTTCCTGATTCCACGGCGGGTACTCTGTGCCACCTAGCCTCTCCTGTACTTAGATATTTCAAAGATCCATTCACCCTTAATGATGGAGATTAAAACATTTCCATACCTTAGTATGTGATCTTAGTGAGTACCTTTAACCAGAAAGAATTTCCCAGCAGCCAGTGCTTTGTTGATGAGTCTCAGAGACAGAGGGCATAGAAGGGCCTATGCATGATGCCTTTCATCTTAGTAAGACCTTCCTATAATCAATTATTATCTGGATCAGTGCCTATGACCCACCCCACACCATTTCCCAGAATAATGAGCTTGCTTTACTGGTAAGGAAAGTGTGAGTAGTCAGTGGTGATGGTCAGTAGCTAGGTGTTGTACTTGTGTTTCGCTGGTATAGTCTTTGAGAACCTAGGGTCTCTTTTCTATCTAAAGACAAGGTGATAGAGTCTGCCTTCTGCAGATGAGTAGATGAAAATCCATCTGATTAAAAGCTATTTAAAAAAGGTTCTGCTGGGCAGAGGGGCTTGAGATTCTCATGTCTTACCTTGAAATCAAAAGTGAAAGTATTCTTTTTCTAATGACTACTGAGGGGGTAATTAATAGCTGCTTAATCTCAGAGAACTAATGAAGGACCTTGCCCTGCGGCATTAGGGCTTTCAGAGTTGCCTTTGGATTCTTGGCCATAGGACAGCTAAACGATTCCAGTGAATGAATGGTATTTATGAGCTAATCAATATTCTGATTCTGTTGATGGTCAAGGGGAGTTTTGAAGTTAATCTGCTGTCAGTTGAGCACTGTAGGATATGGAATTTTTTATGAACTGTTTTCTATGTAAAGGAATACTAAGAATTGCTTACAGTATTAGTGCCTTAAAGTCCAAAATGTTCTTGCCCAGAAAAGCAATCCTGTAACTAAAATATTTATGTGGCAGGAATGCACATACTCTTTTTAATAAAAATAATATGCTACTCTGGGGTATAAGGTTTATGGGGATATTCCTTGAAAAAAAATATTTCATGCAAGATCCCTCAGGCAGCATGGAGCACCTGCAGAATGACTGCCTTTTTGTATTACCATTTATCCTAATCCATTTTCCTTTGCATTCAAGTGCCCATAATTCAAGTGGGTCTTATAATTCCCCACAGGGGAAAGAAATCTTGTCCAGTGATTCTTTTGTTTTTCTCTCACCCTTTCTTTAAGTTAGGGTAGGGTCTCAGATTGCTGTGGCTCATGAAACTCTGTGAGGCAAGCCTCTGAACCTAGAGGTGTCTCTCCTCACTCATCACTACTCCTAAGCAGAGCCATTTTGAATATAACACTGGAGTAGCTTTTGAATGAAGGCTGAGGGCAAGTAGCATAAAATGAATAATAAACTTTTCTAATCTGAGACTGAATTCTGGCAAGAGGAGGTCACCACTGGAGATAGGCAAGCAGCTTCCAGAGGAGGACACTAGTTAGCTGGTAACTTCCTGTTTCAGTGATTTATTCTTGCTAATGACATGCTAACCTTTGTTGTGTGGATGTCGCTGAAGAGCAAATGCTCTTAGCAGCCTCTAAATTCAGTGCCCTGGAACACCAAGTCATCTTGCTCTGGACATGGGGCTGTCCCTAAGGACTGAACTTTGGACAGCTCATATATACTAGTGGGGCCTCCTAATAAGATCCTTTTATCCAAGCTAGCTAAAGAGAGGCCAATAACACATTTCTAAAGGACCTACAATGTGTAAGACATTATCCAAAGAGTATAAACAAGTCAGATCTATTATTGAGCCAATGATTGAAGCTCCTGACCTTGGGCATGATTCCTACATAAAGGGAAAATAGAAAAGATTATTGAGCTGAAGCTGTAGATAAGAGGAGGCCACATCAGCAATATGTGAAATTCTTCCTCTCATTTTTTACTATGCCTGACATTGTGTGCATGAACAGGTGCTGCTCTATTTAATAGCCCTGTCTCTGTGATGCTTATTAATTCAAAATTTAGCAAACACTTACTTTGTACCTACTATGTGCAATGGTACTGTTCTAAGCACTGGAGATACAAAGATGAAAAAAAAAGTCTACCTCAGCCCTTGCTCTGCAGGACCTTATTTTTAATGGAGAGAATATGTCCCCTCCCCATCCCCTCAGTCCACCAATTCCCTCATTCAGTAAATCCCAGTAGCTCCCTATTACTTCCAGAATCAAATATATAGTTCTCTGTCTTTTAATACTCCTTATAACCTGCCCCTTCCTTTCTCGTCTTATGTCTTATTCCCATCTACACATTATGATCCAGTTACATGGAGCTTCTTGCTGTTATTTTTTCTTTAAAGTTTTAAGTTCCAAATTGTATCCCTCCCTCCCTTCCCACTACCTTTCTTGAGAAGGCAGGCAATCAGATATAGGTTATACATGTGCAATTATGTAAAACATTTCCATATTAAACATTTTGTACAAGAAGATTCAAACAAAAGAAAATAATAAGTGCAAAAATGTGAAAAATAGTATGCTTCAGTCTGCATTCAATCAATATTAGTTTTTTTCTCTGGAGGAGGATAGTACACTTTATCATTAGTCCTTTGCAATTGTCTTGGATCATTGTATTGCTGAGAATAGCGAAGTCATTCACAGTTTTTCATTGAACAATATTGCTGTTACCATGTACCATGTTTTCCTGGTTCTGTTCACTCCACTATGCATCAGTTCATGTAAGTCTTTCCAGGTTTTTTCTGAAATCATCCTGCTCATAATTTTTTATAGCACAATAATATTCCATTACAAACATATACCACAGCTTGTTTAACCATTCCTCCAACTGATGGGCATCCCTTTGATTTCCAGTTCTTAGTCACCACAAAAAGAGTTGCTATAAATATTTTTATATAAATGGTCCTTTCCTCTTTTTTGGATGTTTTTGGGATATCGGCCTAACAGTGGTATTGTTGGATTAAAGGTTATGCATGGTTTGGTTGCTGTTTGGGCATGGTTCCAAATTGGTCTCTAGAATGGTAGGATCAGTTTACAACTCTACCAGCTGTGAATGAGTGTCCCAGTTTTCCCACATCTCCTCCAATATCCAATATTTACCTTTTTTGTCATATTAGTCAATCTGATAGGTGTGAGGTGGTACTTCAGAGTTTTAATTTGCATTTCTCTAAGCAATAGTGATTTAGAGCATTTTTTTATATGGCTATAGATAGCTTTGATCTCTTTGTCTGAACATGACCTGTCTATATTCTTTGACCATTTATCAATTGGAGAATGACTTGTATTTGTATAAGTTCATGTTAGTTCTCTATTGTTGCTGTTTCTTGAATCTGACACTCTGAACATTAGCACCGCATCTCCCCTATGCTTAGAATTCTCTCCCTCCTCATTTCTACTTCATTGCTCTTTCAGCTTTTTTTTTTTTCAAATTTCAGCTGAAGTCACACACCTTCTGCAAAACAAAAAAAGCAAAACCCAAACCCTTAAGCAGTAATCCTCAATCTTATTCCCTTCCTTTTGAGACTATCCCCGGTTTATCCTGTATGTAATTTGCTTATACATAGTTATTTTTATATTGTCTCCCCCATTAGACTATGAGCTTCTTGAGAACCGGGAATGTTTTCTTTCTTTTTTTCTTTGTATTCTCAGTACTTCTCCCAGTGCCTGACACATATGAGGTGGTTGCTAAGTGCTTGTTGACTGACTCAATATGACATGTACACGATTATCGGATAGACTGTGATAGGAGCAAAGCAGAAATCCAAAGTGTTCAACTGCAGCTTGAGGAGTAGATCACTTTCAGCTGGAGGAAGTGAGAGATGCCAATGAACTGGTCCTTGAAGGAAGAGATGGTTATCAACAGATAAAAATGACAAGGGAGGGCACTGTAGTTATGGGGAATCATCATGTATATAAGGACATAGATAGGGATATGCAGAATGTGATTGGAGAAGAGCTAACAGATCACTGTAGCTGGAATGTAGAATTTATCAAGCAGAGTAATATGAAATAAGACTAAAAAGTGAAGTGGGAACTAGAGTGTGAATGCCTCAAAGGTCGACCTCAAACACTTGTATTTTGTCCTAGAGGCAATATGGAACTATTGAAGGTTTTTGAGGGAGGGGAATCACATCATCAGGTCTGTGCGTTAGGAAAATTTTTTGCAACTATGAGAATGAGCAGTCAATCAACAAACATTTATATGTCTTGGTTAAGCACTAGGGGTACAAAAGACAGAAAGTGAAATAATCCCTTCCCTAAAGTGGTTTACCTTCTAATAAGGGAGAGAATATGCACATATATTAGTATATTTTTGTTGTTCAGTCATTTCACTTGTGTCTAACTCTGCATGACTCCATGTGGGGTTTTCTTGGCAAAGATACTGGAATGGTCCTCCAGCTCATTTGCAGATGAGGAAACTGAGGCAAACAGGGTTAAGTAACTTGCCCAGAGTCACACAACTAGTAAGTGTTTGAGATCAGATTTGAATCCAGGAAGATAAATCTTTCTGACTCCAGAGACAGCATTCTATCCAGGGTGCCACCTAGCTCCCCTATCTAAGTGTACACTGACTATATATACAATGAATGCAATGTAGTTAGGGGGAGGGAGGGCACTAGCTTGGGGTGTGAGCGGATCAGGAAAGGTTTTATGTAGCAGGTGGTATCTGACTTGAAGGAAATCACATATTCCAAAAGGTGGAGGTTAGGAGGTTATGCATTTAAAGCATAGAGGATAGCTAGTCCAAATGTATCAGGGCAGGAGATGAAACTTTTTGCATGTCTGGATTGATGAGGGGGAGAACAAGAGTCAGACCAATTGGAGGTTGCAAAGGGGAGAAGACAGAAAGAAATAGTGTGATGTCAGTGAGAGTGAAGAGGAAGGGAAAGGTGTTAAAAATACTGTAGAGGGAGAATCAGCAGGACATGGCAACTATTTTGATGTGTAAAGTGGGGGAGAGAGAGAAAGCTAATTTAGGATCTGAGCCAGTGTGATTGGAAAGATAGTGTTTCCAAAGCACTGACTTTGACCTCTTTGGTACCTCAAGGGCTCCCTGCCCTGTCATAGCGGTCATCCTAAGAGGGGGCATAAGTCCAAGCTGGCCACATGTCTTAGTGGAATTGCCTGGGCAGTTTCCTCCTCTGTGCATGCCCGAGATGGGGGAGGGGACAGAGCAGAAATAGTTCATAGGAGGAAAGTGGTTGTGTTTCCAGGCTGGCAAAAAAAAAGAACATCTACAGTAGCATAGCCCTGATTACAAATTTTCTACACTGTTGGACAATATGTGTTGAATAGCCCTGCTGTACCATCTCAACAATTTAGGATATGAATTGGTTGGGAGGAAAATGTAATTAAGAACTCTATTATTTAAGAGGAAAAATGTTAATGAAACATGCTACTTGTTCAGAAAGAGCTGGCTATCTTTAGTCCACAGAAAGATGTGTGTGCTTATTGTAGTCAACAGTTCAGCAAGATGGATTGGCCTTGCCTGATACATAGAGTAATACTCTAAATATGACACAACTTTACTGGGTTTAGATAATGCAGAAACAATGTTTCTTAAGAACAGGCTTTGGGGGCGGCCAGGTAGCACAGCGAGTAAGAGCACCGGCTCCAGTGTTGAGAAGACCTGGAGATCGAATCCCGGGCTCAGATACTTAGCAACCACCCAGAAACACCTGGCCGTGTAACCTTGAGCAAGTTACTTAATGGGGCGGCCAGGTGGCTCAGCGAGTGAGAGCACCGGCTCCAGTGTTGGGACGACCTGGAGATCAAATTCCGGGCTCAGACACTCAGCACCACACCCAGAAATAACTGGCCGTAACCTTGAGTAAGTTACTTAACCCCGATTGCTTAAAAAAAAAAAAAAAAAAGAACAGGCTTTGGCAAGTTCTGATTTTAAATAATCTGGAGCATTTGCTGGGGATGTGTGTGTGTGCACGCATGCAAACGTGTGTGTGTGTGTGTGTGCGTGTGCATGTGCATAGCCTAGTATAGTATAAGGAACATTTGACATGGAGTCAAGAGACCAGGGTTTGAATTCTACCTCTTAATAACTTAATAATGTAACATTATAAACTATGTGGATACTGGCAAATCAGTTAACCTCTCTAAGTATCATTATTCTATTCTATAAAATGGCACCACGTTATACTTTGATCACTTATCTCCCAACCTCAAAGCACTATAGAAATGTTATTTTTCAATTTGAAAAATGCTAGGAATCTACTAGATGAAAAACACTTTTAAACCATGCTATTACTTTGAGACATTTTGCCTCTGTTATATAGTACACTATGGCCTTCTTAGAGATAGGCAGATGTAGTATGTAAAGCGTTGGGCTTAGTGTCAGGAAGACCTGAGTTCATACATGACCTCAGATACTTATTAGCTATGTGGCCCTGGGCAAGTCACTTAACTGCTGTCTGACTCAGTTTCCTGAACTGTAAAATGGGGATGTTAATAATAGTGCCTACTTCCCAAAGTTGTTGTGAAGATCTTGAAGATGGGAAGAGAAAAGATGCCCACTGCCATTGTCTTTTTGTTGCCCTACAAGCTGGATGAGCGGGTACAAGAGAAGTGGACCCAGGGAACAGTTCTCCAACTGTGGATACAGAGAGAACTTCTCAGTTATTCTGTGTCATTTATCATGTTAAAGTCAGGACTAGTTAGGAGAGAACAAGTATTTTTTTTTTTTATGCAACAACCCTTTGAGATGGGTGCTATTGTTCCTGTTTTATAGATGAAGAGGCTGAAACTGAGGGATTAAGTGACTTTCTCTGAGTACTACAGTTAGTAAGTATCTGGGGTAATGAGGTATTATAGTGGGTAGAGTACTAGACTTGGAGTCAGGAAGATCTGAGTTCCAATCCTGCCTAGTTCTGTGACCATGAGCAAATCAGTTTGTCTCACTCAGACTTAGTTTCCTAGTCTGTAAAATGGAGCTAGATAGTAGCACCCACCTCCCAGGGTCATTGTGATAACCACATGAGGTAACATGGGCAACATGCTTTGTGATTTTTAAAATGTTATGTAAACACCAGCTATTATTATGAAAGAAAACATCGGTTCTAGCCATGGCTTATTGACATCGCAGAGTTGCCATAAATGGTCAGGATCACCAATTTCTATCAGTATCCTGTTCCACCAGTGGCATATGAGTGGCATCCTCCACTAGTGGACAGTGGCTACATTGGTGTCCATGGCAAATTGACTCTCTTATTTTCTGTCCCAAACTGTGGCCTTTGACCTTGTCTTTGGGATCTGCTTCCAGCCTGTGTGAGGTTCCTTAGGCCAACCATTAACCTAGTTCATTAGAGTTATCTAGTAATGCATCTGGCAGGGAGCCAGGTAACCTAGAAACACATACTTCTTGAACATCTGATATTGCAGAGCCCTGTAGGGGATGTCATACTATCTTATCATGCATTTCTTCTCTGTTTTAGCAAACTACCAAATGGAACACCACTTATCTATTGGGAAAGTCTTAAGACAATAGTCCAGAGACTATGGGGAGAATGCTATGGCAAGGATAAGGGGTGCAAGAGTATGAGAAAAAAGGGGGATGGTCTTAAGGTCCAGTGACCCTCCTGATGTATTCTACAGTTAGGCTTTTTTGCCCTCCTGGGGCAACACTATTGAAATGTCCTCCCTTCCTAGCATCAGAAAGGAGGGAGAACAGTGATCCTGGACTGAGGGAAAGGCCAAATTAGATCCATATCGGATTTAGTGAATAAGTCCAAGGGGATATGGTGAAAAACAGTGTCAGCCATGTAAATGTGATTGTATTTCTCCTCTCTGATTACCTGAGCAGCTGTAAGGGGGTGGTTTGCAGGCAGGGTGAAGGTCCCATTCTAATTAGCACGTTAAAAGTGGATCAGCAGGGTTGCAGGTTTGAAAGGTTTCTTAAATGCCACGGAGACAATGATAAAGGGCTGAGTGCAACTGGAAAGGCTTCTGGTTGGCGGATACCAATTTCAAGAATCGCTGACTCAAGCGTATACTCATAAGCAAACTCTTAGCCCTTTGGACTCCACTTACCTGCCTGTGCTAAAAAAAAAAAAATATAAGAAGGAAACATCCTGAGATTGAAAAAAAAATCAATTTTCCTTTTCACTCTTATTACTAACCCAAGTAAATCATCAGAGTGCTTTTTACTTGTAGCAAAAGACTGGAGAGATAGGATTTGGGCTTGTGGAAGGTTTTTTTGCTAGACTCACTTACTCGAGCAGCCTGATGTATCAATCTTTGGCTTGCTTTCAGGCTGCTGCTAGATGTTAACAGCAGTACAGATGCGCAGTGGCTGCTGATACACTTGTTTTCTGACTGTGTTAAATATGGAGAGTAAAACATGTCCTGCTTTAGAGATGCCCCCCTCTCTGACAGCCGGGGGTGGGGGAGGGGGATTGAGGTTTTCCTGGGTGGACAAGTATCTTAAAAACCTCTCCATTTCCTTCCAAATTGCAGTTGCTATTTAAGACTCTAAGCGGAAGGAAAGGAAAGGAAAGAAGAAATCAAAGATGAGCTCAAAAGATAGGCTTTATTTTTAAACCCTTTCTCTGCCCCTCCCCCTTATCACTTTCATTTTGTAATAGAAAGGGACGAAGTCTTGTTTGGACAGCTCTCTTTCTACCCAATAAACCTTTCTCTCTCTCACTCCCTCCCCCCTTAGTGCGCCCAGTGGTAAGGCAGTAGTAATCGGACTATAAAATGCCACCCACGTCCTCTACTCAAGAAAATGCCATCAGTTTTCAATTTGCAGAGTAGGAAATATTTATCATAGGGTATGGGAAAATTTTTATATGCAACATTAACAGAGAAGATTATATAAAATAAATCCAGATAGAAAGTTTATGCCCTGAAACCCAAACTTGGAGACCTTTTAAATCAATACTTTACTCCATGGATACTAACATTCTGCACTATTGATATATTAGGGCAGATATTCAAGATATAAAAGGAGCCCCTGGGAGAAAACAGATGTGCCACTAAATCCTTCCTTTGATATAGAAGCCTGTGAGGACAGCCAAGGATCAGAATTGGATTCCTATAACTGTAAATTCAATCGTTAAGCACATTGGCCAGACACTGCAGTGAGAAATACTCTCAAGGTAGCTGAATTCTCATGAATTCCTCTCAACTTCTGTCTTCAGCCCTTGATTGTCCCATGGCAGGAACCTGATAGATTTTTAATTTTCACCTTTAGGAGCTGGATGCACTGGGGCTTCTGCATATGGCTTTCAAAACTGACCCAGCCAACCTGGGACCAGAAAGCAGGAGTACTGCCCAATTGATTAGAGCTTTGACATAGTCAGATAGATGGGATGGATGGGGGTAAAATTCAACCACTCTACCAGATCTTTTCCTGATAGTATTAAAGGGTGTGTAGAAATGAACCTCTGGGAGCCTCTTCCTCAAGGGCATGATCACCACCTCTCTGAAGAGAGGGTAGTGAATAGTGGCAAGGCAAGCCCTTTCCACACACAAGCTTTGAGATGTGGCTGGATCACTCTTCTACTAGGGGGAGTTCTAAATATTGAGCTCCATTTCATTGGGGAAAGGTTTGAGGGAAGGAAAGTGAAGACTTAGTGAACAGGAGGCACATAGTAGATTGCTGTAGGGGAGGGAGAAGGAAGAGCTATGTCATCCTTGGAGCTGTCTGAGGCTCTTGAAATGTATGTTGAGATTTATTAGGAATCCTTAGCTGTACAATGGAAAACATCCTCAAACTTTTTAAGTCTTGGTAGGATCCTTGATGAGATTGAGGAAATAGGATTGGGGTAAGGTTAGGAGAGGTTCTCAGAAACATGGATGAGCTTTGGGGTGCAGCGTACCCAGATTTTTATGTGTCTGGAGATATTTCTGTAGATTGCTTTAGGAGCCACTGTATTCAGCTGTTGTTTTGAGACTGTCAATATGCTTTTTACCTGAGCAGTTTACTAAAGAGGCATGGTGTTGTGAAAAGCATATAGATCTTAGCATCAAAAAACCTGTCCCAAATCTATGGCTCTGTTACTACTGGCCATGTGTGACTTTAAGCCTCAGTTTTTAAAAATCTGTAATAGCTGACCCACATTCTGATTATCAGATATGTTTATACAAGTGAACATGATTTGTAAACACCAAAATCTAGCTAAATAAGATAATTATTCAGTTTGAAGTCAGGTAAAGGCTTTGTATTGGTGGGAGCCAATATCTGCCCTCTGTTCCTATGAACTTGCATTTCCTTTGATGTAGGGCAGAGATGTCAGACTTGAGTTACCTGGACCTAAGGGGGCCTGCAAAACAGGGCCCAAACCAGATTAAAATATAATTGGGAAATATTTAACAAAATAAATAAAAATACAGTATAACACAGATAATGTAAATTTGTGGTTTTCTTTTTTTATTTTTCAAATGCTTTATTAATTTCTGATTTATAACATTCATTTCCGCCAGATTTTGAGTTACAAATTTTCTCCCCGTTTTTGCCCTACCTACTGCCCCAAAATAGCATTTCCATAGGATATCACCTCCTCCAATATGCTCTCTCCTATATCTTCTAAATTTGTGGTTTTCTAAATCAATATGTGGCTCATAGTTTCTATTTGAGTTTGACACTATATTTCAGGTGAGGAAACCCCTTTCTATCACTATAGATTAGGAATTGCTCAGCCATACCTTATAGTTTGAGAGCTGATTGGGGACACTAAGAAGTTAAGTAACTTCACCCTACGTATGAGGAAAGAAAGAAAGTCATTTTATGCATTGAACATTTGGAATACAAGAGGGATTGCATCAAGATAGAGTAAGAAGGCAAAGGCGGTGGTAGGGAGATGGGAGGAAAGTGGGTTCAGAAACAGGACTGAGAAGAGATGTTGAAACAGAAATTGGGAAAACGGGTATAGACAGGAGTGTGGTTGAACATGGGTCTAAATGGAAGCCAGAATCATAAGCGTGGATAATGCCAGATCTGGAAGGGGCCTTAAAACCCTTCCATTTTCAGGGGAAGGAACTGAGCTACAGCTATGCATTTTGTATTTCTCTTGATTGGGCTTTATACTGCAATTCCTTCCATTGATAATGCTGGGAATTCTACCTTGGTTGAGGATGGCCAAGTCCAACGGGTTACTCATACTCCAGATATGCCTCATTCCCCTCTGAATCCTGGGCCTGCAGCTCCCATTTTCTGTTTCTCTGGGGGTGAGGGGGACTCACTGCTTTCCTTACCCCAACTCTTATTCTCTTTAGGGTGCTTGCTAGGACCACTGTACTCTGCGGTGACAACTGGGGAAGGAACAGGAACCCTATGAGAACCAAATGCTGTTGGTGCAGAACGGAACCACGGGTCCCTGTTTAAATGGCTATTCCTCAGTTTAATAGACTTCAGAGGATTCAACCTATAAAGGACCTGAGAGGTCCTTAACAGTTACAGTTAGATGGTGTAGTAGATAGAATGCTGAACCTGGAATCAGGAAGAACTGAATTCAACTTTGACCTCACATTTACTAGCTGTGTGACCCTGGGTAAGTCACTTAAAGATAGCAAGTGAGAAAGCTGGGATTCCAAGTTGGGATCCATTGCCCTTTGGTTTACACTGTGATTCCCACATTCAATGCCCTGCTGTGGTTGTAGAATTGACCAATAATAATAGAATAATATATTTGTATCTGGAAGGGATTTCAAAAGTCATTGAGTTTAATCACCACATTGTACAGATGAGGAAATGGAGGCCCAGAGAGATTAAATACCTTGCCCAATGTCACATAAGTAGTAAGTAGCAGAGATGAGATTAGAAGCCAGGTTATCAGACTCCAAATCAGCCAGTCAGTCAGTCAATATTTATTAAGGGCCCACTTTGTATCATGTACAGTGCTAAGTGCTAGAGATACAAAAAAAGGGAAAAGACAGTCTCTGCTCTCTCAAAGAACTCACAGGCTAATGGGGGAGACAATGTGTAAGCAACTGTGTGCGAAGGAGATATATGCAGAATAAATTGGAGATAATCAACAGAGGGAAGGCACTAGCATTAAGGGGATCAGGGAATATTTCTTGTAGAAAATGGGATTTTAACTGAAGGAAGCCAAGGAGGCCAGGGGGTAGAGATAAGAAGGGAGAGTATTCCAGGAATGGGAAATAGCCAGTGAAAAATGTCTGGCATCTAATGAGGGAGTATCTTATACAAGGAACAGCTGGGGGCCAGCATCATTGGAGTGCAGAGCACGTGAAGGGATGTAAGGTATAAGAAGACTGGAGAGGTAGGAAGAAGTGAGGGTATGAAGGGATGCCAAAACAGAGGCTTTTACCCTAGATCCTGGAGGTTTGAGGAAGCCGTTGGAATTATTGAATGGGGATGGTAGTGTGTGTGTGTGTGTGTGTGTGTGTGTGTGTGTGTGTGTGTGGGTGTGTGTGTGGGTGTGTGTGTGGGTGTGTGTGTGAGAGAGAGAGACAGACAGACAGACAGACAGACAGAGACAAAGAGAGATGATCAGATCTCTCCTTTAGGAAGATGGTTTTTGACAGCTCAGTGGAGGATGAACTGGAGTGGGGAGAAGTTCAAGGCAGAGATGCCAATCAGCAGGCTACTTCAATTGTAGAAATAGTGGCATGGAATCGATGGCACTGAATGGAATATAGATATCATCCGGGCCTTTTTTTTTTTAAACTGGACTGTGATTTCATTGGTATAGGGAGCTATTGGTAAGAAATATTTATTGGGGTGGCTAGGTGATGTAGTGAATAGAGCACCAGCCCTGGAATCGGGAGATCCTGAGTTCAAATCCGGCCTCAGACACTTAACACAAAAACTAGCTGTGTAACCTTGGGCAAGTCACTTAACCCCAATTGCCTTCCAAAATGCAAAGAAATTTAAAAAAATAAAAAAGAAATATTTATCAATGTAGATTGACACCTTCCTGAGTCTTAGAGAGTTGACTGAGGGCACTCAAAGGTTTTATGACTTACCTAAGGTCCAGAAGTGTGTCAGAAGTGGGATTTGAACCCAGATCTTCCTGTCTCTAAGGCCAGTTCATTTTTCACTGTTCCATACTGCCTCCCCATCTGGTACTACCCCCTTCATTTTATAGCTGAGGAAAATTGAGGCCCAGAGAAAGGAAGGGTTCTGCCTGAGTTCACTCAGAAAATCAAGTGAAGTTATGGGAATAGAACCCAGGTGTCCTCACTCCTAGTCTAGTTTCTTTCCATAGAGAAATTCAAGAGTAAAGGTATGTTAGTCCTTGACCATAAAAAAGTGCCTTAGATCATTTGGACAGTACAAACATATAATAAAATATAATAATGTCTGTTCCCTTCCTTGGCTGTCACCAGACTTGAACTAACATTAATGGTACAGACTCCATTTATTATACAGGTGTGTAAATCCCACAATTATGGAGGCACTAAATTGTCTTCATCAGTACATACCCAGTGCTCCATTAACACTAATGGAATCTTTCCATACTACTGGACTCAATGTGCTTTTTCCATCTATAATAATTGGGGATGTTCCTTCCTTGATGTATTCAGTCCTCTTGTTAATGAACTTCACTAGCATTATCATCTCATTATTGTTATAGGGAATTTTGCACCTGTACTAAAGGACTTGGTTAACGGCATTTCTCTAACTGCAAAAGAAATTATATTGGGGTGGGACATATCAGATCAGAAATCACACAGGGAGCTGAATAGGACCTTGAGAATACCCAGCCCAAATAACTCACATTTTGTAAATGTGGAAAATGAGGACCAGAGAGATGTAAAATGGTTTACCCAAGTCACGGTGGCCATAAGGAGCAGAGCTTCTCTGAATCTAGGGTGTGTGGCATGGTACAATGGACCTCTTTCCATACTGGACTTGGAGTCAGAGGACCCATGTTCATGTCCCAGCTCAGTCACTTACTCGCTACATGACCTGGGCCAAGTTCCTTCATTTTGTCTTTGGGGTATCTCTATTCTTTTAAATGGGGCTAGGGGCCACACAGTGATTTTGCTGAAATACAGAGCTCTCAGGCTGTCATGCAGGATGCCTCCTTTTCTGCAACTAATAGTCTTAGAGAGTTGCCTTTAACACTGAAAAGAAAATAATAGTAATAACAACTATAGTAACTAGTATTTCTATGTCATTTTAAAGTTTTCAATTTTTCTTTTTTCTCTCAACACCATGAGAGATAGATTCTGTTGTTATATCCATTTTAGGGATAATCCTCCACTCTCCATTTAGAGATAAGAAACTAAGGCAGGCACTACTTAAGTAACTCACCCATGGTCACAAATCTAGAGTTGGGGGATGGATTTGAATTCAGGTCTTCCTGACCTCAAAGCCAAGGCTCTTGGACACTCTAGTACAATGCTTTGTTTTATAAGATGAGGGGATTCGGGGTGGCTAGGTGGCACAGTGAATAGAGCACCAGCCCTGGAGTCAGGAGGACCTGAGTTCAAATATGTCCTCAGACACTTGACACACTTACTAGCTGTGTGACTTTGGGCAAGTCACTTAACCCCAATTGCCCTCCAAAAAAAAAAGAATTAAAAAGATGAAGGGATTGAATTAGATGCCCTCTGTTGTTCCTTCCAGGTCTGAATCTGTGATCTTTAGATTCCAGTCTAGAGAGTTTAGCATCTTGCTATGTTGCCTTTCCATACTTGCACAGCTCCAAAATCATCTTTCAGAGAACCTTAATTTCAGTCAAAGTGGGAAGTTTCATTTCCCACAAATGAGAGCGCCAGGGGGATAGGGAAAAGTAAACATGCTTCATTTAAAGAAGTTTACTATTTTCAAGCCTCATTAGGAGAAGTATGAATCTGGGGCAGAAAATATATGGAAATCTAGCTGCTGCCCCAGATGGCAAAGGAGAGGGCAGGCGTGCCACTGTATTCCCTGAAGAAGAGCACTGGAGGAATAACCAGCTAGATTGTAATTAAAGATGTCAGGTCCCTGGGGGTAAGTGGAGGTGGGGGGGACCCTCACCCTTGTGAAACATCTCCCTTAGGAAAGTGACACAGATACAAAAGATTCCCTTCACTGCTCACAGACCAATGGCCTCAGGAGCCTCTGGGGCCACTGCTACTGATTTTATTCTAATATTTGCAGGATGCAGACAATTTGGTGGATGGAGTTAAAAATCATCAAGACTTTTGAACAGTCCTCAAATGGAAACTTTGTCCTCCATTCATCAGCAGATTTGGACTGCTGTAATGCTATGTGCATGGGGAACCAAAAATTCACCTCTAGGCAGAATTCTGAAGTTCATCTCTGCCAATTTTCATATCCCCAGCTATTCTCCCTTCCTTTCCAGTGTCTTGTGCCCTCATAGTGCTTCCTAGATTCCCTGGCCCATCCATTGCAGGCTCAGACAGTGACCTCATGTCAGATCTGAACTCCTTCCAATCCTTTGACTTGAAAGGAAAATGAATGTATCTGTCCTGTATCTCCTATTCTCAGGACCTTGGGTGCCCTTTTGCAATAATGGGTCCTCTGTTTTCACGTGTGTGCTTACAGTCAGCAATATCCATTAGCTGACAACATAGTCAAGAAAAACATGTTTGCAAGTGGTATAGGAAAATACATTTCACAAGTCTTACTTTCCTGGATATTCCATAGTCATGGCTCACAGAATAACATGGTCTCAAAGGAGTCAAAATGGGGTGACCTCAAGAGTCATAGAAAGATGCAGTGCATAACCAGAAATGACTGGCATTTCAAGAACATCATCTAGATCAATGGTGTCAACCTCCAATAGAAAAAGGGCCACGAAAACCATGCATAAGGATCCCTGTGGCCTGTATATTGACTTAGTTTGAAAATGTGCTATTATTTATGTTTTATTGTATTTTTATTTATTTTGTCAAATATTTCCCAATTCTTTTTTAATCTGGTTGGGGTTAATTTAGGAATATTGTGGGCTATGTGTTTAACACCTCTAGTCAAGATCATATAATAGGGAAAAGAGATACACCTGTCACCTAGTAAGAAAGAGAAAGGACAGATGGACAGTCTGAGGGCTGTGATAACTTTTTTGGTGGGGGAGGGTTTCAGATTTGTTATTTCATCAATGTTCCCATGCAGATCAGTTAAAGTTTTTAATGACTTGAGGTTGTGGGTTATTGTGGAAACAGTACTGGTTTGTGAGTGAGAGAACCTGAGTTCAAATCCTGACTTGGTCACTTTCTGAGAGATCTCACGCAAGTTTCCTCATCTGTAAAATGAGGGATGTTAGACTAGATTGAATCTAAGGACTCTTCAAGTTCTGTAGTATGGATACTATGATTCTCTATAGTTTGCCAAGGGTCACGCTGCTAGAGAGTGTTGAAGGTAGGGCTTCAGTCCAGATCTTCTTGACCCATAAGCCAGCCCTCTCTCCTACACATCTTACTTCCTCTTGTCATATTAGTCGTCTTTAAAAAAAATTTTTTTTTTGCTTTTTGGAGGGCAATTGGGGTTGTGATCTGCCCAAGGTCACACGGCTAGTTTTTGTGTGAAATGTCTGAGGCTGGATTCAAACTCGGGTCCTCCTGACTCCAGGGCGGGTGCTCCACTCACTGCACTGCTCAGCCACCCCAATATTAGTAGTTTTGAGAGATTAAAAATAATCATGTTATGACCTCCAGCATGTTGGGTGTATTCTCTGCAAATGATATCCAGACAGACATGAACAAGAATCATACAGTATCAAAAGGGATGGAAAGGTTGCTTTCTTTACCAGTGGAAATCAAAGTTGCATCTACATATAAGAAAAGATAATTAAAAGTGATCACAGTTGACCATCACTCTCTGAGGCTGATCATTCATTAATGTAAGGTCCTTGAGGTTAAGTTTTGTTTCTTTATACTTACATGCCAGAGCCTCATACATGATAGGTGTTTTATAAATGCTTGCTAATTTATCGCTTGCTGATTGATCTTCTCATCTCCTAAACCTCAATAAGCCTTGAGGGAAGTTGGTTTCCCTACTACCATGATCGAAGGCAGATAAGGATCCTCATTCAGTGAGCTGTGGTTGTGGAATCTCAAGGTAAAGGAACTTGCACCTTATATTTTTGTCTTCTCTTTTGCATTTGGCATTTTACTAGAAGTTTTTTGAGTAAAGAAGAGGAAGTTATTTTAGCTAGTATTTACTCTAGAATATACCACAATAAGTAAATTACCATCTAACACTTGGGGGTATATAAATTTTAGCATCTCTCCATTAGAACTAGTGGGTTTAAAATTCAGAGCTAATATGATCTTAATATTATGGTTAAATGACATAACATTCATGTTGACCTGATGACTTATTTTGAAGCCATTGGCAATGTTACCTGTTTTTGTTTCTTTGTTTTGTTTTGCTCAAAATCCCATCTTGATTTTTTTCCTTTTCTGATATTTTACTTCAAAGATCATAGTCAGTCTGCCAACTAACAATTATTATTTTTGACTTGTTTTACATTGTGTTTTACTCTTTGTGAACCCATTTGCGGTTTTCTTGGCAAAGATACTGGAGTGATTTGCCATTTTCCTCTTTAACTCATTTTATAGGTGAAGAAACTGAGGCAAATAGGGTTAAGTGACTTTCCCTGGGTCACAAGCTAGTAAGTGTTTGAACTTTTAGCAATTATTAAGTGCCTACTACATACCAGGTACTATATTAAGAACTAGAGTTACAAAGAAAGGCAAAAAATGGTCCCTACTTTCAAAGACCTCACAATTTAATGGGGTGTGTGTGTGTGTGTGTGTGTGTGAACAACATGCAAACAACTCTGTAAGAACAAGATATATATATATATATATATGTATGTATACATATATATATGTACATATACTGAAAGTTGAAGTAGTCTCAGAGGGAAGAGACTAAAATTAAAGAGGACTTGGAAAGGCATCTTGCAGAAGGTGGAATTTTAGTTGAAACTTCAAGGAAGCCAGGAAAACTAGGCTGTGGAGATGTGGAGGAAAAGTGTCCGAGGCACTCAGTGTGTTAGGAAATGGCTTTTCATGCTTGAGGACTAGCAAGGAGGCCAGTGCCATTGGATCATAGACTATGAGGAGGGAAGTAAGGTGTAACAATATTGGAAAGGTAGGAATATACCAGGTTATGAACAGCTTTAAAAGCTAAATAGAGAATTTTATATTTTATCCTAGAGGTAATTGAGCTACTGGAATAGGACTTGATATGGTCAGACCTTTACTTTAAGAAGAAAAATTTGTCATCTGAGTGGAATTTGGATTGAAGTAGGGAAGAGACTTGATACAGAAAGACCAAATAGCAGGGTATTGTAAAAGTCCAGGTATGAGATGATCAAGGTCTGCACCAAGGTGGTGGAAACATCAGAGGAAAGAAAGGTGTATATATGAGAGATGTTAAAATAAGAGGTTGGGTTTTATTTTATTTTTTTGCCTTAAAAAGTCTTTGATTAAAATAGATGATATTGTAAACCTATAAAAGTGTTCTCACCCTCAAATTATCTATAGGTCGTATCAGAAACCACTTAAAAGGAATTTGCCATTTAGCGGGCTGGGAGAAAGAAATGACCAGCCACTCACAATTTATTAATGCATGAAACAGGGATAAGAGATAAGGACTGACCAGTCAGTGAGAGGAGAAGGTGGTGGGGGAATGAATGAATGGTGGTGATAGACTGTCATGTGCTGCTATATTCAGCTTCTGGCTGGCAAAATTCTTTACTATTAGTGACTTTTTCCCATGGCAGGAAGTGAATTTTGACAATAAGCACTCTAAAGAAAATTGGTTTCTTTGTTATAGTTGGTACATATTATGAGGATTTTCAACTTGTAGTTTATACAAAAGTGAATTGATGATATTTTATAACTTCAAGTACTGTACATATAAAATAATAACGTCTTTATTTATCTAAGTTAATTCAGCTACCAGAGAAGAGAAGACTCAGGGGGTGTGTGATAGTTCTGTTCGAACATTTGACAGCTACCATGAGGAAAAGGATTAACCTTTTTCTGCTAGGCCTAAGAGGGCAGAACCAGGAGCCATGACAGGAAGATGTAGAAAAGGCAGATTTAGGCTTCCAGTCAGGAAAAAAAAAAGAGCCATCCAAAATAAATTGTACTATGTCCACTACAATATCATGTTCCATAATTTCAATTGATCCATCACTGCTGCAAGGCAATCCTTTTATACCTCTCCAATTAACTCTCTATCCCACTCACCATAATGGCTTTTCCAAATTTTTTTATTGCTCCCAAAATCTCCCACAGCTCCTTCTCACCCAACCCTCTCAGTCGAGGACTTTGCTTGATATTTCACTGAAAAAAATTGAGGCTATTCACAGAAAGCTCTTGCTTCTCCACATTCCTCACCTCTTTATTACCCATTATTTCCTCTTTCTCTCCTCTTTCAAATAGTGAAGTAGTCCTTCCTTCTCCTTGCCAAGCCAAATTCCTCTACGTGCTCACATGATCCCATTCCATCCTGTCTTCTCCAGAAGAGTGCGTCCTTTATCATCTCTAGTCTGTCATTGACCTTCAGTCCGTCCTCGTGTACTGGCAAATTCCCTACTGCCTACAAACGTGCCCTTGTCTTCCCTATTCTGAAAACAAGAGAAATAGCAACAACCCCATCCTCACTTTATTCACCCATTCTCTCTAGCTCTCATCTCACATATCTCCTCTTTTTGGGGACTACATTCTTTGAAAAGACTGTTTGTCATAGGAGACTCCACTTCTTCTCATTCTTTCTTTACTCTCTGCAATCTGGCTTCTGATCTCATCATTCACCCCAAACTGCTTTCTCTAAAGACAGTAATACTCTCTTATTTGTCACATCTAATGACTTTTGCTCAATCCTCATTCTTCTTGACCTCTCTGCAGTCTTTGACATTGTCTTCATTTTTTCCTTGATATTTTCTCCTCTCTAGGTTTGTTTACTTGTTTTTGCTTTTTTGACACTGACCTTCCTTGGGTCTCCTCCTATCTAAACTCCAGTGGCTCTGTCTTCCCTCCACGATCAAATATAAAATTCTCTGTTTGGCTTTCAAAGGCCTTCATAATCTGACCTCTTCCTATTTTTGCTATACCCCCAACATGTACTCTCTGATTCAGTGACACTGGCCTCTTTGCTGTTCTTTGTACATGACACTCCATTTCTCAGCTCTGATAATTTTCATTGTCTCTCCCCACATGACTGAGATACTCTCTTTCCTTATCTCTACCTCTTAAGTTTCTTGGCTTCTTTCAAGTTTCAGCAAAGTCTTTCTTTAAGCAGTCTTTTCTACTTCTTAAACTAAGTGCCTTCCTTCTGAGACTACCCTTAATATAACCTGTATATATCTTGTTTGTACGAAGTTGCTTGCATATTGTTTCCCCCTTGGACTGTGAGCTCCTTGAGATCAGGTATTATATTTTGTTTTTCTTTGTTTCCCCAGCACCCAACACAGAGCCTGACATATATAGTAGGTGTTTAATAAATGCTAATTGATTTACTGACTGATAAAAGTGGCTACAATTTCACCTCATTGGAGGTTAAGAAGCCCAGATCAGATAACCATTTGTCAGGATATATGAGGATTTCCTTACACATATGGTTATTACTTGGTCTAAATGGCTGCTGAATTCCTCTTCAATCTTAAAATTCTGTGATTAAGTAACAGTGTATTATATTAAATATAGTTCTAGTTTGGGAATCAGGAGACTGGGATCAAATCTTACCTCAGATCTTATTCATTCTAAGTTTTGATTTCCTATTCTGAGATAGAGACTATAAAACTTGCCATACTTTACTCACTGTATTGTTGTGATCAAAATTTAAAACATTGTAAAGATGTGAGTTAACATTTCTATCACTCATATATTTGAGCATAATTCATTGTTTATAGAAATAATAAATTATATATGATAGATATATTATAATTACAAATGGGGAATAAGCTACTTATCCTTCAAAGAATGATACAATAGAGCTACAGAAGCTATCAGATGATAGACCATCCAGTAACAGTGAGGGAACAAAGAGAAAAATATCAGTTAGCGAGTCCCTCCCAAGAGTATCTAGGCAGTTATTTGTTGACTTGATACAAATAGAGATGTCAGCTGTCTTCTTGGGGCATTTGTATATGACATAGATGAGAACCTTGCAAGACTTACCAGAATGGATGACAAAAACTCTCTTCCATTGATACATGTGATTGTAAATGACACAATCAGAAGGAGCCTATAGATATTGCCAATAACTGCAAAGTCTTGAGCAAGAAACTGAAGACCATAAGGTCAAAGGTTGTTTTCCACACTGCTTCCCAATGAAGACAAAGGAGCAGAGAGAAAAAAAGTAATTTGAGACTTAGAATATGGTGTTTGAAATATGACTGTGAGGTTTTTGAATCATATCCTTTAAAATATAGAGATGACAGATTCCTGGCCAGAGATGGGGTATATTTAACAGGCTTTTAGGAGTATATTTGCCAGATGTCTTAGAAATCTAAACAAAAGGGCTTTAAACTAAAAAGGAAGGGTAGAATAATTGTGATCTATATATGTCCTCAAGTTAGATACCATAGAAGGTAAATACAAAGAAGGAAGATGAATAGTAATAAAGGCACCCAAAATTTCATAGTAAACAAAGTCAAGAAAAGAGACAGTAGTAAAACATCTGACCTCAAATATCCACATATACATATGAGAAATTTAGGCCACAGAATAGGAAGTAGATATTATATTGCCTCAAAGAAAAATGCTAGTTGGACCAAAGTCCAACAAGAATTCCTGGAAGAGTTAAAGAAAGAGATAAGAATGGTAGAGGAAAAATGGGAAAAGAAATGAGAGTGATGCTAGAAAATTATGAAAATAAAATTAATAGCTTGGTAAAAGTGGCACAAAAACATTGAAGAAAATAACATCTTAAAAACAGAATTGGCAAAAAAAGGTCCAAAAATTAACTGAGGGAAAGAGTTCCTTAAAAAAAATAAAATGGGTGACTAGGTGGTGCAGTGAATAGAGCACCAGCCCTGGAGTCATGCGGATCTGAGTTCAAATCTAGCCTCAGACACTTGACACAATTACTAGCTGTGTGACTTTGGGCAAGTCACTTAACTCCAATTGCCCTCCAAAAAGCAAAAATAAATAAATAAACAAACAAACAAATAAATAAAACAGAATTGGTCAAATGGAAAAAGAGGTACAAAACTCTCACTGAAGTAAATAATACCTTAAAAATTAGAATTGGGCAAATGGAATCTTATTACTGAATGAGGCATCAAGAAACAGTGAAACAAAGTCAAAAGAATGAAAAAAGGAAGAAAATATAAAATATCTCTTCAGAAAAAAAACTGAAGGGGTGGCCAGGTGGCTCAGTGAGTAAGCTCCAGTGTCAGGATGACCTGGGGATCAAATCTGGGCTCAGATACTTCGCACCACACCCAGAGATAACTGGCTGTGTAACCTTGAGCAAGTTACTTAACCCCGATTGCTTATTTAAAAAAAAAAAAACCTGACTTGTAAATCAAGGAGAGATAATTTAAGGATTATTGAATCACCTGGAAGTCATGATCAAAGAAAGAGCCTAGACATCATATTTCAAGAAATTATTTAGGATAACTGCCTCAATATCTTATATCCAGAAGGTAAAATAGAAATTGAAAGAATCAAATGATAACCTAAAAGAGATCCTCAAATGAAAACTCCAAGGAATATTCTAGCCAATTTCCAGAGCACCTTGGTAAAAGAGAAAATACTTTAAGAAGCCAAAATGAAACAATTCAAATATTGTGGAGTCACAGTCAGGATCACACAAGATTTAGTGGCTACCAAATTAAAGTAATGGAGGGCTTAGAAAATGATACTCAAGAAGACAAATGAGCTAGGGTTACAACAAATACACCCAGAAAAACTGAGTATAATGCTTCAGGGTGAAAATTGGATGTTTAAAGAAATAGGAGACTTTCAAGCATTCCTAATAAAAAGGTCAGAGCTGAATAAAACAATTTGACATTCAAACACGAGACTCAAGAGTAGCATAAAAGGTAAACATGAAAGAGTCATCAGAAGATTCTCAATAAAGTTAAACTGTTTATATATCTATAAGGGAAGATGATACATGTAACTCCTAAGAATTTTATCATTATTGGGGTAGTTAAGAAAGAATTTACATAGATAAAGGGCATGGATGTGAGTTGATTATGTTGAAATGATCTCTAAAAAAGTGTACTGGGAGAAAGGTCAACAGAGGGGTACAATGGCAAAATTTTTCTCACATAAAAGAGGTATGTGAGGCAGAACAGTGGAGGGGAAAATGGGGTAAGTTGTGGATAATGCTTGAACCTCACTCTCATCAGAATTGTTTCAAAGAGGGAAATACTATATTTCCCTCTTTGAAACAATTCTGATATGTAGATATATATATAGATATATGTATATAGATATCTATATCCATCTACACACACATTCACACACACACAGTCAGTTATGTATAGAAATGTTACCTACCCAATAAGGAAATTAGAGGGGAAAGGGATTAGAGAAAATGAATGGAATGATAAAGGGGACAGCAAATTAAGGGAGGCAGTGATTAGCATTAAAATAGACTTTTGAGGAGGGACAGAATAAGAAGAGAGAGAGAGAAAAAGAATAAGGAAAAACATAAGAAAAGATAATAGAGGGAAATACATAGTTGTTAATCCTTATTGTGAATGGGAATGGGAAGTTTGCCCATAAAATGGAAGTGGATAGCAAAATGGATTAGAAACCAGAATATGTTGTTTATGACAGACACACAAAACAGAAAGACACACAGAATTCAAATAAAGTTCTGGAGCAGATTCTAATATGCTTCAAATGAACTAAAAACATCAAGGGTAGAAATTGTTATTTCAGAGTAAAAGCAAAGGTAGACCTAATTAAAAGAGATAATCAGGGAAACTGCATTTTGCTGAAAGTTACCATAGACAATGAAGTAACATAAAATTTTTTAAAGCAAGTTCCTTTGATAAAGGTGTCATTTCTCAAATATATGCTGAGCACAGAACAGTTTATAATTTTATAAAAAAAGAGCCATTCCATAATTGATAGGCAAAGGATAAAAACATGTAGTTTTCAGAAGAAGAAATCAAAGTTGTTCATAGTTATATGAAAGAAACCTACTCAAAATCATTATCGATTAGTGAAAGGCAAATTAAAACAACTCAGATACCACCTCATACCTATCAAAAAATGACAAATGCTGGAGGGTATGAAAGAAAAATAGACACAGTAATGAATTGTTGATGGAGTATTGAATTTGTCCAAGTATTCTGGAGAACAATTTGGAACCAGGTCTAAAAGGCTATAAAACTGCCTTTGATCTAGGGATATCCCTATGTCTGTTTTTGCAGAGAGATCAAAGAAAAAGTAAAAGGGCCTATATGTACAAAAATATTTATAGCAGCTCTTTCTGTGGTGTCAAAAATTGGAAATTGAGGGAATGCTCATCAATTGGGGAATGAATGAACAAGTTGTTTTAAATGGTAGTGATGGAGTATTATTGTGCTATGGGAAATGATGAGAGGGTTGTTTTCAGAAAAAATAATGGCAAGATCTATATGAAATAATGAAAAGTGAAATGAGAAGAACCAGGAGATGATAGAGCACAGTAACATCAGTGTTGTAAGCATGATCAACTGTGAAAGACTTAGATACTCTGACCAATACAACGATCCAAGATAATTTCAAAGGATTCATGATTTTTAAAAAATGCTATATATCTCCAGAGTGAGAAATGATGAAAAATTCTGAGTATAAATTGAAGTACAATTTGCTCACTTTATTTTTCTTGCCTTCTTTTCAAAATATAATTAATATTGGAATACATTTTGTATTATTTCATAGGTATAGTTTATGGCATACTGCTTGTCCTCTCAATGGGTGGGTGTAGCACCAGTACAATATGCACAGGGCCAATGGTCACTATAAATATTTCTGCATAGTTCTCAATCACGAAATATAACAGACTCTCCACACATAAGACAGAAGCAAAACATTTATTCGGACAGCAGAAAACCGAATCCCAAAACCAGTAAGCTGATTCTATCATAGTAGCAAAGAAATTAATAAGCCATAGCAGCACAGAGAACCACAGCATCCTTTAGCCTTCCCACAAACAAACACAAGCCTAACTGTCACAGCAGGTGCTAATATTTACTCTCAAGTCTAACTGTCTGTAATAGTAATGGAATTTAAAGATTCCCCTGTATTGGCTTGGTTTTTGGTTTGATTGTGTTAAAACCCAGAGCTTGTTAATCCCACTTATGGGATGGACTTGTTGACATGAAAAGAGAGGGCTGGACTGGGAGGAGCTGGTGAGTAAATTTGGAGAGACACAAGAGAGAGGCAGAAGAACTTTTTGGAAGCAGCATTTTGGAGGCAGAGAGAGACTGAGAGGATTTCTGAGGGCCACTTTGAATTGCCCAGGACTTTTGAGAGCTGCCAAGGACTGAGGAGACATGGCTGTTATGCTGGTACTTTGTCTGTCTGTTTCGATGTTGTTTTACAAGATTTGTCCACTGGTGAAGGACAGTGCTGTTGTTGCAGAAGTCTTGTAACCTTGCTGTTGGTTCAGAGCTCCAGAGACTGTTCTGCAGACAGAGAGTGAATACTGTCCACTGGTGAAGGACAGTGCTGTTGTTTCGAGGTTTTGGAACTTGCTGTTGGTTCAGAAGCCCTGAAGAAGGATTTTCTTGTTGTATGTTTACAGAAATCCTGGAAGGGGGTTTTGCTAATATTTTCAGGGGTCCTAGGACTGTTCTGCAGACAGAGAATGAATTAATGAAGACACTGGCAATGTATGTTGTGACCTTGCTAAGCTTTTTCTCCCCAGGAACAAAGATTGCTGAGAACTTGCCTTGTGTCAAGATGAAGAAAAGACCTCCATTTGGGTATTAAGTGCTGTGCTTAAGCTTGTTATAACTCTAGGGTAGATTCAATTGTGATCTAAGGGTGGGGAACTTTTGACCTTTTTGTGCTCTGTGATTGAACAAATGAATGTCCTTTACCTATGATTGGGAACTAATCTCCATTTGAGAACAGGGGTTTTGTGATGGACTAAATGAATGTACAGCCTAGGGGTGGAGTAGTATTTAGAAGAGGGACTTTGTGATTGATTAAATTAATGTAATGTCTTGGGGTGGGGTAGTATTTGATTAAATCAGGTAGTACTTGGAGATTATTGAATCACTCTTAGTAAATGCTGTATTTTGAATGATGTCATATTTTGATTCCCTCTGTTTTTAATTTGTCACTGAATAAAATGGAGAGCACCTATGCTGGTATTTTGAACCTTGGGAAGTTGCCTTTGCTTGGCCTTATACTGTCTCCCTAGGATGCATCCTCTCCTCTCAACCATGTCTAGCTGCTCTGATTCCCAGCTTCCTGTGGGCTCTGCTCCAACCTTCACCAAACTCCTCCTGCCATAGATTCCATGTGATTACATTCAGCCTGTTAGGGAGCAGGGTATATTTTCAAAGCAGGGAAGGTCTTAAGGCTTATTAAGGGGCAGGGAAGATCTTCAAATTCCCATAACTATTACACTGGGGAAGGATGTGGGAGGGAGAGAATTTGGAGCTCAAGATTGAAAAAGATTTTTAAAAGATTACAAATAAATAAAAAATTTATTTTTAAACAGGAAAAAAGGAAAGCTAAAACAAAGAATGAATTTAAGTTGTCGGTAAATTCAGGGTAACAAAAAGGGATTTTTTTTTTGTTTTAGTTTAAATGGGAGAAAAATTAAGATCAAAGGAAGGATAAGGAGTTTGACATCGATGAAATAATGATAACTCAACAGAGAGAAGACAGAGCCATTCAATTTTTAATTCCTGTTTCCTCTTGTCATGGAGAATATTTTGTTTTATTTTATTATTTTTTATTTTATTTTATAATTTTTTTACTGGATATTATTGGACAAAAATAACTAATATGGAGTTGATTCCAAAGAAAGAGATAGTAACCTGAGAACTTCCCTTGATGCATTCAAATCACTTTGGCTGAATACCACATTCTTAGGTATCAAAAGAATTGGAAGATGATTAGATGATTCCTGGTCTGTTGTCAATAATATGTGAAAAATAATGAAAAACAGGTGAAATACCATAAGATTGGAAAAAAGTAAATATTGTCACAATTGAAGAAAAGAGAGAGAGAGAATGAAGCCTGCAAATTGCAGATTAATGAACTTGACTTTTAGAAAATTCTATTTTAGAATTTTAAATTTTAAAAATTTTCAAAAATTCCATTAAAGAGATGCTTGGGGTCCTCTAGAATGGGAAACAGTAATTACAAAGATCCCATCATGGTTTTATCATGAATAGATCTTATTATGTTAATGCCATTTTTTTTTTTACCACAGGGTTATTAGGCTGCTAGGTATGGGAAATGTCATATATGTATAGGTTACCTCAATTTTAGTGAAACTTTTGATAAAGTGTCTGATACTATTTTTTTAAGCAATTGGGGTTAACTTGCCCAAGGTTACATGGCCAGTTCTTTTTGTGTGGGTGTTAAGTATCCAAGGCAGAAATGACCCCAGGTTCCCCTGGGGCCGGAGCTTTCACTCACTGTACCACCTAGCCACCCCTGATACTATTGTTTTAGAGAAGATATAGAGATATAGATTAAGTTAGAATGCAACTTGTTGGATCCAGAACTGGCTAAATGACTGAACTCAAAGAGTAGTTATTAAATCACTGTGTCATCATTGCAGGGGATCTCCAGTGGGAGACTCCTAGGTTCCTACCTATGCTTAGTCTTGTACTGATTAATTTTTTTTATCAATGATTTAGGTAACATCATAGATGGCATGCTAATCAAATTTGCAGTTATACAAAACTGGGGAAATTAGATAATGCCTTAGATGGCAGAGTAAGGATCCTTGAGCATATTGACAGGAATACATCATGTTGAATCTGATAAGACATTCAATAAGCATAAATGTAAAGTCATACACTTGAGTACAAAAAAACAACAATTTTACACTTATAAGATGGGGGAAGCATCGTTAGATAGCAATTATTCTGAAAAAAAAGATGTGAGCTCAGTATGAGTTGGTATTCTGATATGGTAGCCAAAGAAAGCTAATGAAATCTTGGGCTGCATTAAGAGAGGGCTATCTTCTTGGAGTAGTGACGAAATAGTCCCTTTATTCTCTCCCTTATAAGATCCCATTTGGTATGCTGTGTTCAGTTCTAGACTTGAGCAGGATTCTGATAAGCTGGAGAATGTCCAATAAGACCAAGCAGAATAGCAAAGGATTTTCAGTTTATCTGATGTAAGAACTGACAGGGAATTGAATATGTTCAGTATGAAGAAAAGAAGAATCAGTGAAACTTGATCCCTGACTTCAAGTATTTGATGAACTATCAGATGAAGGAGGTATTAGACTTCTTTGGCCCTAGAAAGAAGAAGTAGGGGCAATGGAAGGAAGTTGCAAAGAGGACAAATTAGGATTGATATCCAGAAATAACAATTCCTAAAAATTAGAGCTTCAATAATTAGAAGGAGCTGCCTTAAGAGTTACTGAACTTTTTCCTTTCCTTAGAGGTCTTCAGGAGGAAGGTGAATGACCATTTTTATGTCTGCCATAGTGGGGATTCCTTTGTTATAAGAGTTGATTGGATGGCTACTGAGGTTCCTTCCAACTTCCAAACTCTCAAATCCTGTGCTTCTGTGCTTACAGCTTTGTTGTTTGGAATGGAAGGATGACAACTATATTTATTAATGTAAGTCAGGATTGTGACAGTGGAGTGTTGAGAAGAAGGAAAAAATAAGTCCCTTTTCATCATCATCATCATCATCATCATCATCATCATCATCATGTGACTTCTGGGTCACCTGAATGATAAAATGGCAGACTGAGAGATTTCTGAGAGATTCTCAGGATCCCTCAAACATCTCCAAAACAGAAATTATGCACCAAAGATAGAACAATGTCAGCTGTTTTCATGGTCTATGATACCCAGAATCCAAAAGAAGGTTAAAAATAAACAAACACTGACCCTCCCTGATCCTTAGCTCTCTCTACCAACTCTCATGCTATGAGCAGTGAGGCTGCATTAGTGACCCCAAACCAAAACACAGGCTTACATCTAACCCACTCCTGCACCTCCTTTCCCCCTCCTTCTTTCTAGTACCATAGAGATCTTGGCTTCAGGCTGTTGAAGTTTGTTTGGGTCTTGACAGCCAAATTGCCTGCAGCCCTTTAGGAGCAAAAGCCTGCCAAGGACTGAACCTAAAAACACCAACATTACAAACCTCTGAACTGCTGGTATTGAGGAAAGTAGAGTCTGAACTGTCAGTACAGGTTCTAAACTGCTGGTGCCTGAGCCCAAGAACTAATGAACAGAGGGAGTGGGATAGGTTACCAGGATGGAACACTGTACATATAAGGGGACTGTGCAACAATCCATCAAGCCTGAGGGAAGATCACAGTATCCATCTGAGGTCAGTTAATTGGAACAGAGATGTAGGCTGATTAACTGTAAATTACCCAGTGTAGAAGGAAGTTGAGACATTTTCAGATCCAGCCTTCTCAGAAACTACAATCATAGAGAAGGGAATCAGGAATTGAATGGTAAGGAAAATGGGATAGTAGGGGAGAGACTGAAAGTCCTAAAAATTTCAGGAGGGAGAAATCTTAAAGATCTTGAAAACAGCATATAAATCAACAGGAAAAACAGTAACAACAGAAAGAAATATGACCTCCAGATCTGGCAAGCAAGTTCAAGCATCTCAAAGGAAAATGATACAACTCTTGATGAGACAGAGGACCCTGTGGAATTTGAGGAGAACATGGAAACCACAATGTGCTATTCCTGAGTGGTTTAAAAGAAATGAGAATTATGAGAGCGGAATTTATTTTCTGCATAGCAAAAATAATGAGCAGAATAGAATAACTTGAATGTGCAATGGCAAACTTCATCAAACAAAAGAGAGAACAAATACACAAAAGTGAAGGATAACCTAGAAAAAGAGAAGAAAACTCAGTAAGATTAAAAGAAAATGTGCTCAGAAGAAAATATGCAAGCAAAACATACTGAATTCAAAGACAGGATGTGCAGAGATAGCCTAAATATCACAGTTCTCCCAGATCAATAAAATTTTAAAAGGAAAGGGGTATTAAACAAGAAGGGATTGGGGTAGGAGGAAGAAAGTTAATGGAAACAGGACTACCTTAAGAAAATATTAAAGTAGAATAATTGAAAGAATGTAAAATTGGAACTTGAAACTGAAAAGCTTCTGTACAAACAACATCAGTGTATCTAGGATAAGAAGCAAAGTGGTCAAATTGGGGGAAAATTCCTTTATATCAAATTTCTTTGATAAAGGTCTGGTACCCAAAATCTATAAGCAATTAACACACATATGTATATATATGCATAATATATGTAAATCAAACATTAGATGTAAATAAAAGGAATACAAATGCACATATTTAACTATTAGCCATTCCTAATAGATTAATAGTCAAAGCATATGAATAGTTATCAAAAAAATAACTTCAAAGTATTCACAATCACATGAAAAAAATGTTCCAGATGACTAATAATAAGGGGAGTGCAAATAAGCAAATTGGCAAAGGTGACAAAAAATGGGAAGTTAATGTTGGAGGGTTTGTAGAAAGATGGCACACTAATATGTTGCTGGTGGAGCTATGAAATACTACAAACATTTGGGAAAGCAATTTGGAATTATTCAAACAAAGCAACTAGAATGTCTATATCCTTTGAACATATTGAATTATTGAATTTATATTCCATATCCATTACTGAACTTATACCTGAAGGAAACTACTGACAAAACAAAACATATTATTCTCCAAAATATTTACAGCAACACTTAGCTGTGATAGCTAATTATGGGAAACAAAGTAGACACCCATCAATTGGGTACACAAATTGTATACATGAATGTGATAGAATATTATGGTATTGTAAGAAATGACACGGGATGAATTCATAGAAGCAAAGAAAGAGCTATGTGAACTGGTGCAGAGTAAAGTAAGCAGAGCCAACAAAACAATATATAGGGTAACTACAGTAATATAAACGGAAAGAACAACACACCAAATACAATAAGAATTACGAAGTAGTAAAATTATAAAGAGCAAATAGAATGCAAATGAAGACATATGAGAAGATACTCCCCAACTTACATTTTCTGGAAGTGGGAGGTCCATGGGTATTGCATATTGCGCATATTTTTGGACATGTATTGATCAATTATACTGACTTTTTTTCCTTCTCCACAAAATGCTGATCGTATAGTGATCGCTCTCTAGTGGGAGGGGGAGAGAAAACTGTAATATAATGTAAGAAACAAAATATTCATAAAAACTTAATAAAAATAATAATCATTTTTACCTTTTCATCACTTTGAAATTCAAAGTAATTTCTTATTCAAGAGTAAATCAAACATCAGATGTGAAAACAGATATAAACATCTTGATTTAACCCTATTCAAAAACACCTAGAGAAATGGTAACCTATGTGGTCCCTAGAAACATTAGGTGCTCAAAAAAGTGCCACCCTCATATCTTTCCTTTTTCTAGGCATGATGTTTCTAGCTATCTGAGCATGAGCCCAGTTTATAGACCTAATTTCTCTAGATTCACTGGCTTTGATGGATGGGCTAAATTTTGAAGGCAAATCTGACTCAGAATTGAGTCTCTGAGAAAGGTGACAAGCTTTGTGAAAAGTTTTCTTTCTCTCTTTCTTTCAGCATTTGGGGTTAAGTGACTTGCTCAGGGGCATGTAGCTAGAAAGTGTAAGACATTTACTAAGCTGGATTTGAACTTGGCTCCTCCTGACTCCAGGGCTGGTGCGCTTTCTACTGTACATTTTCTTTCCCTAAACATTCCCCTAAATATTCTCTTTCCAACAATTGTTAGTCTTATTTTAAAGTCAATCCAGAGATGATAAAAATGATAAATTATCTTCATATAATGGGAGCTAACCAATTACTGAAGTACCATATTGGTCTAAAAAAAACCTTGCACTTTCTTTCCACATCTGACTTGTTAAAAACAACAATGGAGAATAACCTTTAGTCTTCCACTTAGTAAACTTAGTAAAAGATCAACAATGAAAGTGACAGAGACAAAGAGGGTAGAGGTAATAGAAATTCATGAAAGATATTTACCTGGATTGAAAGAAGCATAGAAAAAAGTCCATATTAAACACACACACACATGCACACGAATTAAAAATTGTGAAAAGGTGAAGACTTGCAGATGATAGAAGCTTTGCACCAATGTACATTTCTACATTTTTTCCATTTATTTTCCAATACCCACCATCTTTCTACACTTCCCTGACTAGAACTAGACTATGCAAATTACCAGGGGACCAAGGAGGCCATGGTTTCATTACATTTTTTTTAATGTGCACTAAGATGATATTAGCTTCCCAGGGTACCAAGTTAGCATTTTGTCTTATGCCAATCCAGTAGTCCACTGTCTTTTTTTTTTCCTTCCTACATGAACAGCTGCCTAATCACATATCCAAAAAATGTCTCAATCTGTTCTCTGAGTTCATCACTTCTCTGTTATATGTGTTATAAGTCCTCTGGTACTGTGGTTGGTCATTGTATTGTTCAGAATTGCCACATATTTCAAAATTGTAAGGGGAAGGATTATTAATAACCAATGACTCGAGGAGATCCAGTTTCCCCCTTTTTCTAAAGTCCTTCTTTAAAAAGTTCAGTCTTTTGATGGACATTGCTGATAATGAGATTGGACTACTTTTCTTGTTCAGACCCTACTCAGGTGGGATAGCTGTTGTGTTCTACTCAGGTTTGGTGGGGATGAATTCTTGCACTAGGTTCCCGGGGCTGATGTTAACTTAAGAGGTGAATGACATGATCAAAGTTCAGTTTCAGTCCCTCGTTGTAATATTCATTCTCTCATTAATTGTCAGTCAACAGAGTTGATTCCTACCCTGGCAAACATTCCTCTTCCAAAAGGGCATTTGATCCTGGAACCACTGCAATGATTGTCTTTGGTAGAAGACAGAGATAACCAAAAGATCATCCTTTTATTAAAATGATGGCATTATTAATAAAGTGAATAAATTATTCAGAATTTTTATCTCTCTTAAACCTTTTAAAATGCCGCAGTTATTTGTCTTTACAATATTGCTGTCACTGTATAAGCCATTCTCCAGGTTCTGCTCAACTAACTCTGTATCAGTTCATATAAACCTTCCCAGGATGAAACCATACTCTTCATCATTTAATACAGAATAACAGCATTCCATCACATTTATATAGCCAAACTTGTTCAGACTGCCCCTTGTTGATGGACCTCTCTTTATTTTCCAATTTTTTGCCACCCCCAAAATAGCTGCTATAAATATTTTGGTATATCCTTAGAGCATTGTTTTCTGTATGTGTGTTGTTATTGTTGTTATTTTTTTCTTAGGAAGAATCCATTGTTTAAAATATCTTTCCTCTAATTCCCCTTTCTCCTTTCCATCCTAGTTCCCTGTTGAATGAACTCTATTTCTGTACTCAGCTATATGTGTGTATTTTCCCTCCAACTGACCAGTTTAAATGAAAGTATGATTCAATTAACAACTGCTTCCCCCAGAACTTTCTCTTTATCGCCTTATTTGTATTTTTGCTTACTTGTGCGCCCCAATTAAAAAAGAGAAATCTTGTACTTGAACCTTGATTTCTTAAAATCATGTTCTTTTAAATAATGCTTTGTTTTCAATTTAATTTAAACAATTTTTAAAATCTTTAAAATACAATTAGGAGAGGCAGTTCAGTATAGTCTGGGAGAGGGGCACTGATATGGAGTCAGAAATCCAGAGTAATCTTAACTTGGAATTCTGGGTCCATCATTAACTAACTCCATAATTAACCTAGGACAAATAATTCCACCTCTCTTGGCCTTCCCAAAGCTGTAAAATGGGAGGAATAATACCACTTGTCTACTTCATAGGGTGGCTATGAGGAAAGCAATTCAGAAAATTTTTAAATGTGAGTTATTCTGCTCATAATTATATATATAATTATATATAATTACTGCTGTTTTAAGTTTTATGATCAACATGTTAATATCACTAAAACTTCTCAAGTCACTCCTTCCTTCTATGCCTTTATTCCATTTTTTCACCCCTGTATTTGTATATATGATATTCATTTACTTCTGTTTTTGTCACTTTACGTTATATCTTTCCATCTTCATATTCTTCCTGTCATTCTTGTTGTATTACATTATATTGATATACTCATTTGTTTAGCCATTTCCCAACTGTTGGACAGTTGGTTGTTTCCAGTCTTTGAAAATTACCCATGATGCATCTCTCTCTCTCTTTCTTCATATATATATGTATATATGTATATGTACACACACACACACACACACCTACATTCATACCTATACCCACACATATTTAACATCTTTGGACAGATGTGATGAGGTTCTTAGGGTATATTCCCAACAAAGGAGTTGTTAGAAGGCAGGATTATTTTATTAATTCTTTCCATGTACTACTAGATAGCTGTCCACAAAAGATTGTACTATTTGTCCATCTATCAGCAAAATAGAGTATTTAAAAAAATTAACATCTAGTGCCAGAGTAGACCCCAATAAAATGAAATGTGACAGAAATAAATGTTTCTATTAAATGATTCTATTAAATAAAAGTCTATTAAGACTTTTTTAAAGGATTGTCATTTTGTCACATTGTGTTGCTGTTTTTCACCACTTTATGTCATTTTCTTTTTAAAAAAATTAGTTTTAGTTTACAACATTCAGTTCCACAAGCATTTGAGTGTTAAATTTTCTCACCCCCCCCCAAGATGGCTCTACCTATACATTCATATTAAACATTTTCACATTAGTCATATTGCAAAGAAGAATTATAACCAAGGGAATGAACCACAAGAAAGAAGAAACAAAATAGGGCCATCTCCTTCTACAAGGCCAGATAGCAGAAGAAGATTTGTGATTGCTAACAGATGAAGAGGAGGGGAGAAGAAGAAACTCCCACTGAATAGCATCAATTTTTCAGTAAATTATGAGGTAAAAATCCTCAGCTGAGAGGTTGTGGACAAGGAAAGCTTGTGAGGGTAGGAGAAAAGACTTGGAAAAGCTAATGTGGAGAGTGGGATAGTGAACCAATTAGGGAGAAGAATTCTTTCTTTGCTATAATGAGGGCCTAGCTGAGATTATGTAACATAAATTTGTAGCAGATTGTAAAACAAATAAACAGCACACAGGATGGCTGCTAGCACAGGTTCACTCTTGATCTGGTCAGACAGGAAAGACACTAAGAAGGGGTTAATAATCTTACTTTATTTTAGTCTAGTTTTCTTAGAAGAGGATTGCTGATAATGGGAAGACAAATTCCTACAGCATTCCTAATCACCCTTCTCACAGGGGCTGGCGAGAAGTGTGGGGGGGGCAACTACCCCTACATCTCAATGGGGTCAGTCAAGACAGGCACAACTAGTGCATCCCCTAAGTCCCCTCAAGTCTCAGTGGGGGCCAGTGGAGGCAAACACAGATTTCCCCCTGATGGGGCCTGATCAAGGCATGCACAGCACTCATGCATTCAACCCTGAAGTTCCCCCTAAGCCTCAGTGGGGGCCAGTTGAGGCACACACAGCAACCCTAAGGTTCTCCATTCACTGGCCAATGACCACCTGTTTTTTAGGGGCAAGAGAAAAAGAAGGCATATTGCCAATAAGGTTACATTAAGTTTTAGCATTATCATGACAGCTCAGCACAGCGCATGTGCATTACATGTTTATGACTTTAAGCACAAATGTTCATATTGTTGCAAGGTTATATAAAGATATGTAAGCGTGATGGAGACATTTTGAACCATAACTATGAAAACTCATATCTAACACCTGGGAACAAGAGATTGCTATGGTCATGGGTCTTGGGAAACTGAACATCAAGAAATAATAACAAAAATCCACTTTACATACACTAGAATTGACCTTACTTACACAGACCCAATCAGGAGATTTTCAAGATTTATTTTAGCTGTATTAAGTAATAGGAGAGCAAGGGATAGATTGTGATAGTAATCTTAGATTGGGATTGGGAAAGATGTGATTGGTTAGAGGAAAAGGGTCAAGGGACTTGAGAAGAGATGCATAGAGATTATTACTGAGATAATTATAACCTCCTTAAGAACATGGGCTATCTCTTGCAGAGATGGAGGTAGGGAAGAGAAATTTGGTCAGATAAGCTTTGATACAAAAATGACCTTGCTAATTTTTAAGTGGACCTCAAGTTCAATATGAGTTAGTAGTGTGATGTGGCAATTTAAAAAAGTGAATATTTTTTTTTCTGTAATTGTAATTTCATCCATGTTTGGGAACTCATAGCATACCAACAACTCTGTGACTCAGTTTTAGAGAGTTTCCCGGGGAACTGAGAAGTTGAATGATTTGCCCAAAGTCATACAACCAATATGTGCCAAAGGTATAATGTGAGCCCAGGTTTTCCTCACTTAAGGATTCTATCTACTTCAATATGTTGAATTACCTATGTGATCTTAGATAATATTTAAAAATTAGTATCTGCAGTAAGGAGGTGATCTTTTTTTCATATTGTGTTTTTTATGAGCCTTCTCTTGGAATATTGTGTTCCACAACTTAACACAGTGCCTACCTGTAACCACAAGCAAGGTGAAATTTTTGTTGTTTACTTTTTGGAAGTTTCCCAGGCTCAGGCTAAATTGTAAACATCTGAAGGATTAATCATCTTTGAACCCTGATAGTTCACAGCTGTGCTGAGTCAAGTAGGTTTCCTGCATTCTGACTCTGAGTCAATCAGGGGCCAAGTCTTTGTTATATATTCTGAGAGGCTGGCATTTTGCTTTGGGGTTCACTGATGGGGAGGATCTTTTGATTCTCTGGATGGGACACTGAATGGTTGTTTTTTTAAAAGCCCCCTGTCTACTCAGAGGTTTGTGATCTCTCGATCTAGTGGTGTATGTAAGTGGCTGTATTACTTTGCTTAGATAGTAGGAGCCCTGTCTATTGAATCTTTGTGCTAATTTCTCCATATTTTCTCCACATTCGGGGTGCTGACCTTTCCTCTGAATTAGTTAATTAAAATAAGATTGTTGACTCCTTTAAAAGTTGTCTTGCCTTTAGCAAAGCAGATCCCCTGTACTAGCAGACTATACTGCATTGTTCTAGGGTGCTTGTTAATACACTAGCTCATGCTAGGTATTTAAGAAATGTTTATTTACTGAATGGTTCATTAAGTGGTCAAGACAGGGATGGACAAAGAGTGTAACCATTGCAGGGATGAAGGCCTGAGAAAGAAAGGGAGTGTATGTGAAAGGGATAGAGAACATAGTAAGGATGGAGAATAGGATTAGGGGTTGTCAGGCATATGGAAAGGTGGGCTGATAAGAGTTTATGATCAGAGAAAGGAATTTTAGAAGTTCATGGAGATGTAAATGGAATCCTCATATGTGATGGCAAGATCAAAGTTATACCTATCTCTGGCTATGGCAGAGGCTGAATGAAAGAATATGTCAAGTGAACTCAGTAGACTGAGAAATTGGGAAGTTATTTGAAGAAACAATGTCTATATTGAATTCCCATATTATGAGTGAAGGAGTTGGGATGGAGAGATAACGTGACAAACTATTCAATTAATTGAGGAAAGAAGGAGAATAACCCAGGCATAATTAGATAATAGTCACCAGAATCTACATTGGGCAAGAAATATAGAGTGTGAAGCTACTGAGTGATATAGGTTGAGAAAGAGATTATAAGTTTCGATGCGGTTTGAAGAATATTGGAACAGTAAATGTTACATTTTCCATTATGTTACTCTACCTTCCCCATATGTCCAGGAGTATCAGAGTAAAAAAAAAACCAGTGTCATTAAAAATGCAGAGATGGAGGTGGGGAAGAGAAATTTGGTCAGATAAGCTTTGATACAAAAATGACCTTGCTAATTTTTAAGTGGACCTCAAGTTCAATATGAGTTAGTAGTGTAATGTGGCAATTTTTAAAAAGTGCATAATATTTTTTTTCTGTAATTGTAATTTCATCCATGTTTGGGAACTCATAGCATACCAACAACTCTGTGACTCAGTTTTAGAGAGTTTCCCGGGGAACTGAGAGGTTGAATGATTTGCCCAAAGTCATACAACCAATATGTGCCAAAGGTATAACGTGAGCCCAGGTTTTCCTCACTTAAGGATTCTATCTACTTCACTATGTTAAATTACCTATGTGATCTTAGATAATATATACAATTAGTGTCTGCAGTAAGGAGGTGATCTTTTTTTCATATTGTGTTTTTTATGAGCCTTCTCTTGGAATATTGTGTTCCATTCTGAGTGCCCCATGGGATCATCAGATCATAGATACAGAACTGGGTCCTCAGAAGTCATCTAATCTTGAGTCCATATAGGGGAGGTGATTTAACTGAAGTCACACAAGAAGTAAGTGGCAGAGTTGAGATTTGTATTCAAGCATTCTGTCTCTACATTCTGTATTCTTTCCAGTGTATCATGCTCTCACTATCATTTAGAAAAGACATTGACCAACTGGAATGTACCCAAAGGAAGGATGATGAGACAAATCAGAACTGTTTCATAGAAAAATCAGCAGAAGAAATTTGGATACTTATCCTGTCAAAGAGAAGATTTAATAGGGACATAATCACTATTTTTAAGTATATTAAAAGGCTGTCATAGAGAAAGGGTTAATTTGTTTTGTCCTAGAAAATACAACTAGTAACAGAAGGTGGAAATTCTGAAGAGGCAGATTCTGGCTAGATAAAAGCTCACATTTCCTATCAATTAGACCTATTGTATGTTGGAATGGATAGCCTTGAGAGGTTATGAGTTCACTGTTCCTCAAGTTCTTCAAACATATTAATGAATGATCACTTGTCAGGGATCACAGGTTTAGAACTGGAATGGACTTCAGAGGTCATTTCCAGAGGAGGAAACTGAGTCCCAGCATGATTAAGGGAGTTGCCCGAGGTCACATGGCTAATAAGTGGGAGAGTTAGAATTTAAACTCAGTATCTCTGACTCCAAATACAATTCCTTTCCCAATGTACCAGCTGCCTCTCTAGGATCTTGTAGAGGGAACTCTTAAGTAGATTTAATTTGTACTAGATTATATCTGAGGTCAAGGCACCTACATGGCACAGTGAATAGAGTTCTGGACCTGGAGTCAGAAAGATTCCTTTTTTGTTCCCTCTCCTTTTTGAAACAACTTTGTAGGCAAATGGGATGGCATACACCTGTCATTACTACTACAAGGGAGGCTGAGGCAGGTTGATTGTTTGAACTGAGGAGTTCTGAGTTGCAGTAGGGCTAAAGCTCATCAGCTATCTTTATAAAGTCTGCTGCTAATATAATGAGTCCCTGGGGGTGGGTGGCAACCAGACTCCCTACAGAGGGGGAAAGGGAGCAGGTCAAAGCTTCCAGGTTAGTCATCAGTGGAATCAAGCCTGAAAGTAGCTACTTCCACTGTACTTGTACTCTCAAGTTGAGATGGGGACACCCAGTCTCCAAAAACAAAACTACTGTGTATTTACTTTATGCCAATGTTGTTCCATACTCTCAGCCGCCCCCTTTTAAATGCTATAAGCTTTTTGAGAGCAGCGTTCTTTTATTTTCTTCATTGTTTTCCCAGAGCTTCTCTCAGTGCCTGGCACATGGTAGGTACTTAAAAATTCTTAATCGTTTGAATAAATGTTTTGCCATGAGTGATCGGTTTTATCCATGAAAGTAATACTGACAAGTTTCCTTTTAAAGTACTGAGTACTCCTTAGCGCAGTTATAGATTTTCTTGGAGGAAGCCAGAGGCTCCTAGGAAATTATAGCTGGGGATTAGATCCCATAGCCTGGGTTTCAGAGGGATTCGACTGTACCGTCATTTTAAAATCACCTCATCATCTCTCTCTGCTCTAATCACCAATGACACTGGCTTTAGGGAGTGGGGGCTGGCTGCCTCTGACTTGATCTACTTTATACATACAGATCTGAATGGGCTGCTAGGAGATAGCACATTTTCTCTAAGCAATATTAAAGACCAGCTTGGAATGAGTGACATTATTCATCATCCTGAATGCCTTGGTTTCTTCATGTGACCCTTCTCCTGAGGCATAGACAGAAGAAGGCATATTTAGCTCCCTGTGCATGCCACAAGAATGGGACATCATCCTTTGGTGGCATTAATGCAATGGGAAAAAGCTGCAAGACTTGTATTTGAAAGGATAACTGATTTGCAGAGCTTTTCATGTAGGTAGTCAGAAATGTAAGTTTGCTGCAGATATGTTGGCAGCAATGAAGATTTCTTTCCCTTGTGGACCAGAGGTTTATGTATGTTTCTTTTTTTATTTTATTTTTAATTTATGGAATAAAGCATTTCCATAACAGTACAATAAAAAAAGATGATTGCACATGAAACTGCAAATTTACTATCCACAACTTGCTATTCCTTTCAAATATACAGCAAAATTACCATGTAAATTTCTTTTTTCCTTTCCTCCAGCCCTAGAGATTTCTACCATTAGAAATTATTCTATACATGCTTCTATTTATCATTTCCATTTCTTGATGCAGATAGCTTCTTCCTTCACATGTCCTTTATAATTAATTTGGATATTTATAACAGCTTATTTGTTCAAAGCCATTCTTAAAACAATATTGTTGTTACTGTATACAATGCTCTCTTGGTTCTGGTCGTTTTTCTCTTTATTATTTTGTGAAAGTCTTTCCATGTTTTTTTCTAAAATCCCTGAGCTCACCATTTCTTATAGCACAGTAGTATTCCATCACCATCATATACTGCAACTTGTTCAACTGTTCCCTATTTGATGGGCATCCCTGCATTTTCCATTTTTGTCACCACACATAGAGCTGCTACAAACACTTTAGAATAGGTTCTTTTCCTTTTCCCCTAATTATTTTCAGAAATAGACTAAGTAGTGTGTAATTTAATAAATCTTTGGGCAAAATTCCAGATTGGTCTTCAAACTGGTTGAATTGGTCCACAATTCCACCAACAATGAATCAGTGTCACAGTTTTTCCTCATCCCCTCCAACATTTGTCACTTTCACCTTCTATTATGATTTTAGCCCATCTGATTGATGTAAAATGATATCTCAAGATTCTTTTAATTTGCATTTCTCTAATCAATTAAGATTTAGATAATTTTTTTAATATGACTACAAATTGTTTTGATTTCTTCATTGGAAAACTGTTTATATCCTTTCACCATTTATCAATTAGGGAATGACTCATATTCTCATAGATTTTACAAAACACTTTATATTTGAGATATGAGACCTTTCTCTGAGAAATTGTCTATAAATTCCCTCCACCCCCCAATTTTCTTTTTTCCTTCTGATCTTGGATACCTATTTTTTATTTGTATAAAAACTTTAATCAAAATTATCCATTTTATAACTAATTTTGCTTTCTCTCTTGTTTATTCACAAATCATTCTCCTATCTATAAGTCTGATAAGTAGTATGTTCTGTATTCTAATTTTCTTGTAAAAATCTCTTTATATCCAGGTCATATATCCATTGTGACCTTATCTTGGTAAATCATGTAAATTGATCTATGCCCAGTTTCTATCATACTGCTTTTTCCAACATTTTTTTTTTTTACCAAATAATGAATGAATTCTTATCCCCAAATCTTAAGCCTTTACACTCATCAACTATAATATCATTATGTTTATTTGCCCCTATAAGTTTATGTGTGTGCTCTATTCCATTGCTCTACCTACTTATTAGCCAGTATCATATAATTGATAATTATTACCTTATAGTTTAAGATCTGATACCTCGTTCTTTTTTTATGTCATTAATTTCTTTAATATTTGTGACTTTTTGTTATTCTAAATGAATTTTGTTATTATCTTTTCTAATTTAGTAAAAACATTTTTAGTAATTTAATTGAGATAACATTGAATGTATAAATTAGTTTGGGTTAAACTGTCATTTTTATTATATTGGCCCTGCCTAAGCATGAACAATTACTATTTCTCCAATCATTTAAATCTGATTTTATTTATATAAAAGGTTTTTTAAAATAATTTTTGTTATATAGTTCCTAACATTTATATGGTAGATGTAGTCCTAGATATTTTATACTGTCTAAAGTTATTTTATCTTATTTGTGAGGCACTTGGGGTTAAGTGACTTGTCTAGGCTCACACAACGAGTTAGTTATTTTAAATGGCTTTTTTTTTTTACTATCTCTTCTTGTAGAGTTCTGTTTGTGATATATAGGAATGATGATGATTTATTATTTCAGCTATCTTTTTAGTTGAGTCTTTGGGATTTTCCAATCATGTCATCATATCATCTGCAAAAGAGGTAGTTTTATTACTTCATTCCCTATTCTGATTTTTTTCTATTTCTTTTCTTTCTCTTATTGCTATTGCTATCATTGGTGACAGTGGGCATCGTGGTCTCACATCTGATTTTACTGGAAAGTCTTCTAGTTTATCCCCATTACAAATAATGCTTGCTGATGGTTTTAGATAAAATGCTTTTTTTATCAATGTAAGGAAAAATCCACTTATACCAATACTTTCAAGTGCTTTAAAACAGAAATAAGTGTTAAAAACAGAAATTAGACCAATTAATAATCTTACGATGTACTCAGTTTTCAAGTAAGTCAATAGATACAGCAAATTCTATTTTTGTCTTATTTTAAGAAATTGCCACAGCCACTCCAGCCTTCAGCAACCACCAGCCTGATCAATCAACAGCCATCAATGTTAAAGAAAGACCCTCCATCAACAAAAAGAATATAACTTACTAAAGATTCAGATAATGAGGGGTGGCCAGGTGGCTCAGCGAGTAAGAGCATTGGCTCCAGTGTCAGGATGACCTGGGGATCAAATCTAGGCTTGGATACTTAGCACCACACCCAGAAATAACTGGCCGTGTAACCTTGAGCAAGTTACTTAACCCCGATTGCTTTAAAAAAAAAAGATTCAGATAATGGATTTTTTTTAACAATAAAGTATTTTTAAAATTAAAAAAAGAAATTTGTTGAATGTTATGAAAAGCTTTTTCTGCATCTATTGATATAATCATGAGTTTTTAAACTTTTATCATTGAGGTAATCAATTATGAGCAGTATTATTTCCATCTACAAAAAAAAGCATAGATTTAGAGCTGGTGGGAACTTCAGATATCACCTAATACAACTTCCTCCATTTAGCAGATGGAGAAAACTGAGGATCAGAGAGAGCCTATCACTTGCCTAAAGTCATTAGTCAATATGTGGCCGAGCTGGAATTTGAACTCGGATATTCTGGTTCCAAGTCTAGCATTCTGTCCACTTCACCAAATATTTCAGGCTTATTTTTCCTACTATCATTTGAAAACAAGAACCATTCATTTTAAATGCTACCTTAGAACGATTTTGGTGTCAACACATCTCAATTTGGAAGGTTTGAACTGCCTGCCTTTTTTGTTTATAAGTATTTGCTAGAGTTGCTTGATCACAGGTTTTATGAGGTTGGCCCAATGTAATAATATCATGGAAAGGTCACTTATTTGAATGTTGAAAGATCTGGCTCTGAATTCAGGGTGGTAACCAGCTCTGATAGGTTAACAAGTATTAAGAGAATGAATATTATAATGAGACATGGACTCTGAGGCACATGACTGATCATGAAGTCTTGGTCAAGAAGAATTATCTATGCACATATCACCCCTCTCTGGGGTAATATAGAAAAAAAAGGGAGAATCCACTTTTATCCAGTCTGAGTAAAACACAATGGGTCCGAATCCATCATTTCACCTAAACAAAAATTTCTTTACCTTTTTATCAGATCTGAGTTTTCCTTCTCATTATCAGGCCTGTACTTTAAAGGCTGCATGAATACTTTCTGATTTCTGAATGAGGAAGTAGACAAGGGAAAGTGCCTTAGTCCCATTTTAATAATTGGTAATTAATATCAGAGAAACATAATCATTTTCTCAATATTCACTGCCAAAGGTCTGTTACTGGCAAGGTCATCATCATTGGCTCAGGCAATTGCTAGACCTTTTTGGCGTAGATTCATTTTAGCCATGACTTTATGTTGGTTAAGTCACTATAGAGAATTGTGAGAGCTTGTAGCAAAATAAACAGTGAACTAGAATTTGGAAGATCTGAGTAAAAGTTCCAACTCAGCATTGTGACTATAGACAAATTTACCAAAAGTATGTGAAACTGTTTACTTGTGCGTAAAGTAGAGATTAGAATATTTACAATACCTAACTCACAAGATCAATCTAAAAAAAAACCATTTTATACATTGCAACACAATACCACATGACTTATAAGTTGTTTTGCACTTTACTTGAATATTTTATAGTTAATTGTGTATATATTGTAGGCACTTCATCTCCTTCTAGTATATATAAGGCAATCTCCTGAGGACTAGGGTTACTTTATTCTTATATCACCAGCATCTATCACAGTGCTTCATACACAGTAGGAACTTAATAAATGACCCTTAATTGAATCAATCATCTTCCAGAATCCCACTTCTTGGTGCTGGCCTGAAAAAACTCATATGTGACTGATGGTGAGCATGTGAACCTAATTATGGTCTTCTTTGATGAATGCAAAGAATAGCAAAATCATAAGCAAGGATTTTATCTTCTAGGTCTGCTTTTGTCATTTACTAACTGGGGATAAAATTAAGCAAGTAATTTATCTTCTTTGAAATGAGCTACCCATCTATCAGATCAGAAAAATTAAAACTACCTTTTAGGTTTGTCATAATCTTCAATGTGAAAACCCTTTGAAAAAGTTGAAAGATCAGCCCCAAGGCCAGGGAGCACATTTCCCCTGATTCCAGGAATAAATCTTGCTGCTATAACAGTTGCTTTGGGACTTTGAAAGGAGAAGTTGAAAAGATTGTGGGAATGGTTACTAAGGGGAAGTGTAAAACCATACCATTCCCATGTGCTATACCTCATTCCTTTCGCAGGGTTAGATCTGAAAAGAGTGACTTGTTTTCTTTTTTCCCCTTGATGAAAAAGCTGCCCTGAGTTTTTGCTTTTGACTCTTTGTCTCTGAGTACTAGGAGTATATTTCAGTAGTAGAAAGGAAAAAAAAAACATTTCAGGCAGAAAGCCCTGACCCCAGCATGATGTAAAGTCCCCAGAAACAAAAGTGCTATTAAAAATGATGTATTCACTAATTTCTGGCCCATTGTCTATTAAAAACCAAGGTAGCTTGAGTGACAACATTTAAAGTGCAAATATTCATGTTAAAGGCACCACAAAATTGCTTCACTTACCTCCCTCTCCATTTTAAAAAGTTGAACTTTTTCCCCTTGATCAAAACACAGCAAACAACACTTTATAAGACACTGGAATTGCTTAAATTTGCTTTCAGATTGGCAGTACTGTATCCCTCCCCTCCCCCTTTTTCAAGCCAAAGAAGTAAAGGAAGGAGAAAAGCAGAAAGGGAGGAAGAGTAAGGGGAGAAGAAAAAAAGGGAGGAAGACAAGGAAGGAAGGAAAGAAAGAAAAATGAAATTAAGCATTTACTCTGCAAAGCTATTTATACAGATACTACTTTGCAGGGAGCTTACACTTTTTTTTTTAAGCAATTGGGGTTAAGTAACTTGCTCAAGGTTACACGGCCAGTTATTTCTGGGTGTGGTGCTTAGTATCTGAGCCTGGATTCAATCCCCAGGTCATCCCAGCACTGGGGCCAGTGCTCTTACTCGCTGTGCTACCTGGATGCTCCAAATTTTTTTTTCTTTTTATAAATTCTTTAGCTTTTTGGAGGGCAATTGGGGCTAAGTGACTTGCCTAAGGTCACAGCCAGTTTTTGTGTCAAGTGTCTGAGGTCACATTTGAACTCAAGTCCTCCTGACTCCAGGGCTTGTGCTCTATTCACTGTGCCACCTAGGCTCCCTGGGAGCTTACACTTCTAATGGAGAGATGACAGGTATGGAAGGTTTCAATTGCAAGTTAGAAGAAAGAGTCCCTTATTCTTAGCATGAGGTGGGAAAACGGATGTAAATACCTCTTCTTTAATGCCATTTTCACAGAAAGATTCAATTTGTGCAAATTCAGGAGAAAGGTATAATGGTGAGACTTTATTTTCCATATTTATTTGAGTGAAATAACAACATACTGCTGAAATTAGTCCTTTTTCTCCTAGTATTTCTCAAGATAGTTGCCATGGGATTACAGACTATAGAGCTGAAAGGAACCTCAGAGGCTATCTTATGTTAACTATATATGAGCAAGAGTGGCCATATAGCAACCCTGGCAACTGATCATTGGCTTCTAAAAGACTTTCTCCTCAACCCCTTGTTAAATAGTTGTTTATTTGGAAAAGTGGACTGAAGAGAGGTCTTTAGATTCACCAGAGAGCATAATACCACACAAGTTAGGAGTGATGAGAATGGTCAACACAAAGGTCTGGGATTTCAGCTTCTTCTTGAACTGTGAGGGATGGTTTGGAGTGTTAGAGCATACCCAGGTGGAAGGCCTTGACTTAGTAGGCATGGTTAGAGACAGAGCAACTTTCTGGCTGCAGTTCCTGACTTTCCACTTGAAGCATACTTGTCTTGAGCAGCTTGGCTGTTAGCTATGGCCTGCTTAATGTATTCCTCTTGGGCAGCCTGGACATTTTCCTTTTTTCCATTCTAGATCTTACAGGCAGATGGCTGCAGGATCCAGCCATAAGAAAAGGTCAGAGCCCATATCTCATGCAAGAGGAAGGTGTTCATGGCATTGAGGTTAATGGAGGCATCCTCTTCACTCTGACCCCTAGACAGGAAAGTGATACCGGTGACTGCAGGAGGCACAGTCTGGTGAAGGGCAGTCACAGTTGCTATTGTTATATCCTCATATGAATACTTTTGGGTGCAGGCATGGCCAGGGGTGACCATGTTAGGCCAGCAAGGGGACCCCTTGCAGACAGACATGATAGTCACTTAAAGCTTTGTAGATGGTAGCCAGGACCTTCTCAGTGATATACTGACAATTCTTCAGATTGTGTTCTACATCAGGGAATATCTCTGGCTTCACAATGGGGACAATGCCATTCTGCTGGCAAATACTGCCATATTATACCAGCATTTTGGCATTCTCCATGATGGCAAGTGGGGAAGGTGTATTATGCCCAATTTTTAGTACATAATGCCATTTGGAAAAGTCAGCGCCATTCTTATATTGGGCACAGCATTCAGTCAGCCTATCCAGACCTTGGGTGGTAGTCTTACTGTTGGTCTCTGCCAGGGGCACTATACTTTTGTCCACCTTTATGCCCACTATGGCACCTTTTGACTTTATGACTTTGAGGAAGGGATGACCACCATCAGCTTTCTGGTAGAATGTCTCGTGGAAAAGCATAACATCTCTAATACAGGAGTTCACTCAGTCATGTCCTGTCGGAAGTAACTGCCTATGAAGAGACCAATTTTCCTCGGTGTTCTCAGTTCCAGTGGACTTCAGTCACTTTGCTACTGGTGGATGCATCTGCTTCCAATATTCCCTTGCTTGGAGCAACAATTTGAGGTACTATATAAGACAGTTCTTTCTTTTGCTCTGGTGTCAATGCTGGGTACTGGCAAGGTGTGTTTTCCTTGGCTGTACTGGTAGTTTCCGGCAGGAAGTAGGTAGACTACTTATGGTCAGGAGCCAAACTTCTGCCTAAAAGACTTTCAATGATGGATAACTCACTATCTTTTAGGAAAGCCCATTTTGCTTTTGGACAGGTTTAATTTGTTAGGAAGTTTTTTCTTACATTAAGCCAGAATCTGTTATATTCAACTTCTACCCACAAATACTACTTCTGTCCCCTCAGGCCAACCAGGACAAGTCTCATCCATCCATGTGACAGCAAATTATCCCCATTCCCTTCAAACAATTCTCCTATGGTATGGTTCCAGTCTTTCTGCCATTCTGATCATCCTTGTATGGATGCAGTTAAACTCATCAATATACACCCAGAACTAATCACAATCATCAGATAAAGTTTGACAAGGGTTGGACTAAACTCCTTTTGTTCTGGATACCATTAGCAAAGTTAATATAGAAACCTAAGGAACACATTAGCTTTTAAGGCTGCCTTATCACATGGTTTCAATTAAACTCAACAAACATATATAGGAACCTAATATGTTGAAGGTGTGGGGAAGACAAAATAGCCCCTGCCTTCCTGATCTGGGAATAATTCTAAATCAGCCTTCCATATAGATCATTTTTATCATTGTTTTGTTTTATCATCTTTTTTTTTTAGGGAAAAAGTAAATAAAAATCAACAACTTAGAAACAAGAATAAAGCTGATAAGTTATGGTGTGAATAATTTATGAAATTAAAATAGCCTTAAAATGACCTATTTAAATTTGATGTTATGTTAAAAAATGGAACATGTGTAAAGAAACATTGTCAATTTTCCATAGACTTTTTGTAATGGTAATGAATAAAGACCCCTTTGTATTTGAAAGCTAAGAGGTACTTAGCATCTAGTTCAAATTAAGCCTCTGTTAAAGAAACAGAAAACATGAACTCCTGTTGCTGCTGTAACAGGAAGGTGCTGAAAAGGTAACAGCAATGCTGTATATAAAAGCCCCAGAGGGGAGAGTCAGAACACTTTGGGATAAGCTTCATGGAGGCAGAAGCAGCTGCTGCTGAGGAGGCTAAAGAGGAAACACCCAGGCTAGAGAGAATGATTTTGATTTTGGGAACCTGGGTGAAGTGATTTTGATTCTGGGATCTAGCTGGAGCTTCTGCTGGAAAGCTACCAGCTTCTCCTGGGAACTGCTGAAGACTGAGGAAGCATGACTGTGATACTGGTACTTTGTATAAACCTGTTTGTGGCTTTGTTAAGCCTTGACTTCCTGGGAACAGAGACTCTGAAGGATTCAAGGTGGACTGGACATTGTGAGCTTCAGCATGGAATAGGAACAGCACAGAGAGCTGGACAAGGAACTGGGAGCTGTCTGCCTTTGAACCCAGGTGATAGTTTGGTGAATCCAGGTAGGACCTGGGACCATGGAAGGGGATCCAGGGAATCTGAGAGACTACCCTGAGTCAAACTGAAAGAAGACTTTACTTGGATACTGTGTACTGATTGAGAAGATTGTAACTTATTTGTGACTGAGGGGTGGATGGCCTGTGTATTTTACACTACCCCTTAAGATAGTGCCAAGTAGTGACTGATATTGTAACAGTGTGCCCCATGAGTGGAGAACTTTGACTACTATATTTTGTGTCCCTTAAGGAGGCAAGGAGGCAATCTCCTTAAGAATGATTGAATGATTGAATTGATTGAATGGTTGAGTTACTAAGGGACTAATTGACTAAATGATTGTACTTTGTTCAAAACCATGTGACCACAGTGGTGAAAACTATGTAGCCATTTCTGTGATAAGCTGTTGTGAAGGCTCTATTTTGATTTTTTGTGATAAGTTGTAGCATTGTGAATGCCTTGATTTTCTGTCAATGTTTTCTTTGATTTGTAATTGAATAGAGTGTTCACTATACTATGTAAGCAGAATCTTGAAAGCTGTTCACAGCAGCATTCTTCTGGAAAGCTGCTCATGCTTGGCTTTACACTTTTGTAGTTAGTTCCTGATTAGTGACAATACTGAATCTTGTAAAATAAAGGCATTATTTGAATTGGCACCACATATTTCCATTAGGCTGGAACCAGTTACCATATTTTACATAAGCAAACCTTCAAATATTTTGAATTAAATAAAATTAAATAAATTTTAAAAAATTAAATAATAAAAAATAAAAATAAATTAAATAAAATATGTGATCACTTCGTTGGATTCATTATTTGCCCTAATTAGGACTGAACTCAAACTGACAAAGTAATGGCCACAGTGAGGAGACCAAAAGAGTCATTGCATCAGGCAGTGCAAATTTGATTGTGATTTAGAGACCGATGGTAGCCAAAGGCAATACTGACTTGGGATACACACACACGCACACACACCACCATTCTTTGCTCTCATTAACTCCAGATGATAATGATCCATGGTCCATACTATTGTTTAGTGGGACCTGAGGGACAGAGAGACTATTACTATATCCTCCTTGGAGAAATTCTTTTCCTCTATTTATTTATTTTAGTTTATAACATTCAGTTCCTCAAGCTTTTGAGTTCCAAATCTTCTCCCCCTCACTCTCCATCCCTCTTTTCTCCCCCTGGCATCATGCAATCCAATAGAGGTTCTACAAATACCTTCACATTAAACATTAGTAAACTTGTAAAGAAGGATTATAACCAATGGTGTGAACAATGAGAAAGAAGGAACAAAACAGAACAAAAAAGAAAGAGAGCAAGTAGTTTGCTTCATTCTCCATTCAGACTCCGTAAGTCTTTCTCTGGATGTGGATAGACCTTTCCATCATGAATCCTTTGGAGCTGTCTCATATCCTTGCCTTGCTGAGATAAACCCAGTTTATCAAAGTCAGTCATCATGGATACAATGTGTCTATAATTGTGTCCGATCTCCTGGTTCTGCTCCTCTCTCTCAGCATCAGTTTATATAAATCTCTCCAGGTTATTACAAAGTCTGTCTCTTCCTCATTTCTTATAACACAATAGTACTCCATTACATTCATATACCTCAACTTGTTTAGCCATTCCCTAATTGATGGGCATTTCCTTGATTTCTAATTCTTTGACACCACAAAAAGAGCTTTTACAAACATTTTTGTACATACAGGTCCCCTTCTATTTATTTTATATGTTCATACATATGGAAGTCTATTTCTGTACTCATATCATCCATATAGGAGAACTCCTCATCATCTCATGGCAGCCATAATATTGGTTATGTTACCATACCCATAGCCCAGTTCCATTCCCTACCTATGGCAGATCTAATTAAGCGAGGCCATCCAGAAGCATTTGAACATATAAATGAAAGAAGGAAAATAGATAAAAACAAAACCAGAAAAGACCATTTAATATTTCTGAAGTAAACTTTTCTTCATCAGTATCAATGGAGCCTCCACACTGATACTCCAGCATCCCAACCTTGATATACTACTACACAAGGAAGTAGAAATGTCATTGAATGGGGCAAATATACGAAGAGTAACTACAGTAATACACAGATGAAGTTCATTCTGGAATTATACAGTTTGGAGGCTATCAATCATTTCTCAGGATATCTGGAAGAAGTAAAGATAGAATGATTGCTAGAAGTCAGAAAAGTTATTCACTAGAAGCACAAGGCACTTCAATTGATTCAAAAATTTACTTGGTGGGAGTTCTGTCCCAAGGTGGCCCTGACTAGTGGCACAAACTGGCCTGAGCAGACTTCAGGAGAGTGAATCACCAGCAGTTGTGGTGGTTTTTCCCAACCCATAAATGCCAAAGAGAAAGTAGAAGGTCAATGGAGAACTCTGTTGGAACAGGGGGCCAGAAGAGTGCTGCCCGGCCCCTGTCCCCAGGGCAAGAGGTGGTAGAGGTACAGCAGCTGAGCTCCTGGCCTCCAGATTGTAGGGGACCAAGCAACCATTCAGAGGGTAATTGCTCTTGCTTTAACCTGGCTGGATATGGATCCTGGTTTTGGGTGGTGGTGCTGGGGTATGTGGTCAGTGTGCCAGAGCTTGTGGGGGCTGTAGAGAGGAAGGGCTTGGAATATGATATTCCAGAGGTCAAAGGAGCTAGGACTAAAACCAAGAATCACCTACCCAACAAAAATGAATATAATGCTTCAGGAGAAAATATGGTCATTCAATGAAATAGAGGATTTTCAAGCATTCTTGATGAAAAAACCAGAGCTGAACAGAAAATATGACTTTCAAATACAAGAAGCAAGAGAAACATGAGGAGGTAAACAAGAAAAAGAAATCGTAAGGAACTTATTAAAGTTGAACTATTTACATTCCTACATGGAAAAATGATAATTGTAACTCATAAGACTTTTCTCAGTATGAGGATAGTTGAAGGGAATATATATATGTATGTATATGTATATGTACATGTATAAGTATGTATAGGAGGGCATATGTGTATATAAATATTTATGTGACTGTGTACATATGTATGTACATGTATACATAGAGGGCACAGGATGAGTTCAATAAAAGGGATGGTATCTAAAAAAAATTAAGAGGTGAGAGAAGAATTTATTGTGTGAAGGAGAAAGGGAAAGATAGATTAGGGCAAGTTATCTCATATAAAAGAGGCAAGAGAAAACTATTACAATGGAGGGGAAGAGCAAGACAGTGAAAGGGAACGGGACAACCTTATTCTATTTGAACTTGCCTTACAGAGGGAATAACATGCACACTCAACTGGGTATCTTACCCTACAGTAAAATAGTGGGGAAGGGGCTAAGAGGGAGGATGATAAAAGGGAGGGCAGGCTGGGGGATGAAGGTTGTTAGAAGCAAACAATTTTGAAAAGGGTCAGGAGAAAATAGAATAAGTGAGGGGCCCGATAGCATGGAGGGAAACAGTCTTTCACAATATAACTATTATGGAAATGTTTTGTGTAACTACACATATACAACCTATATTGAATCGCTTATCTTCCCAGTGGGGGTGGGTGAGGAGGGAAGAAGGGAAAAAATCTGGAACTCAAAGTTTTAAAAACAAATGTTAAAAAAAAATTTTTTTTTACATTCAACTGGGAAATAAGATATATAGGCACTGGGGTATAGAAATACATCTTGCCCTACTAGAAAGTTGGGGGAGGGGATGGGGGAGTATATAAGAGAGAACAGACTGGGGGACAGGGTATTTAGTAGGTTTGCTATATTGGGGTGGGGGGTAGGGGAAAGATGGGGAGAAAAATTTGTAACTCAAAATCTTGTGGAAATGAATATTGAAAACTAAAAATAAATAAATTTGAAAAAATATTAAAAAATAATAAAATATTTTAAATTATAATAAAAACATGTTCAACATATCAGTGAAGGCTTAAGTTATAGTTATAGTTAGTGTAGGCTTACCTGTATCTATAATAAATTCAATAATTTAAATTTTTTAAAGTGTTATTTTCTATAACTGATGAGGAATGCATGACCCTTGCCCTTCTTCCCAGATTCCTTTGGTTGAAATATAAAGGAAAGTTGAGTAGTCTTGAGTAATGGGTTTGAAAGATTTAGAAAGGTAAAGGCTTGATTTAAATATGAAAGGCAGATAAAAAAGTTTGGGAACAAATGGGGGACATCCAAGTCCCTCCTGTCCCTGCATAGTTGTACTGGATACCCTTGTGCCAACTTCAGATGGTTTAAGCATGTTGGGAGGGTGTGAGGAATCTGACTTTATTTTAAGAAGAAAAGTGAATGTCATGCATTCCTTATCATAAATACTCTTTTTAATTTGTAATAAGTCTGAATTAGAAATATATTTTTTCTTATTTTTTGCTATTATATTAAATTAATAAATTTATTTTTTAAAAAAAGAAAAAAATTTACTTGGTGCTTTAAGGTATTTTTAAATTCTGTTCTTTTTAGTATTTTTCATACCAAGAAATAGGTGATGAAGTGAATATCAGTAACTACTGACCCATATGCTTACTTTCTCACCCCTTAAAATCTTATGAGAAATAACTCAATATATATTGAAGTTGTCCTTGATGAATATGTCAGAAAGAAATAGTTGCGCCCCTGATATTCTACTACATCTTTGTTATGTAATCGAAAAATACAGAGAACACAGCATCTCACTTCACTTGATTGTTGAATATGGTAAAAACAAAAGTGTATTTGACTTAATAGAGCAGAATGCAGTCCTATAAACTTTTCCCTAGCAAGGTTTTTTTCCATGAATAAGCTAAAATGGGAACCCTTGAAGGATACAATGATGGTGATAACTTTGATGGGCCTTCTAATTATTCATAACAGATGAAACGTAAAACAGGGAGACCTATACTCACCAAAGGTGTCTGCCACTCTCATGGCAGTTGTCCAATATATGACCCTGGTAGAAGAGGGATTCTGAATATAGGGGTAGGTTCTCCAGATGCTCCTTTTTTCAGATTACATTCTGACAATATTCTCAAGCCCTGAAATACTGAAAAAAATTGCAATTATATAGGACCTATTATATGCTGGGCACTGTGATAAGTACTTTATATTCATATATGTATGCATATATTACATCTATTTATATATACACTCACACACATTTGATCATGACAATCTCCTGAGTAGGTACTATTATCGCCATTTTACAGCTGACAAGACTGAAGCAAATAGGTGTAGTGCCAATGCAATATTCACAGTGCCGATGGTCATGATAAATACAATGGTATATTTCTTGATTTCAAAATATAACAGACTCTCCATATAAAAGACAGAATCAAAAAATTTACTCAGACACCAGAAAACTGAATTCCAAAACCATTAAGCCAATTCCATCATAGTAGCAAAGAAATTAATTAGCCACAACAGCACAGAGAACCACAGCATCCTTTAGCCTTCCCACAAACCAACACAATACCAATATTTACTCACAAGCCTATCTATCTCCCTTAGAAATGTCCTCTCCTTTCAACCATCTAGCTTGCTCTGACTCCCAGCTTCCTGTGGACTCTCCTCCACCCTCAGCAAATTCCTCCCACCACAGGCTCCATATGATTACATTCAGCCTATTGGGGGCAGAGTTTATTTTCAAAGCAGGGAAGATCTTCAAATTACCATTACCATTACAACAGCTCTATCCACTGTGCCATCTAGATTCTTCCTAATGCCATGAAATCCACAACCACTTATGTTCATTCTCACAATTCATACAATAAAAGTTATGCAAATAAGGCATGCATATTATTCAGCTTATGCTATTTGCTTTGAAGGACAATCTGCAAAGAAAGTGCATCAGTTCATATATTTTGGACACTTTACATATTTGGAAATCAACAGAGCTCAGAAGTAAATCAGAGCAATAGAAGAAGCTGCATTTCATCTGTTAAAAAATACTCTATTTTTTCCCAGTTACATGTAAAAATGATTTTATTTCATCTTTCATAGTCTTGGGATATTATGTTTGGAAGGGACCTTAGTGCTCATCTTGTCCAAACCACAACCCCCAAAGAACCCTCTTTCCAATATGTCCCTAAAGGGATTGTAGCCTTTTCTTGGAGACCTCTTGGGAGGGGAAACCTACCATCTCTTGAGGTATCTCATTCTTTTAGCAAATTTTTCCTTATTTCAAACCTAAATTCATTTCTTTATAACTTTCACTCTCTGAATCAAACAGAAGGTTTCTAATCTTTCTTTCTTAGGGATTCAGCCTTTTCAATACTGGAACATGTCTACCCCAAGTCTTCTCTCCTTCAGGCTAAATATCCCCAATTTGTCATCTGATCTCCACATGGCAGGAGGGTCAGTCCTGTTGCCAAGCTCCAGCTTATTTCTATCCTTCCTAACATAATCTTCCCAGAATTGAATACAATACTCCACACATGATCTAACCACATCAGAGTACAATGGGACTGTCCCCTCCTTTTTCCTGGAAGCAGACCTCTCAATGAAGCCCCATATCATATTAGCTTTTTAAAAAAAATTTGGTTGCCACATCACTCTGATAACTCATATTGAATTTACAGTCTTCCTTTTTGGGAACTCACATAGCACTTTTGATATTCCCAAACTTTTCCTGAAACAAAATCTCATTTTTCCTGAAACAAAAACACCATTATTGTTTTATTGATTTTCTATGGGTGAGACTCATGAAGTAAAATAATCCCCAAGGAATCAAATTTGCAAGTCATCACATGGGCAGTGGAGTGATATCTATCTACCTATCTATCTATCTATCTATCTATCTATCTATCTATCTATCTATCTATCTATCATCTATCTATCTACCTATCTATGTATCTTTCTATCATCTATCTATCATCTATCCATCTATCTATCTATCTATCTATCTATCTATCATCTATCCATCTATCTATCTATCTATCTATCTATCTATCTATCTATCTATCTATCTATCTATCTATCCATCCATCCATCCATCCATCCATCCATCCATCCATCCATCTATCTATCTATCTATCTATCTACCTATCTATCTATCTATCTATCTATCTATCTATCTATCTATCTATCTA
>NW_027187378.1:38247997-38365566 GCF_028583685.1 Petaurus breviceps papuanus
CTATCTATCTATCTATCTATCTATCTATCTATCTATCTATCTATCTATCTATCTATCTATCTTCCTATCTATATATAGTGGGCTAAAATAGGTTGCAATGTTTTAACAATGATAAATGGCACACATTAAATACTCTAAAATTTATCAACAAACAGATATATGACTAGTTAAGGAGGTGAGGTGGTCATGCAGAGAGAGTGAAGGATGATGGATAGACAGCCTATTTGTTTCACTGGTACCCATGGAAGAAGGACATTTTCTGCTCCTGAACTGTCCTCTCTTCTTGGAATGCTTGGTACCCCAAATTCAGGGGCTATCATAAAATGAGAACATGACTAATTGTCATAGAACTTTAACTTACACTCTCACCTAGCCTTTAATTACTGAACTGGTGTTGCCCCAGACAAACTGAGACCTGATCTTAGGTCAAAAAGGCCAAGGTCGCCCACTGCATCCAGGGCCTTCACCAGTCATTCTGACCTTATGTGTTGCCACTGGAGGACCTCAATAACTCTGGAGGAAAAAGTGAGACTGATGACTCTGCACAGTTCTGCCTCACCTAAATCCAATTCATTTGCAAATCAAGACATCATCCTCCTAATGTCATTGGTCCTCTTCATGAAGGAAGGATGAGCAATAGCAATACTCTAATCATAGCAACTTATTTCTGTTACCTCAGAATTCAAGAACATGGGGTGGGGGGAAGAGGGACACAGAGGAACAAAATAAAGTAGAGATAATGACCACAAAGCAAATTGGTTCTTGCTGTTTTCTGTCTTCCCCAGTTGGCAGACATTGAAGGTTCCCCCCCCCCCCATTCTTTATGGTTTTTGTCTTTCACTTTTAGACCACAAGGATGGTTCTAGCTGATAATATCTGGAAATGTATATGTCTTGGTGGTAGTAGTGTGAAAGTGGGGAACAATTTCTAAAATCCTTCAACTAAGAAAATGTGGCCCAGAGTTGTTTCAAGGACTGTCTAATCCATACATCAAGCCATTGATGTTTACTGGCTTCCCATAACCCTCACATCTCCCAAACAAAGCAGGAATAGAGATTGTATCAGTCACTCATGATACTTTCTAGGGTTTACTGCTAACTGGGTATTGCTGGGACTGACTGGTAGATTGGGTGATTCCTGAGGCCCTGAAGTCACACTTTCACCATCATCAGTGAAGTCATGGGGCAGGATCTGAGAAGCTGTTTCTGAATATTGACTAGGAAAAACAGGTTGTGATATAAACTTAGGCCAAAATAAGTCAGGAATGTGAAATTTGAAGGATCTTGACCTAAGACCATATTAATAATACCCACTAAATTTAGAGATAAGTCATGTGGATCCTTGTGATTTGCAAGAAATGTACACACATGTACATGTGTTTATCAGTCTACATATGGGATTCTTAGAAAACTATAGAAAACAATGGTGAATGTTTTTGACGTTTGCTTCCCCAAGCTACAATTTTTAATGTTCTGGTACCAGTTGCCAAGAGAAGGAGGATTGAACCCAGCTATTCAGGTTCAAACAGGCAGCTCTAGATTGAACTTGTAGCACATAAATCCTCTTTGCACAAATTTTTTTCTTGATGCCTTTTGTACTCAGGTTTTTCAGAAGCATAAGACCTAGTTAGGGACCCACCAATACACCTCCTGGATGTGGACAATAGCAGCAGAGCCTGCCTTTTGCTACATGAGAGTGAGCATTCTGGACAAAGCAAAATGAAGGGGGAGGGGTGAAACACCACAGAATACCAGTCCCTATATCTAAGCCACTGAAATCCTCTTTTGAGCCTCATGTGACAATTTCCTCCCACATACTACATTGTGAATATACCAAAGATAAAGCTGGTTTGATGTCTGAGCGATGTTACTGTTATACAACATTGCCCCCAAATCCCAAGCAGTATTTGCCTGTAGCCCAAGAAATGGGTAAAGAGGTAGCCAAAACACTAACTAGATTTGTTATCAGGAAAGATATGGGTCAGATCCCATCGATGACTTTTGTAGCTATATGAAGATGAGCAGGTGACTTAAGTTCTTGTGTAAAGCAAGAATAATACCATTGGAAGCCCCTATTTCACAATATTGTTTTGAGCATAAAATGAAAAAAAATGTGTCATCACCCTCATCTCTAGTGTATAATCTCCACTGTGTTCCTCCATCTATATGTACCTTTTATAAACATCCTATAATATGCAAGCTTATAATACTGACAATATTAAGCCAGTACAAATAGGAACAGTCGTTCCTAGACTTTTTATATATAGGGTAATGAGTAGGACAGGATGACTAGGGCTTTGCTTCTGGGCCCCAAATTTAGAGGGAGCTAACAGTCACTTGCATCCCTCAGTAGCATAGAAACAATAGAGCTTAGAATATTTGGCAAGAATAATTACCTAAAGTGGAAAGTTACCAAATGGCAGACTGAGGTGGTCTTAAATAACACCCCCAAGCTGTGGTTTCTGAGTAGCCTTGCATTGTAAAAATGTTCCAGAGTTATCTATTGATCCTGTTCTGTCCTTCCCCTCACTCCCAACCTTAACAGGATGATGCCCTGTCTACCCCCACCAGAGGGCATACTTGTTCCTGGTTGCCCTGGGAGAATGCTGTGGTACTTAATCCAAGCACAAAAATGACTAGTTATAGTTCTTTGTATCTATCTTATTTTCCATGGATACAGTTAATTAAAATACAGATTCCAGAGGTACTAGAATGCGGTGGAAGGAGCCTTGGACTCAGAGGGAGAAGATCTGGATTCAAATGCTTGCTCTATCACTTACTAATTAGTGTGATTATGAGCAAGTCGTTGCCCTTTCATTAACTTGTTTCCTTCTTTATGGACTGCGGATAATCATATGTGAGTACATATATTTCAGGGCAGTCATGAAGAAGGCTCTTGGTAAAGTATAAAGCTCTGTAGAAATTGGATTTCATGATGGCACTTCACCAAAACCAATCATTTGAAAATGTGCAGCCACAGCCCATTGAATCCTTTGTGGGATAGTCACAGGTCAGAAGGACATACATAGGTAGCCTACAATGGTTACCCTAAAGCAGAACAATAGATATAGTCTAAAACAGGGCTGCCCTGAGTCTTCTGATCCAAACTGGATGTCATGTCATGGTCCTTTATATCACTTATCAGCTCACCACTGTGCATTCACAGTGAACTGAGCTTTAATGATACGGAAGTCCTATAATGTGGTCTCCTTAGCAGACAAAGATCTTTTCTTCACGTTTCACTTTTTACCAAATTATGTTCCTTGGTAAAAGGGTGCTCTCAATCAAAGGCAAAGCCTGCCCAGTGATTTATTCATTGTTTGACAAAACCAGCAACTCATTAACTGAAAAGCATAGGGAAAGAAATGATCAAAACTGCTGTGAATCCATTAGTGACTAAAGATATTGGTAGTTGAGGCATGTTTGTAATTCTAGGGTTTTTGTTTATTGAGTGATTTCTTCCTCTTTTCCCACTGGTCCCCCTCCAGCCAAATTATGCATGTATTTATTTTTATGTAAAAACGAATGACTTCGATGGGGCTAGACTTCATCTGGAGTTTTGTGTTCAGGTCTAGAAAGCACATTTTGTAGACATTGATGAATATCCAGAAAGGGGAGACCAAGTCAGTGAGGGGCGTTTACTTGGTTGAGGAACTGAGGATGCTTAGTTTAGAGAAGAAAAACTTAGGAAAGGAGAGACATGATAATTGTATCTTCAGGTATGTTAAGGACTATCCTTTGGAGGAGAGTTTGAATTTCTTTTGCTCAGCCTCTGAGCACAAAACTAGGGGAAATGGACTCATGTCAAAGAGACAAATTATGTTTAAAATATTTCAGTTGGGGAAGCTAGGTGGCACAATGAATAGAGCACTGGCCTTGGAGTAAGGAAGATCTAAGTTCAAATCTGGCCTCAGTCACTTGACCCTTACTAGCTGAATGACCTTGGGCAAGTCACTTAACCCTGATTGACTTGCCTCCACTCTTCCCCCGGCCCCCCAAAAATATTTCAATCGATATTCATCAATAACATTGTTTCAGCAAAATGGATAGAGCACAGATTATGGACTCAGGAAGACTTAAGTTCAAATTCACTTCAGACACTTAGTAACTATGTACCCCTAGGCAAGTAACTCATCCTCTGTAAGCTCCAGTTTCTTCATCTGTAAAATGAGTATAATAATAGCTCTTACCTCTCATGTTTAAATGTCATAATAATCATTCATTTGTTTATTTTTTAGTTTTTAAATTTCCTTTTTTAAGATTTTGAGTTCCACATTTTCCCCCTCCCTCTCCTCCATTCCCAAGAGAGCATGCAATCTGATATAGACTATACATGTACAATCATATTAAACATATTTCCACTGTAGTTATGTTGTGAAAGAAGTATGAGAACAAAAGGGAAAAGTCACAAGAAAGAAAAAAAAACAAAAGAGAGAAAACAGTCTGCTTCGTTCTGCCTTCAGATTCAACAGTTCTTCCTCTGGATATGGATAGCATTTTCCATCATAAAAAATGACATAATAATTTTAAAACACTTCACACAGTGTCTTACAAAATAGTAAGTACTGCATTATTGTTAGCTGTTATAATTCTTTCAAAATTCTTCTTTTAGAGAGGCAAATTTCATATAATGAAAGATTCCGATAAAGGAAGGCCACCCAAAGTGCATACTACATGCTACAAAACTGTATAAAGACAGCATTGACCATGGTTCCTGTCTCTGAGATCCAGTGATCCTTGCCACTATTCAAATAGTGGCTTTTTAAGTCTGAATTTTCCTATTAATTATAATAGTGATTACAGAAGTCTACAATTATGTTGTACTTTAAAATTTGCAAGAGGAACCCTGTGAGATAAATACTAAAGTAATTGTCATCTCCACTTTTACAAGGAAGGGAATGGAATGTCAGAGAGCTGAAATGTCTTGCTTGTTCATGGTCATGTCGTTAAGTGTTAGTTTCAGGATTCAGAGCCAGGTGCCTCCTAACTCTGTTCAGCAGCATCTTTTGGTAGAGGTGAGCTTCACTGAGGCCAATGGAAGAATCTATGGGAAAGGTCTCCTTTTCCACGTGTAACTTCTGAGTAATCATAGGCAGTAAATCATAAGATCAAAAGTTTTAGAATAGGAAGAGAATTTCATACATCATTTGCTCCATATTTTAGAGTAGTTGATAGAAACTTAGGTACTCACTTTGGTATTTGGAGATGAGAAGACTTTTTCTCCTGGATCCAAGGTTTATGATTCTTTCCCAGAATGAAATTAGATGAAGGTAGGCACCAACACTCCTGTGTGTGGGCACCCTGCCCACGGCTAAGCAACATGAATCATCAATGTGGCATAACAGCCAAAGGAGCTAATGCAACTTTAAGCTTCATTAATAGAAACAAAGTGTTATCCATAATGACATAGGTCATAGTCCTGCTGTGCTTGGGGCTGGTTAGGCCACATGTTCAGTATTATATGCATGCCTTTGTACTGTATTTTAGAAGAGACACTGACAAGTGGAGTTCATCCAAAGGAAGAATGATCCAGATGATGAAGAGACTGGAGAACAAATCGTAAAAGGATATGGGGAAGGAAATGGGTGATGTTTAGTTAGGGGGAAAGAGGATTTAGAGGGGATGTAATAAAGTCTTCAAGTATGTCATGGGCTAGAATAGGATTATTTTTGTGTTGTTGTCATAGGTTACAACTAAGGGCAGTTTTTCCTTTTCATAAGGAAAAACAATTTGAAAACAATTAGAGCACTCTTTTTTTTCTTTTTTCAAAAAATTGTTTTTAGTCCATTAAGTATTTTTGAATTACTTTTTTTTTGACAATTTAAAAAACATTTTGGTCCCCAATTATCTTCCTCCTTTTCCCTCCCCCATTTTTTGAGAAAGCAAGCACTTCAATTTTGATTATGCATGTGAGGTTATGCAAAACATATTTTTATCTTAGCCATATTGCAAAAATCAAGTAAAATAATCAAGAAATTTTTTAAAAGTGTGATTTAATCTGCCCTCAAAGTTCACCTATTCTCTCTCTGGAGGTGTATACCATTTTTCATCATAGGCCCTTTGCAATAGCCTGGTACCATTGTCTTGATCACAGTAGCTAATTCTTTCACAATTGATCATCTTTACAATATTGCTGTTACTGTGTACAGTATTTTCCTGGTTCTGCTCACTTCCCTTTGCATGAGATCCTATAAGTCTTCCCAGGTTTTTCTGAAATCCACCTGCTCATCATTTCTTTCAGCACAATAGTATTCAATCACAATCACATACCACAACTTCTTTAGCCATTCCCCAATTTGTGGGAATTCCCTAGGTTTCCAGTTCTTTGACACCACAAAAGAGTTCCTAAAAATATTTTTGTTCAAAGAGGTTCTTTCCCCTCATATTTGATCTATTTTGGATACAGACCTAGTGGTAATATTTCTGGGTTAAAGGGTATGCATAATTTTATTGCCCTTTGAACTTTGTTACAAATTGTTCTTTAAAATGGTTGGATTAATTCACAACTTCACCAACAGTGCGTTAGTGTCCCAATTTTCCCACATCTCCTCCACTATATGTAATTTCTCTTTTCTGTCATGTTAGCCACTCCAATAGGTGTGAGGTGATATCTCATATTTTTTTTAATTTTCATTTCTTTATTCAGTAGTAATTTAGAACATTTTATGTGACTATTGATAGCCTTTAATTCTTCTGAAAATTGCCTGTTTACATCCTTTGAGTATCAATTGGGGAATAGGTCGTTTTTTTTTTAGAATTTGGCACAGTTCTCTATACATTTGAGGAATGAATCCTTTATCAGCAAAACTTGTTGCAATTTTTTTCTCCCAGGTTTCTGTTTTTCTTCTAATTTTGGCTACATTACTTTTGTTTCCACAAAATGTTTTTAATTTCAGGTAATCAAAATTATCCATCTTACTTCCCATGATCCTCTCTATCTCTTGTTTGACCATAAACTTCTCTCTTATCTATAGAACTTACAAGTCTATTTTTCCGTTCTTCTCTAATTTACTTATAATATCACCCTTTATGTCTAAATAACATTCATTTTGACCTCATTTTGGTATACAATAAGTGATATTGGTCTATACCTAGTTTCTGTCAAACTTATTTCCAGTTTTCCCAGTCATTGTTAACAGATGTTGAGTTCTTACCCCAAAAGCTTGATTCTATAGGTTTATCAAACATTAGATTACTGTGGTAATTTAATATTATATCTTGTGTACCTAATCTATTGCACTGGTCTATCATTCCATTTCTTAGCCAGTACCAGGTTGTTTTGATAATTACCATTCTGCAATATAGTTTAAAATTTTGAATGACTAGGCCACCTTCCTTCATATTTTTGCACTGATTCCTTTGGTATTCTTGACTTTTAGTTTTTCCAGATGAATTTTGTCACCATTTATTCCAGCTCTATAAAATAATCTTTGATAGTCTGACAGGTATGGAACTGAGTAGGTAAATTAACTTAGGTAGAATTATCATTTTTATTATGTTGACTCAGCCTACTCATGAACAGTTATTATTCCTCCAGGTGTTTAGATTTGTCTTTATTTGTGTGAAAAGTGTTTCATAATTGTGTTGATATAATCCCTGGATTTGCCTTGGCAGGTAAACTCCCAAGTATTTTATACTGTCTGCATTTATTTTATTTTATTTTGCTTTTTTTTGGAGGGGGGAAGGTAGGGCAATGGGTGTTAAGTGACTTGCCCAAGGTCACAGGCTAGTTTTGTGTTAAGTGTCTGAGGTTGGATTTGAACTCAGGTCCTCCTGACTCCAGGGCCAGTGCTGTATTCACTGCGCCACCTATCCTCCCCACCCCCCAAAGTTATTTTAAATGGAGTTTATCTTTCTCTTGTTGCTGGCTTTTGTTGGTAGTATATAGAATTGCTGTAACGTATGTGGGCTTATTTTATATCCTTCAATTTTGCTGAAGTTTTCAATTGTTTAAACTAGTTTCTTTTTAGTTGATTTGAGCAATCTTTAGTGGAATGAGCTTCCTTAGTGGACAGTGAATTCATCACTAGAAGTATTCAAATGAAGACTAGGTGACTACTTATCAGAGCTGTCAAATCAGATAATTTCAAACTGTTGATCAGTCTTGGGAATTTGTTTTTCTTTTCTTCCTCCTTGAAAATATTTTTTTTGTTTAAAAAGTTCTTTGTTATTAAGGATGGCTGTCTTGGAAAGGACATGAGAAAAATCCAAGAGAAAACTTAAACATATAAATAAATGTCTATTATTTTAATAATTGGAATTGTTGAAGAGGGAATTCTCAGTTAACTCTGAGTTGGAATCACTGACTGTTGAAACCCTTTCCATACACACATGTGTAGAGTCATGAGGAAATCTTTAATGATTTCTAGGATACAGGATTAAGAGAACCTGACTTTTTAAAAATGATTAAGCATCCCTTCTTGAATAGCATCTCCTCTGTTGCATAGCTCCTTTTTAGGGGTTGGCACCAGTACAGTATGAAGAGATCTCCAAACTTAGCCAAAATGGTTACAGATCTAATTTCCTCGTAAAAGTCTGAAGTTCTTTCAGTTGATCTAGAAGTACAGAAAATTGCATAAGGCATGTGGTTAATTTTATATGGTATTTCACTGTAGGGTAAAGAATGCTGTACTGGAAAGGAGACCTGGATTGGGTCTATTTCTCCCACTGACTAATTCTATGTTCTTGGGCAAATATCTGAGATTTATTCTTATCTGAAAAGTGAGTGCTGGCATAGATGGCCACTATGGTCTCTACCAAAAAAAAAATTCTTTAAATTCTATGGAGAGGAAAATTCCTATAGTTGCAGAAGTCTCAGTTTGTACAATGAAACTCTACATGATATGTGGGTTAGCATAAACCCATCCTTTATAATCACTAATTATTTGGTTGGCTTGATCATAGAATCATAGATTGAGAGCTTGGAAGGCACCCTTGAGACCATCTAGCTCAAACCCTCATTTTATGTATGAGTGAGCTGAGGTCCCATGAACTCAAATGAATTCCATGATCACACAGGTAAGCACATGATAGTGGTAGGAGTTAATCCCTGTTCCTCTGACTCCAAAGCCGGTAGGTCTGGTTTTGTTTTCTTGGTCACACTGTTGGGGTTGTTTCCAAGGGTGGATTAATTTACCTTTTTTTCTTGGATCTTTCATGGCTTTTGCTTCTCTGATGAAAAAGGTGCAGATCTATTTGGCCTCTGGGACTGGACTGGATTTATGACTGGCTCTCAGGGAAGTGAGTGAAGAACTTTCTCAGGGAGAATTCTTTGGGAAAGTTCCCTCCTAAATTACAGACTTCTAGATTTGGAATGGGTATCATCATATAGCATCTCTGACACTAGCTATGTGACTATACTCAAATAAGATAACTTCTCTTAACCTCAGTTTTCTCATCTACAAAATGAAGATAATAGTTACTCTAGTTTTTGTGAAGCTCAAATGAGATAAGGTAAGTCTTGCCCTTTGCAAAGTGGAAATTGCTACATAAATACCAGCTATTATTACTAGACAGAGACAGGTTTGAGCTCAAGGGGTTGTATAGAGGGAACAATAGATCTTGGATTACATATTTCCTAAGAAGGACATAATTTGACTCTGTATCTTCTCCATGTACCTGAAATTGCATTTCCCCATTGCCTCTCCAATATATTGCTACTGAGGACAAGTAAAAATAATAATGTTACATTTGTATAGGGTTTTAAAATTTACAAAGCATTTTCCTTCCAATAACCCTATGAGCTAGTTAGTATAAGAAGTGTTGTTCTATGATGATTCCAGATAAAATACTAAAGCTCAAAGCAACAGTGGCTTCCCCAAGAACATAGAACTCATGTTAAAACTGGGTTGCAAACTCTGGTATCTTGACTCCAAATTTAGTATTCTTTCTACCCTAAGGCCCTGGAGGGAATGGTATCTTTCATAAGAAAGCAATTCCTAGAAGACAGCTCCCAATTTGATGGTTGGGAAACTCTAAGAGGGACCATGAGGTGGGGGCTGATATTTAACTACTATTGGTTATCTTTTTTTTATGCAGCAATTTCTTGTCATTTCAGAGCAGATGATAACAAATTTCCTTCCCCTATGTCCAACCTTTTCTTTTCCAGTGGAAAAACATCTCAGTAACTTTCAACTTTCCGCATTGTTTCAGTTTTCTAACTCTGAAATTATAATGTTTGTGTGATTCTTTACAAATCAGTTAACCACTTGTGGTTTCTTCTTGTCAAGCTGGACCAATACTCTCCATACTACCTACCTCATGGGCTTGTTATGAATGTAAAATATTAATGATAAATCAATAAATAGCTCTTAAGTGCCTTTTCTGTGCCAGCATTGTACTAAGTAGCACTACTAATAAATAGCTGGAATTTGTATAGCACCTTAAATTTTTTAAATTGCTTTACAAATATCATCTCATTTTATCCTGACAACAATCATAGAAGGTATGTTATAGTAATATCCCCTGTTTCAAAACTAAGTAAGCTGATTATACATCTGAGGCTAGATTTGAACTTAAGTCTTCTTGACTCCAAGTCCAGTGCTCTAACCACTGTATCACTCAGGTGAAAGAATGTGTTTGTTTGTGTGTGTGTGTGTGTGTGTGTGTGTGTGTGTGTGTGTGTCTGTGTCTGTGTCTGTGTATAAAGTGCTTTACGGGCAACTAGGTGGTGCAGTGAATAAAACGCTGGCCCTGAAGTCAGGAGGACCCGAGTTTGGTTCCGGCCTCAGACACTTAACACCCCCCCCCCCCCCCCACACACACACAACTAGCCGCGTAAGCTTGGACAAGTTACTTAACCCCAATTGCCCTCTAAAAGGAAAAAAAAAAGTGCTTTACAAGAAATGAAAAGCATGTGTAATGTGAAACTAAAGATACTTTAGATGGCATCTAGTTAGACCCCTTCGTTTTTCAGTTAAGGAAACCGAGGCCAAAAGGTGATTTTACCAAGGTCATAAGAGACAGCAAGTAGCAGATCCAGGGCTTGAATCTAGACCCTCTGACTCCAAATCCTGTACTCTTCACAGTTCACTGGTATTTTTGTTCTTATCTTGCCATGGTTATGGAACCCCTTTTCACCCATGTATGTTTTCAATTTTCTTTCACAGAGTCGAAAACATGCAAGCAAAGTCCGACTTTATTACATGCTCCACCCTATAGATGGTGGATGTCCAGCCAAGAAGCTGAGATCAGAAAATGTGAGTATACAGTGCACCTAGAAGATTCTATTGCTGACTTGTCCTAATATTCTGACTGTCATTTTTATCACCGTTTATATTTTAAATTATCATCTTAATTGAAGTCCATGTTCAGATTAGTCAAAATGTTAAGTAAGTAGGAATACTTTTCATTAAACACGATAAAGAACACTTCATACATACGTGGTCCTTTATTGCCTGCCAGAGCACATCATCACTTTAATGTATAATGCCAACATACATTCTTGAAGTACCTACTGTATGCAGAAGATTATTTTGGGGTCTGAGAGAGCTACAGCATTTAACTAAAATATAATCCTGGCTCTTGTAGGACTCACAGAGTAATAAACATCAGCACTGACTTGGATCTTGTGATGAATTGGCCCTGGGAGCAATGGAGAGAAAGGATAGCATGGCCATAAAGAGATCTAGGCAATATCTGAGACACATAAAGGGTTAAAATACAGTCAGAATACAACGCAACAGACAGGCAAGAGAAGGACCAAAGCTCACCAGAGGTGGAAGGCATAGTTCCAAATTGTTTTCCATAATGACTGTATTAGTTCACAGCTCCACCAACAGTGCATAAATGTACCTGTTTTCATAATCCCAATAGCATATATCATTTTATTATTTTTTTTTACTTTGCCAATCTGAAGGGCAAGGGATGTTACCTCAGAATTGTTTTAATCTGCATTTCTCTGTGCTAGTGATTTAGAACATTTTTTTCATTTTCCTATTGTTAGCTTGGATTTCTTCTGCTAAAAACTGCATGTTAATATCCTTTAACCAATTCTCCATTTGTCAAATGAAGAACTGATCTTACTGTTCTAAACTTGAATAATTTTTACTTATTTTAAAAATGAGATGATCTGAGAAACAAACAATGAAAAGATTATTTTTCCTATTTACCTGATTTTTTTCTAATTTTAACTGCATTAATTTTATTTATACAAATTTTTTTTAAATTTTATGTAATCAAAATTGTTCATTTTATCTATTGTGGTCACCTTTGGGCACAAACTTTTCCTCTATCCATAGATCTTCCATATAACTTCTTCCTTGCATTTCTAATCTGTTTATGATGACACCTTTTGTGTCTAAGCCAAGTACCCAGTTGGAAATTATCTTAGTATAGTGTATATGGCATATGGTGTAAGATATTGAACTATACCTAGTTTCTGTCAGTCTGCTTTCCAGTTTTCCTAACAGTTTTTGTTGAATAGTGAATTCTTGCCCAGTTACTGGAATCTTCAAATTTATCATTAGGCTACTAGGTTCATCTGCTACTATATGTTGAGTATCTATATTTGGTATTATTAATCTTTCTATTTCTTTACCAGTTTTTTGTATCTAAAAATATGTAGACTCTAAAATATTTTATATTTTCCATAGTTATCTTAAATGTAATTTCTTTTTTATCTTTCTTTGTGAATTTTGTTGATAAGATACAGAAGTGCTGATGATTTATGTCAGTTAATTTTATATCTTGCAATTTTGCTAAAGTTTTAAATTGTTTCAGTGAGATAATTATTTTTAAAGTGCTTTGCAAAGGTTCAATCATGATATAAATGTTAGCTATTATTATAATTTCAATTATATTTTTTAGTTGACTCTCTGGAGTTCTCTAAATTATCATATTGTCTAAAAAGAGATAATTTTGTTTCTTTTCTTTTTTTTTACTGTCCTTATTCCCTCAATTTCCTTCTTTTGTCTTATTGTTAAAGCTAGAAGTTCTAGGACTATATCAAATAGTAATGATAAAAATGTACATCTTTGCTTTATGCATAATCTCATAAATAAAACCTCTAGTTAATCTCCTACAACAAATAATTGTGATGCTTGGTTTTAGATATACACTACTTATCACATTAAGGAAATATCCTTTTATTCTTATGCTTTCTAGTTTGTTTTTTTACAGATATGTGTTATATCTAGTCAAAAGCTTTTTGGGGTATCTTTGATATAATAATATGATTTTGTTGTTCATGGTATTAATATTGTCAATTATGTCTATAGTTTTCTAAATATTGAAATAATCCTGTATTACTGGCATAAATCAAATCTGTGGTCATAGAGTATGATCTTTGTGATACATTGCTATAGAGTCCTTGCTAATGTTTTTATTAATTTTTAATCAATATTGATTAGGGATATGAGTCTATAGTTTTCTCTATTTGACCCTCTATGGTTTAGATATTAAGACCATGTTTGTATCATGGAAGGAAAATGTTGAAAATCTTTATTTTTCTATTTTTTTCCCTAAACAGCTTATATAATATTGAAATCAATTATTTCTTTTTCAAATGTTTAATAGAATTTCTTGTAAATCTATCTTGTCATAGGTTCCCCCCTCCCACTTTGGGCATTCATTTATAGTTAGTCCAGTTGTGTTTTGTTTTGTTTTTCTTTTCTGAAATCTATAAAGGTTTGGGTCCTCTTTTTGTCTTGGTGCATAGCCTTGGTCTCCTTTCAGTTTCTGAATACTGGAATACTCCATGTGCTACCCTGCTGTCCAGCTCTCATCCCCACTGTCTGCAGGTCCCTCATTTCCCCTGTGATAGCCAGGGTGGGAAATATGACTCACTGTGTTCATTTTGTTTTGGTTTTTCTTAGATTTCCCAATAAGGTCGCAGTCTAGTCCATCTTCCAGATCTTTGTGGAGTTGTGTTAGAGGGCTCAGCTGTACTTCCTGTTGCTCTGCTATCTTGGCTTTGCCCTCCCCATATTAGACATTTCAAACTAGGTATTTCAGAATTTACATGTCTAAAACAGAATTCATTATCTTTTTTCTCTAACCCTCCTCTCTTCTAGACTTCCCTTTTTCTCTCTAAGGAAAAAGGTTGATCACATTCATAACTTTGTTGTTATCTTTAACTCTTTTCTCTCCTTCACTCTAAATATCCAATTATTTACCAAATCTGTATGTGTCTACCCCACCATCTCTTGCATCTGACCCACTTTTTCAACTCACTCTGATACCCCCTTACTTCAGGCCTTCATCACTGCTCACCTAGATTATTGCACAAGGCTCCTCATTGATCTCTAGGTCTCAAATGTTTCCCCTTTGTAATTTGTCTCCCACACAATTGTCAATGGGATTTTTTCTCAGGTGCAGAACTGATTGTGTCACTCTCTTGCCAGTGCCCCTCCCTCACTTCTGGGATAAAAATATAAATTGCCCTGTGTAGCATTCAAAAACTTGACCTCAACGTAACTTTTCATCTTCATGTTGCATTATTTCCTCTCCACTGTGTGATCCTTCCAAACTTTTCTTCTGTCCCTCACACATTGTACTTTATTTCTCATTTTCCACAGCCTTTCCATTGCCTTGGCCATCCCTGATACATAAAATGTACTCCTTCCTTAACTTAATCTTGTAGAACCCCTCCCTTCCACCAAGATGCAGTTCAGAATACTGCTTTCTACATGACACTTCCCCAATAGCTTCCAATTACTAATGACTTCTTTCCCAAACTACTTTGTATTTATTCTCTTTATATTCATTCTGTATATACTTATATATGTACTTGCTGTCCTTCCTATTAGAATGGAAGATCCTTCTGAAATTATTCCATTTTTGTCTTTATATCCCCAGTGTCTGGAATGCAGTGGGCACTTAATAAATGCTTATTAATTGATTGGGTGAGAACAATACTTGTTTTACCTAATCTGATGGAGTCATCATGAAGAAAGTGCTTTATAGTTCTCAAAACTGTAGAATTTTGAGTGATTTATTAAGTAGTTGTCATGTCTCTTCACAAAGATCTCTGGGTGGTGTAAACTGCACAATCTCCTTCAAGAGCCCCTTGCAATGTTTCATCATTGTGAAAGTAAAAAAATAATAGGGTTCATGGCCTTTCAGCAAGTGGCCTTTTGGAAATGGATTCTCTTAACAGTAATTCACTTTTAAAATCATGGAAATTGCTCTTGGATTTGAAACCTAGGACTGGATGTGAAGCTTAAAAGCTTCACAGGAAGGACAAAGGTCACCAGGCTGGTAAGAGCATAGAAAGCCAGGCCATCGGAGAATATTTCAAGAAATTTGGGATGTTTAGAGAATATAAACCTTTCGCTGTCTTTAAGTATTTGAAGGGTTGTCTTAAGGAAGAGGGATTAGAAATGTTCTGTTTAACCACAAAGGTTAAGGTGCACTAGGACCGATGCAGAGAAGTCGCAAAGAAGCATTTCAATGTGATGTACGAAAAAAAATGTTGTAGGAATTAGGGCGCCTGGAAGCTGATGTGCTGCCTAAGTCTGTGGTCGCGCATCCTACTCCTTTGTCCTATTCGGTTCATCTTGTTTTCTTACGAAAACACACAAAAAGCCAACCCTTGGTTTTTATTGATATCTTTTGTTTTCATATTACCTAGGTTTTCCCTCCATATCTCTCTCACTCAGTCCTTGCCTTTAAGGAGCTTACATTCTAGTGGGTGTAAGATGGCACACATAAAACTAGAACTGGGATTGAGGAGGAATGAAGGTATGAAGATACCCAGCTAGGAGTCATCGTTCTGAAAGGCAGAGAAAGTCTCAGGAACAGAGTTAGGAAGAGGGGCAGGGGAAAATTTATCTCTTGTATGGGGGCAAGCTTATTTGTTATGGCAAAAGGAAAAGGGAATCATAGAGGATGAGGTGGCTAGATAGTGTCATCAAAACAATGAATATGTGTTTGGACAGATTTTGAGAGATAGAGGAGGGTGGAAGGATTTGGTGTGCTATGGTGCATGGGGTCATGAAGAGTCAGACATAATTGAGCAACTGAACAATGATAAGTTATTTGTTATAATTTCACAGATTTAAATTTATTTAGTGTTCTTTATTTTTTTTTCAATTTACATTGTTTTTATCATTGTATATTTTGTTTTCCTGGCAAAGTTTACTTTGTATCAATTCTTGTGAATCTTTCAATGCTTTTTATCACACTTATTGTTTCTTAGAGCATAGTGTTGTGCAGATAATAAGAGCAAGCTGAAACCTGGGTTCAAAGTAAATTTAACTGTGGATTTATTGAGTAAGCGCACAACTGCCTGAAGTATACACTCAAATCAGGCAGCCTCGAATTGGGGTATATACACTGCTTATAAAGGCTAAAACTGCAATAATCAAAGCTGGGGAGGAGAACTAGCATAAACAGTGATTCACAGAAGCCAAGAATTGCCATTGGTTAGATCTATAGATCAGGGCTAATTTGGGAAAATGGTGCAAGGGTACAAGGGTGCAACTTTTCCTGGAAAGGGGGCCCCTCTCAGAACAGGGTGGAGGGTACAGGGTGATGTACAGACTAGGGGTCATGTTCTGAGTACAGGGTGGAGGGACATTGGGTAATGGGGACAGGCTAGAGTCATGTTCTGAGTACAGGGTGATCTCTAATTAAGATAAACTTTAGATAAACTTGTACCATAACCCCAGGACTGATCCTTGTCCATAATGAAGATATACAGAATGCTAATTCAGGAAGTAGAGGGTTAGGGGACTATGCCTTGGGCAATACCCAAGATACCCCTTAAGCTGTTTCAAGATATTACAAGGTGTAGGATAGAGACAAAGGCAAATATAAAGGGGCTGCATGGTGGGCTCCAAATCAGGTGGCAAGTGATTTGGGTTTGGGAACAGCAATAGTAATTTTCCATTATCTTCTTGTGCCACCATTTGTTTAGCTACTCCCCAATTTATTGACCTTCACTTTGTTTCCAGTTCTTTGCTACCATGAAAAGTGCTGCTATAAATATTTTGGTGTATATGGAACCTTTCTTTCCTTTTGATAATAAACTTGGAATATATGCCAAGTAGTGAAGTCTCTCACTCAAAGGGTATGGTCATTTTAGTCACTTTATTTTCATAACTCCACATTATTTTCCACAATGGTAGTGTGAATATACCAATTCACAGCTCCACAAACAATGCATTAGTGTGCTTATCTTTTCACTAACATTAACTACTTCCATCTCCAATCATCCTTGCCAATTTGCTGAATCTCTGAAACTTCAGAATTGTTTTGAATAAAATTCCTCATTATTAGTGATTTGGGGTATTTTCAATATTTTTGTTTTACTACTTTGTAATTTGTTTTAGAACTATTTCTATATTTTGATAATTTCTCTAGTGAGGAATGGTTCTGGGATATAGATATAGCTCTGTCTCTATCTATCTGTTAATTGTCTATGTATTTCAGATATCAAAATCTTATCAGACATATAGATAGAAATATTTTCCTATGTTGCTTTCTAATGTATCACAGAAAAATAGATATCTGTACCATTCTGTAAAGAGGAATGGGAAACCCTATTCTGGAAAACTCCTGAATACTCATCCCTGTCTTCCTACTTACAACTGAATTCTAGAACTAGTTTAGTCTGTCAGTGTATTTGTTAGGGGAGGGAAAATAGAAATGACACAATTTTTATCCCAATTTATTGCTTTATGTGATATTGACCCCTTCCCTAAACTTCTTTAATTCTATAAAAGCAAGGTAATTTATAACAAATAAAAACTAACACTTTTATTACAGTCTTTATTTACCACCATTTATATTTTAGTGTTTGAAAGAGTAATATCTTTTTCTTTAGGCATCATCTCTAAAGAACAGAGATAGGGGAAGCATTTGAGCAACATTTGCTAACAAAATACTAATTAGTCTAATCTGGGGACAATTCTTTCTTCTTCTTCTTTATTTATTTATAAGTGTTTCTTAATTGAACGTTTGACTGAATCTATTTTTTAATTGAATTTTATTTTTATTTTTAGTTTACATCATTCATTTCCACAAGATTTTGAGTTACAAATTTTCTCCCCGTCTTTCCCCTACCTGGGGACAGTTCTCATCAGTACCCATTATTCTTAGCAACCTAAACAGCTCAGGTTATTTTATTTTATTTTCATTTTATTTTTTACCTCTACTTACAGATGGATGAACTCTTCCTGTCAGGCATTCCTGAACTCCTGGGAACACAATGATAAAGAATGTTTGTTTTGTCCTAGACCTTGAAGTCCTCATCCATGAAATGAAAATGATTGAAGTAGATAGCTGTTCACTAAGGCCCTCTCCTGGGCAGCTAGGTGGTACAGTAGATAGAGCACCAGGCCTAGACTCAGAAGGACTTCCTGAGCTCAAATTTGGCCTCAGATATTTGTTAGCTGTGTGACTCTGGGCAAAACACTTTACCCCTCTTTGCGTCAGTTTTCTCATCTATGAAATAAGCTGGAGAAGGAAATGGCAAACCACTCCAGTATCTTTGCCAAGGAAACCCCAGATGGGTTCATGAAGAGCCTGATGCAACCAAAACAACTGAACAACAAGTTCTTCTCCAAATCTAGAACCTCTGTCTATGTTCTCTGTCTGCAGACCTGATTGTAGGGTGAGGAAGATGTAACTTCTGCTGAGTAGAAATGGACTTGCTGATTTTTTTAAATCAAGTGTCTATGACCCATAGCACCCCAGGTATCCCATTGTCATCAGCCATGCTGATTAGATGTTGCTGGTGGTGTGGTCTTTGATTTTGGCTTTATTCATTTCTGTGTCTTTGTCTCTGTAACTCTCTTTGTATATTTTTCTTTTCCATTTTTGGCTTTTGACTCATTTTGCCACATTCCTTGCCATCATCTGCATATTTTATCGGACTATCTTCTTTGTTTTTCTTCACATACTTTCCTCTCATTTTCTTCTCTGGATATAAGGGAAAACTAAAAGGTGTATAAATATTTTATATCCCATTGACAAAGAGAATATTAAATCTCAAGAGTTGATGAGATAAACATAGAATAAGACATTTTCAGATCTGGGGGATGTCTTAAAGGCCATCTAGTAATAACTACTCACCCTCCTCATTTTACACATCAACACAGGTGTATTTGTTTTATTCTCTGCTTGTTTCAGTTCAATCATCCAATCTATAATAATGTGGTAGTATGTTGACAAGGAAGTTGGGGGATCAGAGCAGTTAAATAGGTTACCCAGGCTGGCAAAGTCAATTAATAGGCATTACAAGGTCCCTGGGAGATTCATTCTTTAAGACATCTAAATAAAGGGGTGGCCAGGTGACTCAGTGAGTAAGAGCACCGGCCCCAGAGTCAGGAGACCTGGGATTGAATATGGGCTCAGATACTTAGCACCCACCCAGAAACATCTGGCCATGTAACCTTGAGCAAGTTACTTAACCTCAATTGTTTAAAAAAAAGAGTCTCTAAAAATAGGGGCGGCTAGGTGGCACAGTGAATAGATCACCAGCCCTGGAGTCAGGAGGACCTGAGTTAAAATCCTGCCGCAGACACTTGACACAATTACTAGCCGTGTAACTTTGGGCAAGTCACTTAACCCCAGCTGCCCTCCAAAAAGCAAAAAAAAAAAAAACCCATCTATATAATCCTTGAAGTAAAGAGTAAGAATCCATTGCTGTTACTTAAGGAACCAAGAGAACGGTTTCCTTTCTCCATTTTGTTTTATTTTTTTTCTCTCTTTTTTATTTTTTAGTTTATATCCACAAGATTTTGAGTTATAAATTTTCTCAACCACTTTTCCCCTAGCCACCACCCCCAAACAGTGATCCCACTGAATATCCCCTCCTCCAGTCTGCTCTTTCCCATATCTTCCCCCATCACCCCTCCAACTTTCCAGTAGGACAAGGTGGATTTCTATGCCCCAGTGCCTATATATCTTATTTCCCAGTTACATGTAAAATAATAATAATAATTATATATATATATGTATATATATTTAAACATTTGATTTTAAAACTTTTAATTCCAGATTCTTTCCCTTCTTCCCTCATCACCCACCCTTACTGGGAAAATAAGCAATTCAATATAGGTTGTACATGTGTAGCTATGCAAAACATGTCCATAGTGGATATATTGTGAAAAACTGACGATATTTCCCTCCATCCTATCCCACCAACCACTTGTTCTATTCTCTACTTTGATCCTATCCCTTTTCAAAAGTGGGTACTTCCAACTTCCCTCCCCCCCCAGCCTGCCCTCTCTTCCATCATCCTCCCTCTCATCCCCTTCCCCCCTACTCTCCTGTAGGGTGAGATACCCTATTTAGTGTGTATGTCATTCCCTCCCTAAGCCAAATTCAATGAGAATAAGGTTGACTCATTCCCTTTTGTCTTCCTGTTCTTCCCCTCCATTGTAATGGTTTTCCCTTGCCTCTTCTATTTGAGATAATATACCCCATTCTGTCTCTCCCCATCTCCTTTCATAATATTCCTCTCTCAGCTCTTAATTTCACCTTTTAAGTATCATCCCTTCCTCTTCAATTGGTCCTGTGCCCTCTATATATACCTGTACACATATACACACACACACTCACATATGTATTCATACACCCATATACCCTCCTATATAGACATATATATATATGTATACTTTTACACACACATTTAAATTCCTTTCAACTATTCTCATGCTGAAAAAAGTTTCACAAACTACAATTATCAATTTTCCATATAGGAATATAAATAGTTCAACTTTGATAAGTTCCTTATGATTTCTTTTCCCCGTTTACCTTCTCACGCTTCTTTTGCTTCTTGTATCTGAGTGTCAAGTTTTCTATTCAACTCTGGTTTTTTTCATCAAGAATGCTTGAAAGTCCTCTATATCATTGAATATTTTCCCCTGAAACATGATACTTAGTTTTGCTGGGTAGGTGATTCTTGGTTTAAATTCCAGCTCCTTTGACCTCTGGAGCATCATATTCCAAGCCCTTCGATCCCTCAGTGTAGAAGCTGCCAGATCCTGTATTATCCTGATTGTGTTTCCACAATATTGAAATTGTTTCCTCCTGGCTGCTTGCAATATTTTCTCCTTGATCTGGGAATTCCAGAACCTAACTATAATATTCCTAGGAGTTTTCTTTTTGGGATCTTTTTCAGGAGATCATCAGTGGATTCTTTCAACCTCTATTTTGCCCTCTAGTTCTAAAACATCAGGGCAATTTTACTTGAGAATTTCTTGAAGTATGATTTCTAGGTTCTTCTTTTGATCATGACTTTCAGGTAGTCCAATAATTTTAAAATAATCTCTCCTGCATTTATTTTCTAGGTCATTGGTTTTGCCAATGAGATATTTCACATTGCCTTCTATTTTTTCCATTTATTTGGATCTTTTTAATAGTATCTTGATTTCTCATAAAGTCACTAGCTTCCATTTGCTCCAATCTAATTCTAAAGGAATGATTCCCTTCAATGAGCTTTTGAGATTCTTTTTCCATCTGGCAAATTCGGCTTTTTAAGACTTTTTTCTCCTCATTGTCTTTTTGAGCCTCTTTTGCCATTTGAGTTAGTCTATTTTTTAAGGTGCTATTTTCTTCAGTCAGGTTGTTGACTCTCATTTCATAATTTTCATGCATCATTCTCATTTCTCTTTCCAGTTTTTCTTCCACTTCTCTTATTTGGTTTTCAAAATCCTTCTTAAGGTCCTCTATGGCCTGTAACCAGCTCATATTTCTCTTGGAAGCTTTTGATGTAGGAGTTATGACTTTTCTGTCTTCCTCCTGTTCCATGTTTTGATCCTTTTTGTCCCCAAAATAGGAGTCTAATGTTAGATTGCTCTGCTTGCTTTGCTTCCTTTGATTGCTCATGTTGCCACACCATTACTTGACTTTTGAGCTTTTGTCATACTAGAACTCTGCTACCAGAGATGGGAGCTTTGTCCCAATTGCTGGGGTATTTGCAGATGCTGGAGCTATTAGTTTGTTGCCCTCTCTGAAGCCTCCATATGCTCTAGCAAACTGATCATGTACCACAGGACCTCCACCCTAGAATGCAATCCAGATCTGAGCAGGTTAAAGCAAGAGCAATTTCCCTTCAGACTGGTTGCTTGGTCCCCTTACAATCTGCAGGCCAAGAACTCTGAAGCAGCTACTTGGTGGCTGCTGTGTGGCCACAATGCCTCAGCTGCTTCTCCTAAGGGGGCAAAGGCTGGACCATATTCCTGAACTCCCAGGTCCCAAAGTTCACACTGCACTGACCTCTCACCTTGTCCTCAGCATCTATGGGTTGATAATTCTGGAAACTGCCACAGCTCTTGGTGATCTGAAGTCCCTCTAGCCAGTGACTGGTTGTGGCCATCCTGAGGCTAAAACCATGGGCTCGCTTGGGCCTGAACTCAGCTCCCAGAGTGCTTCACTGGCCTCTTCCTGCCAGCCTCCCAGACTGTCTTCAGGGGGAAGTTAGATTCTCTCTGTCATGTTGTGGGTTCTGTAGCTCCAAAGTTTGTTTAGAATCATTTTTTATGTGAATTGGAGGAGGTAGAAGCGGGAGCCCTGCAGAAGTCTTGTTTCTACTCTGCCATCTTGATTCAGCCCCCTCAATTTTATTTTGTAATTTTAATTTTTTTTTTGCTTTTTGGAAGGCAATTGGGGTTCAGTGACTTGCACAAGGTCACACGGCTAGTTTTTGTATGTGTGTGTTAAGTGTCTGATGTCTGATTTGAACTCAGGTCCTCCTGACTCCAAGGCTGGTGCTCTATTCACTGTGCCACTTAGCCACCCCTCCTCTCTCCATTTTAGTATCTTTGCCAAGAGAACCCCAAATAGGGCCTGTCAGTTATTTGTTTTAACTCTGTAGTACTTGTTACAACCTGCATTGACATTTTGACCTGCAAAATCTCTCAGGTTTCTTTACTATCATCAAAACTAAACTGCTTCACTCCTTAATTCCTTTTGTTCTCAGTTGCTTAAGGCAACTGATAATATTACCAACCAGTGAGACCTAATAGCTTGGAAATGTCAGCATAATCCATCAACCTGGAGTCTAAATCCATCAAGAAGTAAACAGTCTCACTTTCAAGGTATTCCTGTACTTATCCTTAGCTCTCTGGATAACTAGTCAGTACATTCATTTAATTGGCAACTACTGTGTACCCAGCACTAGACTATGTATTTTATCATATTGATGGAGTAGGTTTAGGTCTTGTCCTCAGGAAATTATGATATATCTGAGGGTAGGTAGGTAGTGCAGTAGATAGAACTCTGGTCCTGGAGTCAGAGAGACATGACTTAATATTGCCCAGTAACCCTAGGCAAGTCACTGAGTTTGCCTCAGTTTCCCCATCTGTAAAATGAGCTGGAGAAGGAAATAACAAACCATTGTAGTATATTTGTCAAGAAAACCCCAAATATGGTCACACAGAGTCAGACACTACAGAAAGGGCTGAACAACAAAAACCATGTATTTGGGGAGAAAACTGTGTAATGGACATAAGACAGTTGATGTTGACTAAGAATTCAATAGGAGCCCAGAGAAGGGAAAGGTTACTCTGAGGATGGGTAGGGCAGAAAAGGGACTTTCTGATTAGAACTAGGTCTTAGATATCTTTTCAAATAATCCTTATTTTACATGTTGAGAAACTGGCATCCAAAGAAGGGAAGGGTCTTATTTAATTCCACACAAATTGAAAATAACAATTGAAATTCAAAAAAATATATTTTGAGTTCTAATCCAGTGTTCTTTGCACTCCACCAGATTTTCTGAAGAAGATGAGTCTTGGATACAGGGTGGGACTTAGAAAGGGGGAGGGAACAAAAGGGAGGAGATAATTTCAACCTAGGGAAGCAGCATAAGCAACCTTTTGAATAAATTGAACATAGTATAGTACTAAGATAATTACTTTGGCCTGGATGAAGTAATGATAATATGTTAAAGATTAATAGGAAGCAATAATCTTGTGCAAATAAGGTGAAGCAAGGCAGAGGATTTTGGATTTAAAGATGTAGGCAATAGAGAATCACTATAGATTGTTGAAAAAGAGAGGAACATGATAAATCCAAATCATAAAATGATCAAATTTGAAAAAAAAAGTTATTCTTTTGTTCTGAATATGGTGAAACTATGGCCTGCAGAAAGAAGGTGACATTACAATTCAGACTTGACAAATTCATCTAGGAAGCTCTGGGGTCAGCACAGTGACAGTTATCTTGGTGGAGGCCCTTGTACATATTGATTACCCAGGAGGCATTTTTCTTCAATTCTCAATTAGGTTGAATCACTTAAATTCCTTGCTTTCATCAAGAGTAACCCATATTCTTTCTTTTTTCATCTTCTTGAATCCTTCTAATCTCTTTTACTGTTCCTTTTCTAATTAGTCAATGTCTAAAGACTCTCTATTGCATTCTTGAATCCTGTATGATTCTGTCTTCATTTTGTAGTTATATTACATTCAAAAGTCTTTCTAGCCCCTTCTAGATTGTCATTTTTAATGGAAAAAATACTTTGGCAGATAGAAATTCTTGCCCAAAACGTAATCATTATCACAATTGGGGCTTAGTTGGCTCTTGGGCAGGTCAGGCTGGTAATGACCTGGATCTGGAGGCCAGACAGTTAGTTCCACTGGGACAAAGCAGGTGATCAGGAGATATGCCAGCAATAGGCAATAGGAAAATATCCAGGCAAGTGGGTAGTTGGCAACAAAGAAGTGTGGGACTAGACAATAGGCAGAGGTCCCAGCCAGTGGGCAGAGTGTCAGGGGAATTTGGCAGCAGGTAATAGAGTCTGAGGCAGGAATATTAATTATTATATAGTGTATTGACAGTGTGAAGAGGCAGCAGGATATAATGGATAGAGGGATGTCTTTAGAATCAGGTAAATCTGGGTTCAATTCTTTCTCTGACAATATTAGCTGGGGACCATGGGCAAATATTTTAACCTCTCAATACCACAAGTGACTCTCTAAGATTTTAATTTATACATGAGTTCCTACTGGAATCAATTTCCCAATTGTGGTTTCCATATACTGTTGAAATCACATGTCAGGATTGATTGACTGGTCTTTCCTATTTATCCAAAATAATAAATTATCATATCTTTGTAGTGAGTAAGTATGGACCCCACATGTGTAGAGAGAGCCATATTTATGGCAAGGGGTTGTCCTTGTGTGTGTGTGGCTCAAAGTGAGCCAGAATAGAAATCTCTAGCCTCTTCTCCCCATACTGTTCTCCAAGGGAAACGATCATTACTGCCAGAAGCAGAAGCAGGAAGTGATGTTCTCTCTCCAAGATAAGGGGTACTGGGCTAGATTATATCTGCTCCCTTAAATGTTATCTAGGGGATATGATTGGTTTCCATACAACTTTTGATCACTTTGCCATTTTGGAGGGAAGGAGAATCTCAGGCTCTCTATCCAATTACTATCCACAATGAGCACATATGGAACACATATAGCAAAGAAATCTGTTTATTCCAGTATTAGCAAAACTGCAATCAAAGAAAATATGCATTGGAGAATATATATTAGACAATGCAGAATGAAGGAGCTCTCTCATTTGGAGTGAATTAACTCAACCAAGAGAGTGTCCATGATCCAAGGGGAAAATTCCCAAAGCCTTTAGAAGAGCCACCTGGGAACAGGGACATAATGGTCCTCTCATGTCTTCCCAGTGTCTTTTCCTTCAGTAACCTGAAGTGACGGTACCTTCTTCCATCTTCTCTCTCAAAGCTGGAAGCCAGGAGTACCCAAATGATGTCTTCCCAAAGTGGAACTAAATGAGAACTGAACTCCTTGCCCTGCCCATCACATAGGGCAAGGCCTTCATCTCTATCAATAAGAAGGGAGTCCTTTACCAGTGGGTTTTGGCAGAGAGGTTACTAAAACAATATCAAAATATTATAGCAATATGCACCTAGCATCTATTAAATGTATTATGTGCAAAGAACTTGGGGTGGGCCATGATAACTGCCTTCAAAGCATCTATGGCATAGAAGAAGGATTAAATTTATTCTGGTTGGTCCCAGTGGGGAGATATAAGGGCAAAAGGTAGAAGGTGGATAATTTTCAAATTAAGGTTTGATGCAAAGACAACCTTAACAGAACTATATAAATGCAGAATGATGACCCTGAAGGAAATAGGTTTTCTCCCAGTAGAAGTCTTCTAGCAAAGACTGGATGACCACTTGCTGTGTATGCTATAAAAAGAATTCTTGTTCATTTATGAATTGACTGGATGTTTTCTGAGATTCTTAAATTCTGTGACTGTCATTCTATAATGTAACTCCAGCTGTGCATTCTGGAGTGGTACCCAGGAAGAGAGATATGGTCCAGACCCTTGACTCATTCTTGACCTTGAGAATAAAGAAATATTGTCCCTTAGACAATGCAGAATGCATTGTCTCAAGGGATGCAGAATATCTACTCTGCTGCTGGTCTCACTGTGACCTTGTGCTCTTGCTTTATCTATTATGACCAAGGTCTTGCCTTTTATCTCATTCTCTGTCCTCTCACCTTCTTCCTGGTTTAAGAGTCTCTCTAGGTCTCCTAGCTTACAGCCTAGTTTCTTGGGATCAAGGATATTATATCACAGCCCAGTCTTTGCTCTTTGTTCCTAGGCTTATTTGATGTAGGCTGTCTGTGTGTTCACACGGTAAGCTCAGTACCCATTGATTGCTTACCTGGCTATCTTACTCAGCAGATTGGGTAATGCAGTGGCTAGAATGCTGAATCTGAAGTCAGGCAGGTCTGAGCTCAAAGCTAGCTTCAGAGACTTATTAGATGTATGTCCAACTCTTCATGACCCCATTTGGGGTTTTCTTAGCAAAGATACAGGAGTGGTTTTCAGTTTCCTTCTCTAGATTATTTTACATGAGGAACTGAGACAAACAGGGTTAAGTGACTTGCACAGGGTCACAGCTAGGAAGTACCTGAGACTGGATATGAACTTAGGAAGATGTGTCTCCTCTGTGCCCCCACCACCTCAACTTCCTCCTCCTTCTGCTGCAGCTGCTGCTGCTCCTGCTACTACTACTACTACTACTACTACTGCTACTACTACCACTACTACTATTGCTGCTGCCCTGGAACCGTCTACTTCCCACTGGTTCTGCTACTGACCACTATTAGATCTTCTAGTATTTGTTTACTACTGATTTCTGTACTCTCACAATATTTTTACTACATACATAAATCTACTTCAGTACTTATTGCTAAGATCTTGTTGGAGATCTATATCCATATCTCTCTCTCTATCTCACCTATGTCTATATCATCTATGTCCATATCTATATCTATAACCTTTATATCTCACTAAGGTAGACACACAGCTATTCTTCAAGTCCTGACAATTCCTGATCTGGCCCTTCCCTTGACCACCAAGATCCAGTACTAAAAAAAACCTTCTCCAGTGTCTTTACCTTATTGTTAACTTATTGTTGCTTCTTTCTTTTCCTTAATTTCATTAGTGGCAGTCTTAGGATTATAGGCTTTAGAATTGGAAGATAAATCATCTAGTACAAATTATCTGATTCAGAGATTGGTCAGTCAACAAACATTTATTATGTACTTACTACAGTCTAGGGTCTGTGCTAAGTACTAGGGATACAAATACACACTGAAAGAAAGAAAGTCTCTGCCCCCAAGGAGCTTATATTCTAATCAATGAAGACAACAAATACAAGGAAGTTGAAAGGAAAATTGTAAAGAAAGTTCTGTGGAGAGGAGTCAGTAATGCAGATGATGTCCATAAAAGAGAAGTGATTTGGTCAAGGGCACAAAATTAATAAAGGGCAGATCCTGGATTCAGAAAGGGGATGAAGATAACAGTCATATAATATGTACTAGGTACTGTGCTAAGTGCTTTATCTCATTTGATCCTCCTAAAACCCTTAGGAAGTGGTCCCATTTTACAGTTGAGGAAACTGAGGCAAAATCCCATATTAGCTCTGTTAGGTAAGAAATGAGGAGATATTTCAGGAGATAGAGGTGCTGTAGATCCTTAAATGAATGAGTTTATGGTTCTATCCTCCAATATAAGGGAACAGAGGACTCTGCTGAGATGGAGAGTAACAAGACTGATTGGATCTTACACATGAGGAGGTTTCCAAGTGATGAAAATACTGTGAAAAGGGTGGGGTCAAGAGCATGGGGGCATGATGGAGAAGCCAAATAAGTCCAGAATGAATGCTGCTGGGGAAATCAAAGAGGTCTTTGAAAATTAGTCTTGTCCAACTCTTTGTCACTTTAAAACCTAGTTTCCTTTTCACTATACCTTGGATTGTGGTTAAGGTGCCCTGTCCTTTAACACTCCCTAATGGAGGAGCCATGGTGCCAATTGTATTTTATGAATCAGTCAACAAAGCAGAGGCTTCAGGTAATAGTTTATCACCCTGGACAGTTTTCTCTGTATTATACATAGCAGACTCACAAGTAACTTGCAAATATAACTGCAGACATGCCTAGTGAACTGAGGGGACACAGATGGAATGAGATAAACTGGTTTCCTTTTGCATAGTGGAGAAGTCCCAGCAGGACACAAAAATTCACTCAGGGGAAACTGTCCCTGAGGCCTCTAGTTACCACCTTGCTGTTTGTTTCCCACTAAGATCCCACCTGCTTCCTCATGTCAGTTACTATAACCAGCTGTTTACATTGATTCTCTTGCATATTATTTATCCTGTTGGAACTGTACTATTTGCATATGGTCCAGCTTGGGTAGGAGTTGGTGCCCATGCCATCTTCCGGCACAAATGGTGGATCGGCTCCCTTCTTGTGTTTCTACTATGTTGCGTTCTTCACTGTGGAATATAACAGTCATATTCCTAAAGTTACTATGTAAGTCAGTTGTTTAACCCAAAATGGAGGACAAATATTAGCCATTTAAAAAAGACAAAAAAATGCTTAAAATTTAAAGACACATGGCAAATTTCCCAGGGCAGCTAGGTGGCACAATGGATAGAGCACCTGCCCTGGAGTCAGGAAGACCTGAGTTCAAATTCAGCCTTAAGCGCTTAGTAAGGGTGGTGTGACCCTGGACAAGTCACTTGACCCTGTTTGCTTCAGTTTCCTCATCTATAAAATGAGCTGGAGAAGGAAAGAGCAAAACACTGCAATATCTTTCCCAAGAAAACCCCAAATGGAGTTGTGAAGTCAGACAGATATGACTGAAAATAGTAAATTTCTCAATTTCAGTAGCAAAAACATCAAATTTTAGAAGTAGCCAGAAAACTATCAGAAGTCTTTCTTCTAGAGTAGGAATTGTGTTCTGCCTTTCTTGACTTTGCACAGTACCCGACATATAGCCTAAAAATGCTTGTTGATTGATTGAATGGTGAGCAATGAAGAAACATGAATTCAGATAACCTAGGATAATTGCCCAGTCAAAAAAAATAATTGAGGAAACAATGGACTTTAGCATTCAAGGAGCAAAGGAATTCAGGTTACAAAACAAAATAACATGTCCAGCAAAGCTAAGCCTGATCATCAAGAAAAAATGTAGTTCTTCAACATAAGGGACACATTTGTAAACACTCTACACCAGAGAAATAAGAGAAAAATTAACTAAGTATAATTGTGAAGAAAAAAATCTAAGTAATAAAATCAATTTTTCCATTAGAGGATTTTTTTTTTAGCTTTTTGGAGGGCAATTGAGGTTAAGTGACTTGCCCAAGGTCACATGGCTAGTTTTTGTGTTAAGTATCTGAGGCCGGATTTGAACTCAGATACTCCTGACTCCAGGGCTGGTGCTCTATTCACTGCATTAGAGGATTTTTTAAAGAAATGATCAAACTGATTGATAAAAGGAAGAGCAAAGATACAAAGAGCAAAATATTTAAAGATATTTTAAAAATCAGGTGAAGGAAAAGAGAAAATGATGAATTATATTTCATAGCCCCATGCTTCCCTTTAAGAGAATCCATATATATTTTTAGAGAGATAACAAGGAAGAAGGAAGTTGGAGGCTGCCTCAGCCAGTTTATAGGTGAGCAGAGAAGGGAAAATAATTTCTTTATTCTCTCAACAAAAGACGGGACTGTGAGAGAGTAGGACAAAAGAAACATATAGGAGGGAATTGGATTGAAAGTGTTAAGGATGCGTCTTCCCTCTGAATGGAAAAAGAAAGAATGACACTAAGGGTCATTTCTATGGTACCAGGTCTGATAAGAGATAGGGGATTTATAATTGTTTTGTCTGGGGGAAATTTGAACAGTAAGTAACCATCTTTACTTAAAAAAATTATTATACAGTAGGATTACATCCCACTCCAGGTGCTGTAAATTGCCAAGGGTAGCCAGTACCAATAGTTTAAGGGGAAAAATAGAACCAAAGATTGAATACTTTTGGCATCAGGAGTGAGTGGTCAGTAATCTTGACAGGAGGAAAGAGGCCTTATCATAGTGAGTGAATAGAGACACAAAACTATTTCCATTCACCATTACTTCCTCCATGAATTTATATTTCTAAGAGTAGAGCACAGTATATTTCACCAATGTGATACCCACAGCAGCTGTTATGAATATGCTGGCATATTCCCAGGTTTGAATCGCAAGATATAAAAGTCTCTCCACATGGAAGATAGAACCAAAATGTTTATTCAAACACCAGAAAGCCAAATCTATCACAGAAACAAAGAAATCTACACACAACATCATTGTAGGGGGCACAGCCATCTCTAAGCCTTCCCCCTGATAGAGCCTGCCCACAAATGAATACCCACAGCTCACTGCCTCGTTCCCTTCTCTCCCTCAGTTCTAACTACTTTCACTCCCAGATTCCTCTTGGCTCTGCTCCACCCTTTCTGCTCTACCCATTCAGCAAGCTCCTCCCACCACAGTCCCATTTGACTCAGTCTTCCATTTGACTCAGTCAGGTTACATGGGCCTATTAATGGATGGGGAAGATCTTTCCATTTCCATTATCATTATACAGTGTAAACAGGGGAGGAAGATTAAGATCTCCAAATGGGACAAAGTAAAAAAGGGAGTTCAAATTTGAAGTCTATAAACTGTACTATTATGAGAAATTTACAAAGAAAAAGAATAAGAAGCAATATTTTAATGTAGGAATTGCAGAATATAATTCAAAACAGAAAAAAAGGAGAGACATAACTAAAAGGAAAAAATTAAGGAAAATTTATTAGAAAGGGGATACTACAAAAGACTAATAAAAAAGTTAATAAACAACAGAACTGAAGGGATGATTTTGATTCATACAAGCAGCTAGGGATGGGTGAGGACTGGGGCAAGACAAGTCAAAAGTGGGGGAGAGGCAGATACAAAATTAGGATATATTAATAATTTAAATCAATTTGAGAAATTAGATAGGGTAGACAAAAAGGGAATGGAATTATAAAAATAATATAAGCAAAATTAATCTCAGGGATAAAATATTGGCAGAAGAGTAAGGGCATAAAAATCAAATCAAAAGAATTAAGTGGGAGAAAACATGGCTATATATTGATTTAGAAAATCATAAAGTAACATTATGTATGTTGTATTGTATTTTTATATATTTTATTATTATTTATCTATTTCCAATTACAATTTACTTTAGATCAGGCAGTACTACAATCTGGACTAAACCTTCTAATAAAACAATTTGCAACTGCTTCTTTTCCCTCTATTTATAGCCTAACAAATACCTTTATAAATAAATATATGTACAGAATGAAAATGAGAGACAGAACAAAAATGATGTGCATTAAGTAATTTTAAAAAAGCAGGAGTCTTAGATCATTGAATAAAGCAAAAATGAAAAGTAACAAAGTCAGGAGAAATGGGGATTCAGCATCATGCTTAAAGCTTATGTTGATAATGAAACAATATTGATGCTAAATACACACGTGAACCAACTGAAATAGCATATGAATTCCTCAAGGAAAATTTAACCGAATTGCCAAAAGGCAGAAGTAGTAACCCTATAGTTATATGAAACTTTAATGATATTCTCTCAGAGTTAAAGAAACCTAATATGAAAAGAAAAAGAAAAAAATAGAGCTAAACAAACTCTGATGGAAAAGTTAAAACTGAAAGACATTTAGTGTATACTGAATGGCAACATTAACTATTCTATGTTTCGAATGGTGAGGGACCTCAAAGTCATCCAGCGCAACCTTCTCATTTCAGATAGGAGGATAATGAGGGTACTGACAAGCATACATTGAGAAAAGTGACTTGTCCAAAGTTGTAAGTGACAGAGCCAGGATTCATACTTCACATTTCCAATGACCTCTGATCTCTGATGACAAGCATAGTGCTCATTCCAATGTATCACACTGCCTCAAAATTTATACATATGTATATGTGTGTAAATTTCTTAGCACTACATGATCTTTTTTCCAAAATAGACTATATGTTAAGACTGAAAAATTACAAATGTAAAAAAGCAGAAATACTAAACACATTCTTTATAGATTATAACACAATTAAAATAGTTATTAATAGAAGGAACATAAACAAAACACACAGAGCTAAATGACATTCTGAATAATGAGTAAGTGAAAGAACAAATAATAGAAAAATTAATGACTATGTGAAAGAGAACAAATAGTGATGCAACATACCAAAGTTTTGGGGTTGTAACTACATTAGTTTTCAGAAGAAAAATTATCTCTCTGAAAGCATCCATTAACCAAATAGGAAAACAGAGAATTAATGAGCTGAATATGCAATTAAAAAAAACAACAACTAGAGGATAATAAGCACAAAGGAGGAAATCTTTAAAATTGGAAGAGATAAAGATGAAGTGGAAAACAAAAAGAATCAACAAAACCTTCTCTTTGAAAAGGCTAGCATAATTGATAGATATACCTTTAGCTAACCTGATTAAAAAAGAGAGCAAAATGAAAGTGCTAAAAATAATATCTGAATAAGATATACTCAAAAAACAGAAAGAAAATGAAAAAGAGTAATCAGAATTAAGTGTGTGTGTATAAAATATGTATGTACACACACAATGTAAATTGAGATGTACTTTACCATACTCCTTTTAAGAGATTCACTTGGTTCTGAGAGCTAAACCAGGAAATGATAAAGGAAATAAAAGGAACTATATAAATGACTATTTCTAATTAATCGGTAGTACCTGACATATCCTAAAAATGCTTGTTTATTGATTGAATTGTGAGCTATGAAGAAATGTGAATTCAAATAACCTAGGATAATTCCACAACCACAAAAAAAGTATTGAGAAAACAATGGTGTTCAAAGGACCAAGAAATTAAAGTTGCAAACCAAAATAACACATCCCACAAAACTAAACCTGATCATCAAGAAAAAATTTAGACCTTCAAGAAAAGAGACATTTTTAAGCACTCTATACTGGAGAAACATGAGAAAAGCAACTAATTGCAACTATGAAGAAAAATCTAAGTAATAAAATCAGTCTTTCCATTATTATAGGGTTTTTTTAAAAGAAAAAATATTGAACCAATTGATAAACAGAAGGACAAAAATACAATCAAAGAGCAAAATACTTAAAGATACTTTAAGAATCAGGTGAAAGAAAAGAGAATGTGATGAATTATAGACTAAATCCATGCTTCCCTTTCTTTTTTTTTTTTTTTAAAGCAATCGGGGTTAAGTAACTTGCTCAAGGTTACACGGCCAGTTATTATTTCTGGGTGTGGTGCTGAGTGTCTGAGCCCGGATTTGATCCAGGTCATCCCGACACTGGAGCCGGTGCTCTTACTCACTGAGCCACCTGGCCGCCCCTCATGCTTCCCTTTCAATGAATCCTTTTATTTTTGGAGAGATAACACAGAGAGAAGAGGTAAGCTGGAGGCTTCCTCGGCCAATTTATTGATGAGCAAAGAAGGGATAATTATTTCTTTACCTTCTGAACAAAATTTATAAATATTACAAATAAAATTATATTATTATAAATAATAATTTTATAAAATCATAAATTATTTAAATAGGAATTTGCTGTTGTATAGATGTAATTATGAGGGTGGCTTGGTCGATTTAGGAGTTAATCTACCAAGCCACCCTCATAGTTATATCTATACGGTCCTTGCAAAAATAACAGTAATGCATCCCTCTAAAAACCTTTACTATGATCAAGGTTAAATACATTAATTAATACCAAGATGGCTCAATATTAGGAAAACAATATAATGAATCATATATATTAAAATAATCAGTGGGAGCTGCATAATTACATAAAAAGTTGCAGAATTTTTTAATATAGACTAATTATGTTAAAATGTTCTCCAAAGTATGGACATAGAAATTTTTAACACAGTAAAATAATATATCTAAAAATAACATCCTAGCAATTGTTTGAAATGGGGATATGTTGGAATTTTTACCAATAAATACAAGAGTAAAGAAAGGATGCCTTCTTTTCCACTATTATTTGACATATTTTTAGAGATACTAGTAATTTTGATAAGACTAGATATGGGAAAAAAAGGTATGAACAGAGTCAAAGAGCAGACAAACTTATCTCTATATGCATATGGGTTGATGGCTTACTTATAAAGACTCAGACTAAACAAATTAAGATATAATTCCATTAAAGTAACAGAATAAATTTAGATCTATAAAACCCATCAGCATTTATATGCTGAGAATAACCAAAACAAAGGAAATTTAAGAAGGAAAACCCCATTTAAAAAAACCACATCTAAAAATGCATAAATTATTTTGGAGTTAATCTAGCAAGCCATCCGCATAATTATATCTATACAAAATAAAAGATTTATTTAAAGAAAGAATTAATTAATGGGAAAGAATTTATTGCTCAAGACTGAATCTTGCTAAACAAGAAAAAAAATTATTCAAATTAAATTACCAAGGGTTTGGTTACTTTATAACACTAGGTAGAATTTATTTGGAGGAATAAAAGGTCTAGAACTTAAAGGGACATCATAAGAGGGGAAAGTGGAATTAAAGGTGAAACAATACTTCTTGATATCAAATTATAGAGCCACCATCATCAAAACTAATTGCTACTTTTTAAAAAAAAAATAGCAAAGTATACAAATGGAGCTATCTCTAGTCAAATAAGATTAGAAACAACAAAATTCAATATTACGGTGTTCAATAAAAACAAGAACATAAAATACTTGGGTAAGGACTCCTTATGTGACAAGACCTGCTAAACAACCAGTTTAACAAACATAGAATTAGACTAGCACTTTACACCATATACTACAATATATTCCAAATGGATACTTGATATAACTATAAAAGGTAATATTGCAAAAAAGGAAAATGGAAGAAAGTGGATTGAATTAGCTTCCATAAGAGAGATGCAACATAGCATAACATAAGCACACTAGTGAAGTAAATAGAAAACAGGTCAAAGAGTCAGGAGTCAATAAATTAAAAAAATATATATTATGAGCTAGTCACTACACAAGGCACTGGGGCTATAAAGACAAAAATGACACTATTCCTGCCCACAAAGAGCTTATAGTCTATGGGGCAAAGGGGGAGGAGACTATGTGGCCATATATAGCGTTAAGTATAGACTATGCTGTTTTTCAGTTGTGTCTGACTCTTTATGACATCATTTAGGGTTTTCTTGGCAAAGATCCTAAAGTTATTTTCCATTTCCTTCCCCATCTCATTTTGTAGATGAGGAACCTAGGTAAATGGGGTTAAGTGACTTGCCTGGGGTCACAGAGCTAGTAAGTGTCTGAGGCAGGATTTGAACTCAAGTCTTCTTGATTTCAGGCTCAGCATTCTATTTACTGTGCCATCTACTTGCCCCAGTACAGACTATATACAAAATAAGTACAATGTGAGTTCTTTTAGATGGAAGGACACTAGTAGCTAGGGGCATCAGTAAAGGAAGAACTGGTTTCAAATCCTGCTTCTGACAAACAATGATAGTATGATTTTACCCAGCAACTCTCAAATACCATTAAATTACAAAGCAGTTATTAGTCTGCATTGGCAGAGGGAGTTTCCTGACTTGACCTGTAAAGCAAACAAAAAATCTTTCACAATTATGTTTATGAGGGGAATAATTATTTTTCTAAAAAATTAATTTGAAAACGTACAGTCATCAACAAATATAGGGATTTTTATGTGCCAAGAAGAATGCAAAAGAGAATTGCACTTGAAATTATAAATATCAAGTCTATGCAGCTTACTATTTTATGTATATAAGAAATGTAACACAAATGTAATTCCAGACTTATTCTGTTTATCTGTGGCTCTGAACTTTCTTCTGCTCTCTTCTGTGTATTTTATAAATACTTCACTAATGTTCTTTTCTCTTTTTTGGACATCATTATTAATATCCCCCTCTAAATTCTCCTCACCCACAATCAAAATAAAACACAACAAAAACAAAACTTAAATATTGTCCCTTGTTACAAATAAATACAGGCAAGGAAAAAGGATCCATAACTTTGCCATGTCAGAAAAAGATATGTTTCATTCTTCATTTCTAGGCCATCACCTCTCTGCCATGGTAATAACTATGATGCATCATTGATCATCTAGAGTTATAGTGAGTCATAGCATTGATTAGAATTCTTAAGTCTTTCTAAGATTTTTTCTTTTATGACTCTTGCAGTTATTATATACATTTTTCTTGGTGCTTAGTTTAAATATATATCAATTTATATTCCAAATTTTCCCTGAATCTAATCCTTTTGTCACTTCTTATCATATAATAATATTCCATTAAATTCATATATTATGATATGTCAATTCTGAGGGTAAAAATTCTTAACTAAATAAGAAATATCACCAATGATAAAGCATATAATTTAGATTACATGAAATGGAGAAATTTTTACATGAATAAAATTAATGCAACTATAATAAGAGGAAAAAATGTTGATTGGGGGAAGGAGAGAAACTCTATTAAGTATCTCTGCTAAGGGTCTTATGTCCAAGATAAATAGGGAATTAATAGAAATATATAAGACAAAAGTAATTTCCTAATGAATAAGCAAAGTACATGAAAAAATAGTTCTTAGAAGAATTGTAAACTATTAAGAGCCATATCCAAAACAAAAAAAGAGAAATGCAAATCAAAGTTATTCTGACATTCATTTCACCTTATGTCTAACAAATTGAAGAAGTTAACAAAATGTGGAAATACTATTAGTGGAGATGCAAGGAGACAAGTCCACAAATACCCTGTCCATGGAGCTATAAACTGTTCTAACAATTTTGGGATACAACACACAATTATGCTTAAACATAAGGAAAATACCCATGTGTTTGGATCTAAAGATTCTACCTTTAGGCATAAATACCAAGGAAGCCAAAGATAGCAGGGAAGGTCTTATATTTTCCATGACATTTATAATAACTCTGCCTGTGTTTGCAAGGTTTCTGCTTTCTTAAAGTTATTGTCCAGTGAACAGATAAGACAACCATAATACAAAATATTGCTGAAGTATCTTTTGAAGTTTCCAAACAAAAATCTTTGTGTGATCTTGAGTAATATTGGCATCAATAGCAAAGGGCAATGTAGAATTAAAGAAGCCTTCATGACAGGAAAAGGTGGCAGAGAAAGCTTGCCAGGCATTGCGCTGAACACTTTACAGTGATTTTCTCAATTGATCCTCACAACATGATAATTTCTCCCAGTGTCCTGCTTGCTCCTCTTTTCAGAAAGCTATCCCATATACCAAAATAAAGAGGAAAAGAATTATGAATATGAAGCACCTACTATGTGCTAGGCACAGTGCTAAGCACTTTTTTTTTTTACAATTATCTTATTTGATCTTCACAACTATCCTGAAAGGTAGATGTTATTATTTTCCCCATTTTATAGATGAGGACACTGAGGTAAACAGAGGTTGAGTGACTTGTCCTGGGGCACAGATTTTATGTGTCAGAGGCTGAATTTGAACTCAGATCTTCCTGAGTTTAGTCCCAGCATTCTATCCACTGTGCCGCCTAGCTGCAGGTAGCAATTCAGCAGGCAAAAAAAGTAAAGGAGAACATTCTGGCCATCGGACACAAATAGTATGAATAAAGAGATAGAGGTGGATGAGCAGAACCAAGAGAATGCTGTGTATAGTAACCGCAATATTGTTTTAAAAATGGCTTTGAGTGACTGTCATTTCGATTATTAAAAATACCTAAATTAGTTACAAAGGCCCTATAAAGGAAGATGCTATCTGTATCCAGGGAAAGAGCTGACAAATAGAAATACGTACAGAATGAATATTTATATTATTTAATATAATAATACAATATTATAGCAATTATTTATAATCATTAATAATTATATATATATATATATCTATACACGTATGTGTACGTCTAGGACAGCAGTTGGTGGGGGGGAGAAAAACATTAAAAAACAGTTGAATGGTAACTATTATATATTTAAAAGTAATAGCAAGTTCACAATAGATTTATAGTTTCATGTATAATCTTTTTTAAAAATTCTCTTTTTTGGAAATGCTTATGTTATTTCATAAATTAAAATAAAATTTAAAAAGAGATAGAAGTGGAAAGTTCAGGGAATGTTCAGGATGTGGAAGAGTTTTGTTTGCTGGAGCATAGCATAACTGGATTATGATAAGCTAAAGCTGGCAGATAAGAGTAATTCCCAATTTGTGGAGACTAGATAGTGTCTAGATTGCCAGGCAATAGATCTTGGTCATCCTTGCTACTGTTGTCACGTTCTGTGTTTTCTTGTATTTCTAGCTGTGTCTTATAGTTTCATAGATTTAGAGCTGAAAGGAACACTCCAGGCCATTTAGTCTTACCTGATCATTTTACAAATGAAGAAACAGAGGCCAGAGAGGTTAAATATTATGCTTGCGGTCACACCAATAATGAGTAGAAGACTGATTGTAAACCTAGGTGCTCTGCCTCCAAAGGCAGCACTTTCTCCCACTCTACTGTACTGTGTCTCCCTTTGTTCTTCACCAAGGAATTGATCAATATGTTTACTAAGTGCCAAGTACTGTCTTAGGCACTGAGGATACAGGTGCAATTGTGCAATATAGCCTGGTTCCTAGTTTCCCATTTGATATCATCTTCTTTATCATCCTGTTTCCCCTTAGTAACTACTGGGTATCCTATATACTTCAGGTATTATTCTTGTGAAACAGAATACGATGTGATCAGCACCATATTTTCCAATTGGAACCTGCTTTGCTACAGTGTCTGGTCTTTTTTTAGCTTTCCTTTCAGGATTTTTGTTTTGTTTGTTTCTATACTGGCAGGAGGTACTGTGAAATCTGAATTCTAATGGAAGGCACAATCATACATTTAGTGGAGCTGGATTGGGCTCCTGCAATGCTATGTTAAGGATGGCTGATTGTTAGATAAACACCAAAAGTCTTTAGAGAAAAGATTTTTTTTTTAAATAGGAAGAACCAGGTAATTTCATGATACTAATTTCTTTCAATACTTAATGGAAGAATGTAATGGAGGCTTTTACTACAGGGCATTTTTTCAGAATTATTGGAACAAAATTTTATCCTCCTGTTAATTTACTACATGAATCAAAGTAGCTTCTTCCCCTGCAATGCCTCAGTTTTCTTCTCTAAAAATATGATTATCTGGGCCCAAGGAGAAGTAATAGCTCTTATTCACAAGCAACTTACTAAGGTATGATTTATTGATATTAAAATAAAAGACATAGTAAAAATATGTGATGGATTGTGGTGTGGCCCCTTGGGAACATTTTGTATTGCTCTGGGACATACTACAGCACAGAGGAGCTGGTTAGCTCTTCTATTGGTAGACTTATAAAGGGCTTCTCAATTTGAGAGTATGGACCTTTTTATATTCTAGGACAAAGAGAAGGAGAGCCCTTCACACACAGACAATCTAGGGTAAAGAGCTGCCAAACACCTTAGAATATACTTATCCTGAAGAAGTTAGATAAGAATGCCCACAAGATTGGTCAAATCAGAAGTGGTGCCTGGGATTTTTCTGTGCAAGGGGTGGCAGGTAGCATGAAACTCACCCTTAAGTCAACTTTTTAAGATAAGTATCCATGGGAGATATGGAAGAGACAGAGACAAAGAGACAAATCAAGGAGATTCTGTGTGTGTGTGTGTGTGTGTGTGTGTGTGTGTTCTTTTTTGGGGAGGAAGATGCACCACAGGGTAGAATTGAGGAAGAGATGGAGCTTACATGGAATGTGCTAGCTAAGGTGTTTCAAAAATAACATGCAGGAGGCACTGGAGATTTTGGACTCCAGCCTCTAACAGATTTACTCTTGATCTGGTCAGACAGGAAGACAATTTGAAGGTGTTAATGATCTTAATTTATTATAGTCTATTTTTCTTAAAGGAAGTTTGGTGATAATGGAAGCACCAACTCCTATAGAATTCCCTAATCACCCTTTTTTTCAGGGGCTAACAAGTAGGGATGGCAACTACTCCTGTGTCTCAAGGGGGTCATTCAAAACAGGCACTGACTTTCGACTTGTGCACTCCCCTAAATCCCCTTGAGTCTCAATAGGGACCAATTGAGGCAGGTATATGCATTCCTCTATGCATTACTCAAATCCTAAATGGGTTCCCCCTTAGTTCTGATGGGGCTGATCAATGCACACATGACATTACACTGTCATATTTCCCCAGTGGGTTTCCCATTTACTGAGCAGTGCCCACTTCTTTTATAGGGCAACAGACAAAGAAGGCATATTGCCAGCTATAGCCTCACAAGTTTACATTATTTCACTGTTATATCTCATTGTGCAGTTGCAGTGAATATTTACAATTTTAAGCACAAATGTTTATATTATTTATCATTATATAATGCTGTGCAACTGTGGTGGTGATGTTCACAAGTCACGAGCCTGGGAAATAGAGATTGTTATGGCCATAGATCCCAGGAAATTAAACTCTAAGAAAGAAAAACAAAAATCCACCTCATATACACAAGGGTACCCAGAAAGTTTTCCATTTGAACTAATCATTCATCCTAATTAGGTACTGAACACATCTCTCTTTATACTACTAAAGTGACTTTTACACTAAAAAAAGTGTTTTTTTATACTGCTAAAGTGGTATAAGTATGGTCTCAATGATTCCTAAATTTTGGTCCCCTGGATAAAATATTGATGACTCCACCCTAATTACAGCTCTGGTTAAAATTCCTTTTGAGTTTATTACAACCTAAATCTAGCTTGCCTGATTTCTCTTTCCTTCATATTCTATTTCATGTACTCTTTATCCCAAACAAACACATCTACTTGTTCATCTCCACCTTTTTTCCTGGCTTTCTATCTTTGACTCTATGCGTGGATCATACTTTTGCTTCACCTCTTTCTTAGAATCCTTAACTTCCTTCAAGGCTCAGCTCATGTGTTCCCTCCCACAGGAAGTCTTTCTTAACACCTCTCCTCAATTTCTCATTAATGATTTCTCCTTTTTCAAATTATTTTGTATTCAATTTTCTGATGATGTATTCCTTTTTTTCCCATTAGGATATGTTTATTTGGGTGTAGGGATTACTTTTGTGTCTCTAGCACTTAGTAGTTGGTACTTAATAAATGCTTGTTAGACTGAATTGAAATCAGTTTGTTGCTCAGCAGCAGCTCTTATTGACTCATTAGTCTTTATAGCTCTCTATGTCTTCTCTTAAAGAAAAAGAAAAACAGAAGTTAATCAATTAATAAGTATTTATTAAGCACCTACTATATGTTACCTCCTATGTGTTAGGAGGAAGTCTAAGCAGACTGTCTCATAGATCATCTGTCTCTATCATTCTATTACCTTATGTTCCTGTGCATTTGTGACTTTACTATGCAGGGAAGAGAGACTTATGCAAATAAATTGAGCCGCATGGATCCTTCACATCCATATGATTTGTAAGTGTTCAATAGAGTCCAACAAAATCATAACCAAGCTGGGTAAATGTGCCTTGGCTGTGGGGTTGATTTAGTGATGGCTAACATCTAGTGAATATTCATCTGAAGAAAGATTGAATAAGATCCCACACATCCTTGTCTCATGGGGGAGAGTTTAGGCAATATGGGCTATTCAAATAATAAGCAATAATGCAGGATATTAGAAATCAGTCTGAGAACCCAGTCTGAGCAGGGTTAGCAAGAATAGACTCTGGGAAGTTAAGTGGTTAGAATCAAAGCCCAGATGAAACTCAAAAAAGTAGGAGCAACTAAAATACAAGAGTAGACCCAGTTTGTCCTCTAACTGGGCTTTGAGTATCCAGACCCTTTGATTCCTCATCATGTGAGACTGTCATCGAGATTCTTAGTATTTTAGTGAGGGGTGCAGTCAAGATGGTGGAGAGAAGCCAGGAATTGCCTGAGCCGTCTCCAGTTTCCCTCAGAAACAACTTTAAATCAAGCCTCTAAATAGATTCTGGAGGGACTGAACCCCCCTCCCCCCAAGATGGAGTGGAACAATGTTCCAGCTTAAGATAACTTAGAAGGACTTCAGAAAACTCCGTCTCACTTTCGTAAAAGGGGAGTGTAGCCCAGTGCAGACAGTGTGCAGGCAAGCTACCAGGAGGCTCTTAGCCATAGCACAGATTAGTAACTGAGGCTCCTCAGTCCTGGCTCAGCAGGCCAGCAGTGAGTCCTCCTGCCCTAGCACAGAAGGCAGATTGTAAACCCCATAACCCCAGCACAATAGGCTCAACTAGACTGGGCCACCCCTAGCACAAGCACCTTAGGCTTCATTGTGGAAAGCCAGTGACCAGGTCCATGAGCCCCCAGCATAAAAAGCTTGGGATCGGACTCCCTGTGTCCCAGGAGCAGAATTCAACTTTTAAAAGTCATGGAATAGGCTGAAAAATGAACAAGAAACAGAAAAGAGCTCTGACCAAACAAAGTAACTATGGCAAGAGGGAAGATCAAAACTCAAACTCAGAAGAGTGTAATATCAAAATGCATACATGTGAAGCCTCAGAAGAGACTATTAATTGGTCTGGAGTCCAAAAAGTCCTCTTGGAAGAACTCAAAAAGGATCTTAAAAATCAAGTAGGAAGGTAGAAGAAAAATTGGGAAGACAAACAATTTAATTAAAAGAGATAAGGAAGGAAACTACATCTTACTAAAAGGTACTATAAACAATGAAGTAATATCAATACTAAACATATATGCACCAACTGGTATAACATCTAGATTCTTGTAGGAGAAGTTAAGTGAGTTACAGGAAGAAATAGACAGCAAAAACTACACTAGTGGGGAACCTTAACCTCCCCCCTCAGAATTAGATAAATCTAACCACAGAATGAATGAGAAAGAAGGTAAGGAAGTGAATAGAATTCCTAAAAAGTTAGATATGATAGACCCCTGGGGAAAAATTGGATGGGGATAGAATGGGGCTGCTTTTTCTTAGCAGCTCATGACAACTACACAGAAATTGACCATATATTAGGTCATAAAACCCTCACAATCAACTACAGAAAGGCAGAAACATTAGATGCATTCTTTTCAGATCATGGTGTAATAAAAATTTTGTGTAATAAAGGGCCAAGGAAAGATCTAAAAACTAATTGGAAACTAAATAATCTATCCCTAAAGAATGAGTGGGTCAAACAACAAATCATAGAAACAATCAATAATTTCTTCAAAGAGAATGACAATAATGAGATAATATACCAAAACTTATGAGATGCAGCCAAAGTTGTTCTTAGGGAGAATTTTATATCTCTAAATGCTCCCATGGATAAAATAGAGAAGGAGGAGATCAATGAATTGGACATGCAACTAAAAAAATCTAGAAAAAGAACAAATCAAAAATCCCCAATTAATTTCTAAATGAGAAATTCTGAAAATCAAAAGAGATATTAATTAAAATTGAAAGTAAAAAACTATTGAACTAATAAATAAAACTAAGAGCTGGTTTTATGGGGAAAAAAAGAAAATAGATCAGCCTTTGGTTAAAAAAAGAAAGAAGAAAACCGAATTACCAGTATCAAAAATGAGAAGGGTAATTTACCACCAATGAAGAGGAAATTAAAGCAATAATTGGGAACTGTTTTGCCTAACTATATGTCAAAAATCTGACAATCTAAGTGAAATGGATGAATATTTACAAAAATACAAACTGCCCAGATTAAGAGAAGAGGAAATAAAATATTTAAGTAACCTCATTTCAGAAAAAGAAATCAAAAAATCCATAAATGAACTTCCTAAGAAAAAAAATTTCGAGGGCCAGATGGATTTACATATGAATTCTACCAAACATTTAAAGAACAATTAATTCCAACACATTATAAATTATTTGGAAAAATAGGTGGAGTCCTACCAAATTCCTTTTATGACACAAACATGGTGGTGATACCTAAATCAGAAAGAGCCAAAACAGAGAAAGAAAATTACAGACCAATTTTTCTAGTGAAATTTGAATGACAGATTTATATACAATATTAGCAAAGAGATTATATTAATTTATAATGAGGATAATACACTGTGAGCAGGTGGAATTTATACTTGGAAAGCAGTACTGGTTCAATATTAAGAAAACTATTAGCATAATTGATCATATCAATAACAAAACTAACAGAAATCATATGATTGTCTCAATAGGTATAAGAAAAACTTTTGACAAAATACAGCACCCATTCCTATTAAAAGACTAGAGAGCATAGCAATAAATGGAGTTGTCCTTAAAATGATAAACAGTATCTATTTTAAACCACCAGCAAGGATTATATGTAATGTGGATAAGCTAAAAACATTCCCAACAAGATCAGGGTGAACCAAGGATGCCTACTATCATCACTATCATTCGACAATGTACTAGAAATGTTAGCTTTAGCAATCAGAGAAGAAAAAAATAATTAAAGGAATTAGAACAGGCAATGAGGAAGCAACACTATTGCTCTTTGTGGATGACTTGATGATATACCTGGAGAGAGAATCAACTAAGAAACTACTTGAAATAATTATCTTCAGCAAAGTTATAGGGTATAAAATAATCCCACATAAATCATCAACATTTCTTTATGTTAACAGCAAAACCCAGAAATAAGAGATAGAAAGAGACATTCCATTTAAAATAACTTAGAAAATATAAAATATTTGGGAGTTTACCTCCGAAGAAAAACCCAGGAGCTATATGAATACAATTACTAACACTTTTCATGCAAATAAAGTCAGATCTAAACAACTGGAAAAATATCAATTACTCAGGGATAGGCTGAACTAATATGTCAATATTTTATTGATGATGAGGACTTAAAATTTGATACTTATTGTTTCAGTATAGCTACCCTAACTAAATATCAATCTTTATGAAACATTAAGAAACATAGCTTAGACACTAGAACGGACTTTTAAAATCATGCTGTCTAACCTCATTTTAGGTCTAACCTGATTTTAGAGGTGAAGAATCTCAATTCCAGCTAGAAGGGAGAAGTGACTTTTTTCAAAATCATAGGGATATTAGATTAGTGAGAATGTCAAATTTCAAATCCAGGATTTCTGCCTCCAAATAGAATGTTCTTTCTACTACATCTTTCAGTTCTTTTTTGTATTAATTACTCCATATTCATTTGGTTTTATCTTTTATTAGTGCAACTGGTATAGGGCTTGCTATTTACTTCTACTTAACATTTTTAAAAAATTTTTTAATTAAAAAATATTTTCATTTCTCTTTCACTCCTTCACCCCTCCACTTTAAAAAATGAAATGAAACCCTTGTAATAAATAGGCTTAATCAAGAAAAAGGAAGTTCCATGTTGGTCATGTCTTTAAAAATGAGTATTTCCCTCTATTTAGTCTACCACCTTTCTCTTGGGAGGTGGATAGTTTTCTTCATCATCAGTCTTCTGGAATCATGATTGGTCATTGCACTCATCAGAGTTCTTAATTAAGTCTTTTAGAGTTATTCATTTTTACAATGTTGTTACTGTAAAAATTGTTCTTCTGGTTCTGCTCACTTTTCTCTGTATTCATATTGTTAATTTCAGTCCTTGATTCCAACCTATCCAATTCTTTTTAGGTCCCAGTTCTGTCATTCAGTGTATTAACTTGCTTCTCCATCTTTGTGTAATCCACTAAGTGATAAACATGACTTTCATGTCTTTATCAAAGTTAGGTGTTGCTTTAAAGATGGTGCATAAAAAAGGTGGACTCAGAATATAGTGAAAGATATTTGAAGTTAAGCAACTTTAATTTAAAATTCCTATTGTATGTGGATTCGTGATCTGGTTCCCAACTTATAAGTAAATTTTGAAAACCTATAGAACTTGCAGGGACCTTGGAAATCTTTTCTATGCTCTTGTTCTATGAAATGAGGAAGCCTGAAGCCCAGAGAGGGGATGTAGCTTGTCAGGAGGGTACAACCAGTAAATGTTAAAATCAGCATAGGAATGCAGGTTTCCTGAATCCTTTTCCGGTGCTGGCCATACCGTATCAAATAATCTCTCAGGCGAGAAACAGAGTGATTCAACAAGAGTTTATAACTCATCCTAAATTGAGATATAATGGCCTCATGTGCCTGCTAACGTGGAGAGAAAAAATTAGACAGAATCAAAGTTGGCTCCCTACCCTTAGGGACCTTAGAAATCATCTAGTACAACTTCATTTCACAGATGAGGAAATTAAAGTCCAGGGAAGTTAAATGCTTCTCCAAGCTTGTTTAGGTAGTGTCAGAGGAAAGATTTGAACCCATATCCTTTAGCTCTGTAACCTATTCTTTTTCTACCATATCATAAGGTTGGCTCCCTTTACAAGTGTAGAAAGATATTGCTGTCTCTTTCTGATCCTGACTGACTACACTTGACCCTCTGAGTCCTAGGGTATCTTAAAAAGTTTTGTTCTTTTTTTATGGGGGTCTTTTCTTTACTAAAATTGCCTCAAGCTTTTACATGCTGTGTTTCCTTCCTCCATTTTTAGACACTAATGACTAGCACTCCAGTTTCATTTAAGCACTTAATATCAAAAGGATGTTTATTTCTAAAGGAGAGCAAAAACAAATGCACAAACATTTCCCCTCAGTACCTCAAGGATCCACATTTAGTTTAGTTAACACATAATTTTGGTCCCACTAAGTTCACATTCAAATGTGGCCTGACTATTGGATGAGTCCTCAATTAATTTCCACTGGAATGATAGCCAATGGTCACTCCTAGAGGTCACTCCTTGCTCCCCTAGGCATTGATTTGGGGCTTGCTACCAAACTTGGCCTGGGCTCTTACTCCCATATTCTTGTGGCTTCCTCTCCTAATAGTGAATCTCATAAGATCGGAGCTTCCATTCCCTTTCCCTAAGACAGAAAAAAGAACAAATGCAGAAACTAGGAACCCATGCCCTTTCCAGAAGCCACATGTTTCAAAGGCTTCTCTCCTTATAGCACTGTCTTTCACCAAATGCTATGAAACGAATCCTGTGACCGGAGGTCAGCTGAATAGAGAAAGATCAAAAGGGTTAGGCAGATATTTACCTGATCTTTTGAAGACACTCCCTTTTCTAACCACACAGCTAATTGAAAAACAATTCTTCTCTACCCACATTTCCCCAACCACTTGGGACTAGAATCAGTCAAAGAATATCTACATATGCTCCATTGTTCTTCCAAAGCACTCTTCAGGATGTAGTCTTCTTCATATGAGGAAATGCCAACCTAGGCACTCTGTTTATGTACCAGGCTCCTACTATGTATAGAACAATATGGATATTCAGATGAAGCCTCCAGAGATTTTCTGAGGAATGAAGGGAGAGGGGAAAAATATGTTAAAATTTCATAATGCCATTTGTGTTTAAGAGAACAAAGAAATGAAAACTTGGAAAAATGTTGTGTGGGCAATTAGGCATCTGGGCTTTGTACTCTCTGTCATTTCTTGGATCAAATCCAGCCATAGCATTCAAGTCTAGCCAGGGGAGAGGTGAGAGATGGAAACTAGTTTCCAGTGACAACACGAAAGCATCATTCCCTTGCAAAATATACAGTAATATCCTACTCATTACGCTTGTTCAGTGGCATTACTTTAGTCATGGTGTGGTCATTTCAGTGGCTATTTAGAATACCCTTACTTCAGTGTAACATTTGTAAAACCCTTTGAAGCTTCCTAGAGGAGCTAAAGCAACTAACATGGGCTTTGTGTACTTTTGGAAAAGTCGCCAATTTTCCTGATATACAATGTCGTCTAACAAAAGTTCCAAGTTTCTCTTTTAGATCAATACCTTGTCTTTTGGCCAAGAACACTGAAGGGAAGAGAGTCTGTAGGGAGACTATTGTCTCTTATTGTGCATTCCTAATGGTGAACAACATTTATCTTGATACCTTACCAATACCATTTTTCCCATCTTACATTTAGATTAGGTGGAGCATAATATTTGCTGAGATCCACTACTAATTTAAGCAGGAGCTGACTCTTAAATAGGCTTAATGCCTTTCTTATAAAAGCATGAGGTTCAGATGCCAGGCACGTAGCATAGTTTTGGAAAATATGTTATTAATATTTTATTGTAGGGAAAAAAATTGTTTCCTTGGTACATTGAGTGATTGTTGACCTTTTTCTTTTAAATTTACTCTTAACATTTCAGTGGAACATGTGCCGAAAAGGTCACTGGCTGCATTCACAACCTTCCAGAAATTAACAGCCCTGTTGTCAAATTGTATTGTGGACAAATTAGTTTGTTTGATCTCTCATTATCTACTAAATAAATGGCTATAACTGAGGAGAAAGGGATTCAAGATGGAACCAGGGACATATGGAATATCCTCCCATATGTCAAGGAAAAGAGTTCCTGGGTGTGTTTACTTTTTCTTCTGCTGTACCTTTGCTTATGAACATTCATTGTCTATCAAGAAGACAGAGCACAAGGAGTTGACTTTCTGTCAGTGTGTTCAAAAAAAGAACTATAATAAAGATAAATAGTAATAATAAATTACACTTCCATAGTTCTTTAAGATTCACAAACCAATTTCCTTACAATGTTCCTTTGAGGCAGATGATGCAAGTAATGTTAACCCCATTTTATAAATGAAGAAACTAAGCCTCAGGTTAAGTGACTTGTGTATAGTCAGACACCTAGTAAAAGTCAAAGCTGGCATTGGAATTCGTCAGTGATGATTCTCAAGGTGGCATGCTTTCCATTGTTAAACCAGAGGAGAAGAACAATTTTCATTGTTTTCAGGAAACTGTAACACTTATTTACGGACAGCAAAGATCTCCCAGAAACAAGGGTCCACCTTTTTAATACAGATATTTTAACAGCATTGTTGCATATTTATAAGACAGGGAAGTCTACAGTCCCCAAAGAATTAAAAATTAATTATCACATAGAGGCTAATGGAGAGGCATAGGGTGGGTGTGAGCAAGCTGCAGCAAATCATAAATAAGGAACTATCAAGGAAAAACAAAGTAAAGGATGTCATTGAAGGATTGTATAATTGGTGGGAAAAACAACTAAGCTGGTATTATGGGAAGAGTGAGCAATAACAACCAGTGGATAGCTTGTGTGTTCAACTGACACCCTTATGTCATAAGAAAGAAAGGAACTTCTCAACCCTAGCATATTGGCAGATCCTTCCTGCCTCTCCCACCCACCAGTAATGAACTTATAATATATTATGGCCAAAAATCACACTCAAAGGTCAGATATCGATCGCCTATCTGCATCATTAAAGGAATAATATACTTCACTGAAATCATAGATCCATTTGTATATTTGAGAAAGAGATAGATGGTTAAACAAATGGCTCTTTTGAATAATTAGAAAATGATTTTACCAAAAAAAAGAAGATGGAGGAGTAACCAAGAAGACATTAGTAACTGGTTGTCCATATGCCAACTTATAAATAATTGTAAGAATGGTCTGTGTATACAGCAAGGGTATCATTGATGAAAATATCAGAATAGAAGCAGAGGGCTTTTTCAGATGATTTTCTATCTCAGACCACATATTTATAGTTACACAACTCACTCGAGATGTATAGAGTGTATTGTTTATTCTCCATAGCACATTTTCTATTTGGTGGCCTCAAAAATAGCATCTGACATATTAGAATATAACATAGCTTTAAAGACCCCTGGAAAAACATATCACCAAAGAAGCTATTGTCACAGTCTTTAATAGATATGACTTTGGAGATTATTTTGTTCAAAAACATATTGAGTCATTAAGCAAGACATTAAGCAGGGAGATATATTCAGTTAAAGTGTTTATTAGTGATAAGTAGGCTTTCCTAGTTAAATTTAAAGCAAATGAAGGATTTCCAATTGATGGTGAGGTTCTCCAAATCTTCTTATTTTGCAGGTGACAAACCAAATGCAATGGAATAGAGTGCTAGGCTTTCAATCAGATCTGTTTTCTTTTTCTTTTTTTTTTATCTTGCCTTCTAAAAAAACCTTTGCTAACAGTGTCTCAGTCTCAGTTTCACCATATGTGAACAAAATATAAACAATAATAGCACCTAACTCACAGTATTGTTTTAAGATTCAAATGAGACCATTTATGTTTTGTAAATCTACAAGCATGATACAAATTTCAGCTACTACTACTACCACCACTACTATTACTACTACTACTACTACTTATTATTATTATTATTATTATTAATAGTAGTAGCCCTAACTAATTGACCTCCAGAACACTATGAATTCTGCTCAGTGAGAACTATAATTATTCAGGGCTAAATTCTTAATCTTAATTGGATATAAAAGTCACACTAATTCACAATCTCAAATACTGCCCAGATTAGGTAATACTTGAATCTCATTTCTAAAGGGTATTATCACACTTCCCATGATGAAGTAGAAGTTAGATGGGTATAGAATTATGACAAAAATCCTGGTCTTCAGGTGTTTCAGTTGATTTGCCAGGTCAATGATAATGACCATTGTTGACTTATAATAGTTTTTGGCCCATCCATGGCTACATATTTATTTACCATGGAATATTGATATTGAGGTAATGTTTCTTCAGTTCTAATTATTGTTCTTTCACTTACTTCTTATGTGGCCTGAGTGAATTCACATCCTTTCTGGGACTCATCTGTAAAACGAAAGAGTTGGATTACATGTCTTATAAGGTCCCTTCCAGTTCTAGAACTATAAATCCATGAAATGCCCTTTTTTTTTCACTCAGTCCTAGGTTCTCAGCCCTGAGTATTCCATTAGCACATTAGCATAAGTGCCCTTCTCACAGAACTTTCTACCACCTCCACCTTATCCTTAAGGGCTTGAGGATTTCAGGGTTCATCATGACTTAGGCCAAACTCTCTGGTTGATAGTCATCTCCCACTTCTATGTAACTATATCTGACCAGGATAGACTATCTCCCAACCACAAACTAAATTTCCCATAGGCACAAGAATATCTAGCAAGGACTTGACTTATAGGACGCTGAGAGAGCATCAAATGAGTATCAACTGGCACCAGAAGAGTTACAAATCACTACTTTAGGATTAAGGAAAATCTAGCAACTCTCTAAATTAGAATATTGCTCCTAAAGATGAGATACGATGACTATTTTTCAAAAACTATAATCACTAACTTAGAATGCATTAATGGTGTGCTTTGAAAATGGGTTATTCTAGTATGTAATGGCAGATGAAAATAATCAAAAGTCGGTACACATGGGATATTTTTACAACCATAAAAATATTGACCAAAGAAGAGAAAATTGAAACCATGCATTTTATATTGCAGAGGAGTTTTATTTTACAACTAACTTCATTAATATCTCTTTCTTCACTACACATTATTCTCCAATATATTCCTCCCCTTCTACCACACAGAGAACCCTCACTTAGAACAAAGAAGAAAGGGGAAAAATCATTAAAACTAATAATAGCTAATTCAGGGTTGACAGTATATGTAGTACTCCACACCTATAAACTCTCATCTCTGCTAATAAGGGAAGGATATGCATTATCATATCTCTTATCCAGGCCCCAGCATGGTCATAGTTATACAGCTTTGAGTTTTGATTTTTTTAAATTTACATTGCTGTAGTCATTTTTCTATTTCTGCTTATTTCACTTCCTATTCATTTCTATCTTCCTCTACCACCCTGTGTTCTTCTTATTTGTCATCTTATGCTTCAGAAATATTCCATTAAATTAATATGATATAATTTGTTTAGCTTTTCCCAATCAATGGTTATCTACTTTATTTCAAAGTCTTTGTTGTTACAAAAATACTGTTATAAATATTTGATGTATATTGGACTTTTCTATCATTGACCTTTTTGGACCACATGCCTAGGAGTATGTTCTTTAAGTCAAAGGATATTTCACTTTCTTAAAATAATTTTAAATTGATGGCATGAATGATTGGGTCAATTTGTAGCTCTCCCAATAGTGCTTTACTGAGTTTCCACAACCTCTCCAACATTGGCTGCTTTTAACTTTTATCAGCTTTACAAATTTGCTCTGTGTGACTAAAAAAAATAAAAAATTGTATTGATTTGCATTTCTCTTATTATTAGAGATTAGGATATGTTTGTTAATAATTTGCAGTTTTTGAGAACAATTGTTCATATCCTTTACTTATACATTTGGGAATGGTTTTTCGTGTTACATATTTGATTACCCTATAAATTTTGGATATCAGATCTTTATCAGAGATAATTTGAGGTATTTTTTTTTCTTTTTGGAAGGGGGAAGGAAGGGCAATTGAGGTTAAGTGACTTGCCCCAAGTCACACAACTAGTAAGTGTTAAGTGCCTGAGGCCAGATTTGAAATCAGGTTCTCCTGACTCCAGGGCCAGTGCTCTATTCATTGTGCCACCTACCTGCCTCTAATGTATTTTTTTAATTGATTATTTCTATTCATATCACAGGTCTTTGTAGATGCAAAAATATCTTAATTTCAAACCATTTTATCTTGCAATCACCTCCATCCTTTGTATAATTAAAATTTATTCTCCTACCCATAGGCACGAAAGGTCTTGGATCTGATTCTTTTAAAATTTTTTATGGTTATATCTTGAATATTCAGGTCACATATTCATTTGGTACTTAGTATGGTATGTGGTAGAATATGTTAGTCTAAACATAATTCTGCCAAATAGCTTCCCTATTTTCCCACTAGTTCTTGTTATACAAAAATTTATTTCCCAAATAACTTATGTTCTCAAGTTTATTAAATACTGGATTGTTGAGTTCTGTTGATTTTCATTTATCCTTATCTTTAGAGGAGTTTAATTTTAAAATCTTCACTTCATAATAAACTTAATAATACATATTGCTTTTTAGTATATTTGTTTCCAAAAATGTTTCTATTAAATTAATCTTTGTAACTAGAATGATAGTTCTCCATTTACTTGCATTATAATTTCCAAAATTCATTACTTATGTGTTAGATGGATCTGTAGTGAGCCATTGTCATTCTCACACCACCCTTATTTTCTCCTTCAAACCCTTCTACTACTTCTGGCTGATAGAGGAGGAGAGTTAGAAGCTTAAGAAAATCTAAAATGGCAGATGAGAGGTTCTGAGAGATCCAACAAGATCATCTTTCACAGAGAATTATTCTATAGAACAAGGAAGAGGAAGAATGATAGTATGGAGTGATAAGGAAAGAAGAAACCAGGAAAATCTACCAGTTATCCAAAAGGAGATAGGGGACATTCAAAATGGACAACATAAAGTCCATGAAATATGCTGGCAACTGAGTAATGCATCATTTTTGTTAAAGACTGCTGGAAGCAATCAGCTTTTCAAAACTGCCTCAGTTGGAAGGATTGGTGAGCCTCAGCTGGCACTGATAGTAATAACTTAGTTTAAACTCCAGCCATCTGGTAAACCCCTGTAGTTGTTGACCAGCAATCAACACCCAAGTTTGAGCCAGCCTAATTTCCAGTTCTCTCACTGTTCAGATTGCCCTCTTTTGGATATTCTCCAGGTTGACATAGTTTTTCCTAAAATGTTGAACCATTAAAATGCAAATCTTTCTTGAAGGGCTGATGCATTAAGCCATTATCAGACATTACCATTTTTCTCTGGGAATTAGTTGATAACTGAGAACAGGTTGTTGTGAGTTTTTTTTTTCTATCCTCTTAGTGGCATCCCTGATGCCCCTTCTTTCATCATGTGTGAAAACAAATGTCTGTTTGCAAAGGACAAGCCATTGCTTTAATGTAATGAGAAGAATATTGCTTAAAGGAAACTTTTTCATAAATCCTTTGGTAATTCAGAGAACCCTTTGGTGAGGATAAGAACTTTCCCTTAATCCTTTCTATAATTTGGGATTTTTAATCTCTCTAGTTTCTTAAAACAGGGTTCCCCTGTCGTCAACCTTAAGTATCCAAATCAGATATTAATCATAATGAAATCTGGAAGTAGAACCTGAATAGATTTTGTTTTGCCTTTTCTAACCACCTCTCCCCTGCCCTTCCCCAGTCCCACATTCCTCAAAGGCCCACACAGAAGTGGTAATAGTCTGTGTAGTCTGTCACTGCCCAACATTTTCAAAGCTTCCTGCATCTTAGCACCTTGTTAACAGGCTTGCAGAGCCACTGAAGTCAATTCTGTTGGATGTACAGGATTTGCTTTGAAGTTTGTAATATTATTAACACAAGTCCTGCAAATTGACATTATGACCAAGCATGCATAGCAGATTAGAGGCAGTTACCCTCATTCTAGGGAAGGGTTCTTTTTCTTTTAAGTGCAACATAATGAAATTTCAAGCCATTTAGAGTCAGAGATGAAATACATCAGACTTTTAATTTATGCAAAGACAACAGACAGTCTTCTAAGAGGCCAGAAAATGGATGGAGCCCAGCCAATAAGCCCCCTGGCAATGACATTCTCTTTGAGGGAATTGCAGTTGGGGTTCAGATCAGGAAAGATCTTTTCTGTAAGCTCATATCAGCTATGAATGTAGGAGAAAAAAATTAAAGCCTGTTTCAGTTCAATTCAATAAAGATCAATTAAGCACCTACTGCATTTGAAGCATTGCTCGGTACCAGGGATACAATGATGAAATAAGATCCAGGTGATATCCTCAAGGAAATTATATTCGAAAAGATGAGATTATATATACATAAAAATAAATCATAATACAAGACCAAATGGAAGCTTATTCATCTGAGAGACCAAACAGGGTAGTACATGAAATCTGAGGGTATATCACTTTTTCTGGAGGGATCAGGGATTGATTGATGTAGAAGATTATTGTAGGAGACCCTCTGAGACAGGTCTTGAAAAAAGGAAAGGATTTTCAGAGGCAATGATATGAAAGAAATCTGTTCTAGAAAGGGGATGGAGTGTGCAAATGAAAGCAGAATAAGCTTGAGTAATGGTTTATTATTCCACTTAAGCAATATTCCTTTGAAAAAGCTATACTATATCATGCCTCTAGAAACCTCATCATCTCTTATTTTTCATCTGACAAACCCATCATCCATAATCATCTCCTTCAAGACTGTAACAGCCTTGGTATTTACACACTCATCAATACCCTTGGTACCCTCTACCTCCCTGATTGGATGACTGGAGGGAGGAATAAAGAACTCCTTCCAAAACCTCCATTTAAAGAGGGATCCCATTTAAGCCATCTCTTCATTTCCAGCCTGGCTGTACGACTTCAGACTGTATTCTATCATTCCCCTTTACAGCTTCTTTTTGTGTGTTGCCTTCCTCCCCATTAAACTATAATTTCCTTGAGGTGAAAGACTCTCTTTTTCATATTTGCATTCCTGGTGCTTAGTAGAATGCCTGGCACATAGTAGGTACTTAATGTTAATTGAGTGAATTACTAGCATGTAGAATAAGTGGAAGGAAGTAGTATGAAAGACTGGAAAGGTAGAATGGAGACAGATTCTGGAAGGCCTTAATTCCATGATGATAGTCATACTAATTTAATAGTAAAGAATGAGTCACAGAAGGTTTGTGAGAGGGATAATTTTAGTGAGGCATCATGGTACAGTAGAAAGAATTCTGAATTTAGAGTAAAATGATTTGATTTGGAATCATAATTTTGACATATACTACTAGTATGACCTTAGGGAAGTCAATTAGCCTCTCTGTAGTGTGGATATCTCAATGTGACTTGAAGGGATGGGGAAAAAAGACACACATATACATATATTCACACCTATGTGTGTGTATGTGTATGTATTCTCTCCTACCCTCACTTTCTCCCAGAGATACTCCAATTCTTCAAGGAGAGAATGCATTTATTATTTTTCATTTCTATTATCATTATGCTTCTGAAGTTTCAGTTATACAGCTATTTTTCCTACCAGCACCTCCAGTGTTTGAGACCATCAGGGCTTACTTAAACTTCACTTTTCTTGGTTGCTGGCTGTAAGGAGAGGATATACCAATGATTAATCACACTTCTATTTCACATTACCACAACTGCCTTTTCTTTCCCAATTAATATCTACACACTTATTCTCCCTCCTTCTTAGTGTTTTGATAAATGCCTTCACTGGACATGTTTGCCTGAGTGATAAGGTTATCTCCAATTGATCATAGTCTTATTCTGCATTTCAGACACAATTATGTCTCCCTTTTCAGATATCTCAAGACAGTCTCTTGCTTCTCCACTGGAGATCTCTAAGCCAACTTAAATTAGGCCAGCTATAGCACTACTCACTCTAGTCCACGATGGAGCAATGGAGAAGGGAATATATCTATACCTACATATGTCTATATAAATGTAGATTAAAATGCCATTTTCCTATACTATATTAATAACATATATAGAATGTTATAGTTTGCAAAGTTTTGCTCAATAACTCTGTTGGGTTAGTAGTATAAATATTATCTTCCCCATTTTAAAGATAAGATTGTTAACTGAGACTTTGAGAGAGGAAGTTTAGACCTATTATCACACAGCTGATAAAGTGTCTGAGTTGATATTCAATTTTGGATGTCCTGACTCAGTTTAGAACTCTATTCACATTCAACTATGAGCTTCTCATTAAATTGTGAACTCTTTCATGACAAGGACTGACTTTTGACTTTTTTTGTTTTACCAGTGTTTATAATAATAATAATATTTATATAGCACCTAATATATGCCAGGCATGGTGCTAAATGCTTTACATATTGATTCTTCCAACAACCCTTAGTGATAGGTGCCATTATTATACCCATTCTATAGATAGGGAAACTAAGGCAAGAAGAGATCAAATGACTTGCCCAGGTTCAGAGAATTAGTACATGTCAGAGGATGGTTTTGAACTCAGATCTTCATGACTCCAAACACTCTATCCACTGTGGTAAATTATTATTGATGGAGTAACCATTCAATCACATCTAACCATACAACATTTCCTGTGAATATACGAATCTTCAAAACAGGTTCCCTTTGAAAGGAAAACTCTCTCTCTCTCTCTCTCTCTCTCTCTCTCTCTCTCTCTCTCTCTCTCTCTCTCTCTCTCTCTCTCTCTCTCTCTTTCTCTCTGTCTCTGTCTCTGTCTCTGTGTGTGTGTGTGTGTGTGTGTGTGTGTGTGTGTGTGTCTCTGTCTCTCTCTCTCCCTCCCTCTTTCCCTCCTGAAAAATTAATTACAGAACCCAGGTTGTATGCACTCTGCTCCTGAACCTGTCCGTGGTTCTGAACCTACACAAGCAACCATGCTAGTGTTAGTTAATATAGTAACTGTTTGCACACTGCACATTTCTACAATTGTCCCTTAAGATAGTTTAGATAGGGAAAGGTATGTGTGTGTTTGGTGTATAACTTGTATGTATATATATATATAATAAAAATTATATATATAAATATATAATAAATTGTATATATATATATATATATAACTTTGTATAACTTATATTTGGATCTATACAGTAATATTTTTTGATAGAATTGTCTGTTTCTCATAAATCAGTCATTTCCATTTTCTAAAAGACTTAAACGATGCTTATTATTTTTATTTATTTTATTGAGATTGTTTTGTAGGCTAATACATTAAAATAGAGAAAAGGGAGATCACTTGTCTTTGTGATTTTTAATCATTATTCAAATGGAATAGCATAGCCTCTTTTTTCCAATAAATGTTTGAGGATAAATTGCCAATGTCTGTTTTGCCAGAAAATCCATTTTTATGACTTGGTCCTGATCCCAGCCCATTTGGTCAGGACAAGATTTTACTGCATATGTATTCATGAATATGCTAATACATTGACACATCTGATTTCTGTTTAGACTTCTACTAGAAGGATAATAATTTGGTAATTTAAGTAAGACTTGGTACCGTCCACACAAGAACATTTTGACTAAGCTTATATAAAAGCACTGAATTCAAATAGACTTATGAATAGTCAAACATATTTTTGTTTAATAGACTTGATGGAGGTTAAATATCTCAATAATTTCCAGTCTATATTTTAAAAAAATCTGTTTTCCATGTGACATGATAAGTCATAGTGTCATAGATCAAAAGTTGGAATGCATTTCAGAAGCCATGTAGTTCAACTCTATCTTTTTATAGATGAGGAAACAGATTTTATGTGGCTTGCCTATGAATACCCAGGTAGTAAGTAGGAAAGTGGGAGGTGAACCCAAGTTATCTGACTCTAGGGTCTTTGTTCTCTCCACTCCATCACATTGTCTTCTTTGGGTCTGAGTCTCTTTATTTGTAATAATCTAGTGGTTAGACAAGATAATTTTCAATGGCTTTTCCAGTTCTAAATCCTATTATTTTAAGTATAAATGGAGAAGGAATTTATGTCTATGTCTATATCTAATTGTCCTCCTTTATTTGACCATCAGTGTGTTGTTTCATCTTTAGCCATACAATGTGGATACATAGATGTAGTGTTGTTGTTTTTTTATTATTTCCATTTCTCCTTAAAAATGTTTAATTGGCTAATCATTTTAGGTCATAGTTCATGACTTGGTCATATGCATGAAAAGAAGACAACCATTCCTAAACAGGTTCTTATTTTCCCAGGCACCCAAGGTTAATGGTAATGACACCCTAGACTGGCAATTTAGAAACTTAATTTTTAGATCTTTCTATGAAGACTCACATGTTTAACACAGCTTATGTGTTTCATGGTTGAAGAGATGATAATCAACTTATTCACAGTATTTGGTTTGAGTTACTTTTTCTAGTAAAGGATTTAGGTTGATTTTACTGTAATTTCACTGAACCACAGAATCTCAGAGTTGGAAAGGACCTTTTAGATCACCTAGACCAAATTTTCTTGGATGGAAACTTTCTCTTCAATATTATTTACAATTGTTAATTCAGCTTCCACTTAAAGGACATCTAGGGTTGAAGAGCTTAAAAAAATGTTCCCTGCTCACACAGTCAATTCCACTTTTCTATAACTGATTATGAGGAGGAGAATTCTATATTGAACTAAAATTTGCCTTTTTGTGTCCTACCCTAGAATAGGCCCTTGTTCTATCCTCTGAAATAGCTAGCCAATGCACAGAAAAACATGTATTGATGACCAGAGAAACTGTCTGTGATTCTGAACCTGCCCACACAGTTAGGCTGCTATTAGATGGCATAGTCTATGACTATAGATACAGATTCAATAGACATAGTGTTTGCACCCTCCACACTTCTGCCAAGTTAACTCCTTACATATTTGGGGAGATGCCCCAGGGTACAGTTGAGCCCATGAAACCCATCAATAATACCTTGCTAGTTTTCTTAGGAGGTGTGGAATAGTTAATAGGCTGTTGGACTTGAAGCCAAGAAAATATAGACTTAACTCTGACCTCTGACATTTATAAGCTTTTATAATTTGGCCAACTCTCCAGTATCTCTAAGCTTTATTTTCTTCATTTGTGAAATGGGATATCTGTAGTACTTATCTCATAGGGTTGTTGTAAAGGTTAAATGAAATCGTGTTTGTAAAGCATCTTGCAATTATTGAGAAGAAACAAGGTATAGCGTAGAGGAGTTGAAGCCTTGGCCTATGGGCCACATTTGACCCACAATACTTCCAAGTGTGGCCTGAACCAGATTAAAATATAATTGGGAAATATTTAACAGAATAAATAAAAATACAATGTTGTTGTTGTTTAGTCATTTTGGTCATGTCTGACTTTTTGTGATCCTATTTGGAGTTTTCTTGGCAAAGATACTGGAGTCATTTGCCATTTCCCCTCCCCCTTCCCCCCCCCCCCCCCCCGGGGCCACCCAGTGATTGATTGCCCCTAATATCCCCCAACCACTCAGTCGCTTTGAATCTGCTCAGCACTAATGATCAGATGGAAAGATAGAAACCCAGAGCTCTGTGCTCTCTATTTGGGTATGTATTCCACTGTACATCTGCACCCCTACCACCTGTGCTTGTGTGTTTCTGGACTAAAGGGTTGGGGAGCTGCTTACTTGCATGTCTCTGGGTAATAAACTATTTGACTTATTCTTTGCATGCTTGTGTTCCTTCTCAGTCCCTTGCCCATGATCTTCTCTCACCAATATGTCTTATAGACTTTAAATGTCAGTTATTATAATAATTATTAGTATTATTATGGTTACTGATTATCTCTTAACATAACTGAGCATGAAATCAAACAGTGACTCTAGATGAATATAGTGTGAGTGAGATTTTGATGGCCCTATCTTCCAAAGAAACTGTCATCATACTGAATGGTGGTCAGCTCTCCTTTCCCTAGAATTATAAATATATATGTTCTCCTGTCCAGTCCCCTGGGCACCTATATGTTTTATATCCTGTTTCTAAGAGAGTATGTTTCCCTTGTAAAGCCCTGCTTGTCTATTCATGTCTGTGTAAGGCTATAGGTATTTGGAGAATCATCCTGACTTAGTAAAGCTACCAGAACTCTAAGGTCAGTAGAGTTTTGACTTAGCCTTTTTTTGCCTCTTGTCTGTATCTCAAAGTTCTAAATCTTAATCTACTATTAGAAGGAAGAATCTGGTGAGAAGTTGAACTTGTCACATTCATTATTACCTCTGCATTATCAGTATTGATTGAGTTTTGAGTCTATCCTGGCTAAATTCCTTCATTCCTTTAATAGCCATTTATTCAGTACCCACTATCTTCAAAGTACTGTGAAAATACCTGCATTTTCAAAAAAAAATCTACATCTCCCTTAGGCTATGCCTGGTTCATGTTTTCTCTCCTCTTTTATTTGCTTCCTTGCTCCTGAGGAGACAATTGTCAGCAAGGAAAGGATCAACAGTCCTGAAGTCAGTCATTAAGGAAAAGGAATGAAGCCGTAGTCATTAGCCTATGGGTGATTGGTCAATAGTTGTATTTTATTTGTTCAAAATAAAATTTTATTAACATATTTTCTTTTTATATCCTCTATATTTCTCAATGTGTCCTTCCTCTTGCCTTCTCAGAGAGTCATCCTTATTAAAAAGGAAAAAAAAGAGAAAAAGGAAACAGTTAAGAAAAATGTATTAAAAATATCTTACATTTTCCTATAGTCTTCTACATTTGTAGTTCATCATCTCTACAAAAAAGGGGGAGGAAGTACCTTCACATGCATTTCCTTTGGGGACAAGTTTGGTTATAATTTCATAGCATTCAATTTCAACAGTTCAGTTGTTATTCTTTCCATTTACCTTGATGTAGTCATTGTGTATATTGTTTTCCTGCTTACTGAACTTTGTATCAGTTCATATAAGTTTTCTCACACTTCTTGATGGCCATAATTTCTTATAGTGCATTAATATTCTATTATATTCAAGCAGCATGCCTTGTTGTTGAGTTTAAAAAAATTTTCTACAAAGTCTTATCAACTAAATGCCACTGCATGATTGAGAACAAGAAAATTAAAGCAGGTTCTCTGCAGCCTCTCTGTTTACACATAAAATATCTCCGACCAAGCAAAAAACAACATAATTATCCATCATTGTTAGCCCTAGATTGAGCATCTGGACCCTTTTTGTGTAGGGAATTTGCTTTAATTGAGCAAATAAGGAAAGAACTATTGCCAGTGCAATGTTACAGATGTGTATTTGCTAAATTGGGGAAGGTAGTTGGATGGATTCATGATTTCACCAGTTTAGGTTTTCCCTCAATTGAGGCAGATATCAACCCTTCCATGCCTTTTCATCTTATGCTATCCTCTTCCATGTTTTCCCATGTTCCCTCGCTAGAAATCTCAGGGAAGATTGTGTACTAGTCTAATTAATTATGCCCTGAGTGAAGACTATATATTCTGTAAAATGGGAAAGCTATTTTTTCTTTTTTTTTTTTTTTAAAGCAATTGGGGTTAAGTAACTTGCTCAAGGTTACATGGCCAATTGCCTCTGGGTGTGGTGCTGAGTATCTGAGCCCGGGATTCAATCCAGGTCATCCCAACACTGGAGCCGGTGCTGGGAAAGCTATTTTAAGAAGGGCAGGTAGAGGCTACAATGTCCAAACTAACAAAATGGACAGTCAGGACACTGATGACAGTTGACAGAGAATCCCCTGCAGCATTTATAGACCTGATAGTATTATCAATTCTATATAAAAAATACTCAAGGACATAGGAAAACAAACAAAAAAAGAAGTAAAAATTTTGAGCTTAACTTATTTTAATTACATGAGATAAATGCTTCATTGCTAGTTATCAAAGGCATACTAATGCACCAAAAGAAATTAAATGCATGTGAATTAGTTTGAAAATATTCCCTAGTCCCTGATATAACTCTAGTCATGAAAGCAAAATGAAACAGTTATATTACTGAAGTAGTAGATTGGTACACAAAGGTTCTGGTTCCCCTAACTTCCTAGCAGGTCTGCTTTTGAAACAGGGTCTCCCTTGAGGTTTCTCCATCTACTGCAACCATCAATGATCAGTGAGGTATAGGTATCTTTGACTCTGAACTTGCCTTTCAAGTGACTGTACTTTGAAACTCCTCCTGAAAGGATCAAATTTAATAGAAATGTAACATATACTTCTGCTGATAAATACATTTTCAAATTTATGGTTACTCAGAGTCTTGGTTGATTTAAATGAAAACAAACCCCAATAGCTTCCTCTCTATCCTCTCTCCCTAAGGATTCTCTCTGCTGCCCCTTAAACCATTGCCTGGCAACATGCAGCAATCACTTCAGGAAAGACATTCTCTTTTATGTATTTTGAATCTTGTCATGGTGCAGGATGAGAGTGAACCAGGTTATTGGATGAGCTGTGGATTTTACCAACTCTTGTTTCTCTGTCCAACTGTTTCTGTTAGGTGATTTATAATTAATTGAAAATATCGTGCTTTTAAGTTGACATCTGATGACCACAGGTCTTAGGAAAAAGAGACAAAACGTTTGTTGTTTCTCTCTCTCTCTCTCTCTCTCTCTCTCTCTCTCTCTCTCTCTCTCTTTTTGCTTTTCTGGAGAGGGTAAGGTAGGGCAATTGGGGTCAAGTGACTTGCCCAAGTGTTAAGTGTCTGAGGCTGGATTTGAACTCAGGTCCTCCTGACTCTAGGGCTGGTGCCAACTAGCTGTGTCAGGTGTGTTGTTTCTTAAGCATCTTTTTACAATTATTGTCCTCCTTGTGGTTCAATATCCTTATAAACAAAAGGATTTCCTTCATAAAGTGTGTTGCAGCTAGAGAGGAAAGTAATTATTTCAGCATCATCAGTGAAAAATTTTTCTCAATAAAGAGAAACATTTTTGAATCTTAATACTTACAGTTGTCAAAGCTATTTCACAGAAGGTCAAGGAGGACTGAGAATTCTCTCAGTAACTAAGGAGGGGTCAGCAATTGATGGGATTGGGAGGAACCTTCAGGTGTTATTCAGTGCTATACAACAATGCACTGATTGACAAAGGAGTAAAGAAAAGAATCAATGCATGTTTTCTGAGAGTCTGATAGTGTGATAATAACTCAGCTGCCTTTAATATGTTCACATTTACAAAACACCTTGTCCACCAACAATCTTGTGAGGTAGATGGCTGATGTTATTCTTGCCATTGCATGGATCAGGGAAATATATGGATTTGATCAATATCATATAGTAAATTTTTCAGCTTATATTTAAACCTAAACCTCATGGCTCAAAAGTTTTTCTTACACTACCTCTCTGCCTTCTTGGTACCAAATCCTCACTCAATGTCAAAAAATCCTTCAATTCTCCAACATTTTAAATTTGCTGCAAGTCCTGGTCCTATCATACATGGTAGGCCAAACTGAGCAATTTTCTTATTCATATTCTAATTCATAGCAGGCTATGAATTAGCATGTGGCAGGATTCATCAACAATGAGATCATCAATATGTAATACAGTCATTAACAATGAGGCCATTGATATGTAGTACTAATAGCAGATCTGGACAGATTTAAGTCTAGAAAAAAATAATTGCAGATGGATATATCATATATCTTCACATACTTGAATGCTTGTCATGTAGCTCAGAGTGCATTTATTCTGTTTGGTCTCAGACAGCAAAACTAAAAACAATGGACAAAAGTTACAAGAAAAGCAGAATTCACATTGAATGTGAGGGAAGAAAATGACTTGCTAAAAATTGGTGATATAAAGAAGTAGAATGGACTAAAGCAGGAGGTAGTGGATTCTTCCCATACCAACAGAAAAGGTCTTCAAGCAGAGATTATTTGCCCATTTGTTGGGTATATTGTAGAGGCATTTCCTGTTCATGTATAGGTGGAACTAGATGGCCTCTGAGGTCCCTTCCAATTCTGAGATTATGTGAGTTTATGAAGATGAATTCTATGGGAAATTCATTCAGCATCTCACCACAGCCCAGAGACACAGCTTTCTTATCAATGTCAATGAAAATGATGCATGAATATTGCTTGAAAGTGGGGGAAAGCAAAGTACTTATCAATTCAATAATTGAACTGACTCCATAACTTTTTATTTCTATTTTGTACCTTCAGAGGAGAAAATCACACATTTCTGTTTGAATTAGAGATGGCACTTTAAGTCCTAAGTATTCTGAATGATAACAAAAGACTTCAAGTCCCATTCATTCACATGATGATTCATAACTTGAGAATTCTTAAGAACCTGAACCACATCTTCCTTCCTCTCTTCACCCTCCAGACCCCCTCTTACCCCTTGTTGAAAGCAGCAAAGTAAAAAAGAATGCTGTATTTTAAATAAGAGGATTTGAGTTTGCATCTCAGCTCTGCCACTTACAACCTCTGTGATGTTGAACAAACAACTACCTCACTTGCTCATCTATAAAACTGATTTTGGACTAAATGGCCTATAAGTGTCTATCCTAGCTCTAAACATATGATCCTATAATATCAAGCTTCCCACTCCCCCACAGAAATGAAACATATTCTTGATCTAGTAGAATCTTTCCTAATATTAAATGTCATTTGGATTCAATAAGAAAAAGACTCATTATACCAAGGAAAGAGAGACAGAAAGCTTTGAGCTTGAATCTAGAAGTTGCCTTCAATCAATGAATGAAGGTGATGTCTACAATTTCTTTGATCTCCTCAAGGCAAGATACATTAAGCAAAAAAAAAAAAATTAAGGAATGGGCTAAGACTGAATACATTAAGAGACTGACATTCTGAAATCAAAACTGAATGGTAAGAGCCCATTTAAGGCAATTTACACTTATGTAATAGCAGTCTTAATGTACACTTTCCGAATCATAAAGTGAACCATAAGAGATTTCAAAAGTATGTTCACCAAAAGACAAAACCAAAGCCATAATGTAACATTAGCAGAACGTACAGACCATTACTTGAAGTTAACTAGAAAAAATGAAAACTTCATTATCAAAATAATAGAAGAGTATTGAGAGGCATTCTCAGAGCATAGGATAAATAGGTCAGAAACCTTTAGGAATATTTGAAAAACAAGTAGACATCCTTTCAACAAGCCAAGCTGATTACAGATATTGGATTTGTCAAATGCAGCCAAAACTGACTACCTCTAAAATAGCCTAGATAAAAGAATTGAGTAAAAAGTCCCTATGTGGGTAGTAGGCACATGACCTCCCAAACAATATGTTAACAGATTTGTTATTATTGTTCAGTTGTTTTTCAGTATTGTCCAACACTTTGTGATGCCATTTGAAGTTTTCTTGGCAAAGATACTAGAGTGGTTTGCCATTTCCTTTTCCAGCTCATTTGACAGATGAGAAAACTGAGGCAAACAGGGTCATGCAGCTAGTAAGTGTTTGAGGACAGATTTGAATGCAGGAAGAGGAGTCCTGACTTCAAACCCAGCACTCTACACTGTCACCTACCTGCTGTGTTACCAAATACACAACAGCAAATGGATGTCATACATGTTAGTTTGTAACAATGGAGGGGTTTATAATGGAAATTCAGAATCAGGCCTACTAGAAATTACAGAAAGTTTATACTTTTATCCTGAAATTGGTGATCCATGTAGATTATAAAAGGAAAATATGATGATGATGATAAAGCTGATATTTATTCAGTACTTTAAAGTTTGCAAAGCACTTTACAAATTTTCTCTCATTTTATCCTCACAGCAATCCTAGAAACTCATCAGCATATCATCTCAAACTATAAAAACTGAGCACCTACCGGATACTCAGCAAGTTATTTTCTGGTAGCTAAAATTTTTTATTAGAAGTTTTCTTTCTGGGGTGGCTAAGTGGTACAGTGAATAGAGCACTGGCCCTGGAGTCAGGAGGATCTGAGTTCAAATCCGGCCTCAGACACTAAACACTAACTAGCCATGTGACCTTGGGCAAATCACTTAACTCCAATTGCCCTGCTTTCCCCTCTCCAAAAAAAGCAAAAAAAAAAAAAAAAGAAGTTATCTTTCATAAACTATCATAGTAAAAATCACCATGCCATGAATAATGACCTCAAAACATCCTTGAGAATTCCTTCATTACATAGTAAAGTACTACAATTACACAGTACTGAAACTGAGCCCTTATTAGAGAATTAACTAATGCCTCCATTTACCCAGACATAAAATTGATGCATCCAAACCTAAAAACAATGTTTTAATATATTCCATTATGTCAAGTGCTCATAATATTTTCTCCAAGCTACATGCAATAAATACTTTTCAAAATGTGAAGATCAGCAGAGGATGTCAAAATCATGTGGCAATAAAATCAGGTACATGTTTTTTCCTGTTGTCCCGTCTGCTTCAGGAGTTGTAATGAAAATGTTTTCAGTGATCCTAGCGAGCATGAGTTTACATCCTAATAATTTATTCAACTGCAAAAATCAATAGTTTTATAAATCTATGGGATAGCCTCTAGAACATTAAATAAAAAGGAATAATAGTAGGTTATTGGCTTGACTCAGAATTGTTTCTATTTGGAGCACACTGAAAAGGATGAGAAAGACATGATAGTAATGTCCCCTTCAAAGTTCAATCTATGAACTCTACTTTTATTATTTGCCAATGTTAAATTATATCAAATTTAGAAACAGAAAGATGAGGACTTCATACCACTTTAAAATAATAATATCCTTGGCTCCAAATTAAACAACAATATTTCTCTGATCCATGTGGGGAAATGATCAGAAATGGCTATATTCCTATGCCCAAATGATATGAAATAGCAGAAATTGATGTGTTACTTAAATCTAATGAAGAAAAACAGAAGAACCAGAAGGCATTGAAAAATCTACTTTTAACAGAAACTCAGAAGTGTTATTTAAGAATGAAACAAATATTGAGGATAATGTTGACATCTCCAAAGATTTTGCAAAGATGGGCATCCTTAGATTGGAATTGTGAAGGGCTCTTTTAAAATTTGATAGCATGGATTTAACTAATAAATAAATAACATCAAAAAGTATCCACTACAAGCACAATATATGAATTTATTGTCCTGCAAGAGTTGACAGTGTATATAAAATGATTTTAAGATCTTCACACAATGAATAGAGGGATGAATGGATAATAAAACATTTAAATGCTGACTGTGTGCTTGGCACTATGATAAACTGTAGATATACAAATACAATTAGGATGGTCCTTTCCCTTAAGGAGCTCACATTCTAATGGTAGGCAGAAGAAATGAAGGAGAGCTGGAAAGCAGAGGTGGGGTTAAGGAGAGGTAAATACATAGTGGCATCATTTTGAAATCATCACTAAGAAGTCAAGTGGAGGCTTGGTTCTAGGCAAAACAAAGTGAAAGCTTACCAATCAGAGTCTAGAGCATTTCTAGGTACAGAATCCTAGAGTTCTGGTGGGACAAAGATGAACAGGATGATAATAATAATGACCAAAGTCTTATGGTTTAGAAATTATAGCTGAGGGGCGGCCAGGTGGCTCAGCAAGTAAGAGCACCGGCTCCAGTGTCGGGATGACCTGGGGATCAAATCTGGGCTCAGATACTCAGCACCACACCCAGAAATAACTGGCCATGTAACCTTGAGCAAGTTACTTAACCCTGGTTGCTTAAAAAAAAAAAGAAATTATAGCTGAGAATACAATCATAGGAGAAAAGGTGGAGCTGGCTAAAAATACTCCAAAGGCCAGGTATAAAATGCCACCACAGCACACATGGTTTTAGAAAATTATTGAAGACTTGAAGAAATATATCAAAAGATTTTTTCAACTTTTATTGCTCAATATTTATAATATTTGTAAGAAAATTATATTTTCTGAGCAGCAAAAAAGGGTGTTGTATAAAGAAGTATACAAGATATAAAAGAGGTATAAAGAACAACTTATTATTTATTTGCTTATTTTTATACAGGGCAACTACCCAAAACACATTATCTTTGTGTGTGTTTATGTACGAAGCTTTTGACATCTATCGACATCTAGTTCATTTATTCAGTAGAAAACTTCAACATGTCATTGACTATTAAACACAACATTAAAAAAAATTTGTATTATCAATCCTGGAAAATGTGTTTATCAGAAATTCTTGATATCCTTAATAAAAAAGGAAAGGGTTAGTCAAAATGTTAAAACATTATCACAAGTTAAAGTGGTGCAAAAAAAAATAAACAATTTCATATAATGAAAAATGATACTAAGGAGACTTGAGAAATACAAAATGAGGGTGAGAGAGAACTGAAGAAGGAAGATATGGAAAATGTCTAGTCATTTATGATTAAAATAACTCTAACACAATAAAAGCTAAGATTGCTTCAAGACAGAATGTGTATCATTCAGATGATGAAGAACAGAAGTATGTCAAATGAGGTAACTGAAATTCTAGATTCCTCGTAATACTGGTAGGTGGCACATGTGGATAAGAACTGTAATGGTTGGATAAAACACTTTACAGAGACACATGAATTACTATCAGAACAACTTTCTAGTTTCTGCTCTGTTAAAAGCATGATCTCAGCTTTCTGAACAGAAGGCAATACATATTTATGACCAAGTGATGACAGGATCAATGACCTTTCCAAATGCAGCCCAGTCATGTGTTTATGCACCACATAGAAAATATTTAAAGTTTATTGCTCAAAATATGTAAAAAAAAAACTTAGAATAAAGCAGTGTGTTTTCTGAGGAGCATAAAGGGGATGCTAAAAGACCTGGAAAAATGAAGAACTTGTTATATAGTCAATGATTATTAGACAAGCCACATAAAACACCATAACATTATGCTATGATTTTCATTGTCTTTGCCTCTGTTCTGAACTCATGGCTTAGTTAGGTATTGCAGATATATAAAATATGTCTAAGCATAGTGAGAATGCTAGAGGAGTTTATGTCAACATGGAAAACTTTTCCCTTTAAAATATGCCCCTATTACAATAATATCAAGAAGAATTGATATTCAGTGTGGCACTTTCCTGGGAGACAGTTTAAACCTCCTGTTATTTTCATATGAGAAAGTTGCACTAATCATTTGATGCACATACATGACTTTATCTTATGGGTTTCCATTAGTACCAATTGACATTGGTTTAAAAAGAAGATCAATAGATTATACAAGAATCAGATATAATAAAAATTAATTACCCAGTATTTGATAAACCTGAAAACATAACTTACCTAGGAAAATACTCCCTATTTGATAAGGATGACTGGGAAAACCGAAAACCAGTCTGGCAGGAATGATGCTTAGACCAACAATTGATGCCATTTTACATAAGAAATTCAAAATGGTTACCCTACTGAAATATCAAAGATTGTATTATTAAAAAAGATAAATATCACATATTGTTCATACCATGTGAAGATGACCAAACAAGGGATAAAAGTGATTGTAAGAAGTAAAATAGGAATTTTGATTGCATGAAATTGAAGAACTTTTGCACAAATAAAATTAATGCATCCGGCATAAGAGGAGACACAGTTGACTGGCAACATATCTTTGTATTAAGTTTATTGGATAAGGGTTTGGTATTCAAGATATAAGGAAAGTTAGCATAAATATACCAGACCAAATACTATGTTCACTAATAGTTGAGTAGTCAAACATATTAACAATCAGTTCTCCATTGAATCACAAACTATTAACATGCATGTAAAAGAATACTTAAAGTCACTAATAAAAAGTGAAGAAAAAACCCTCTGAGGTTTTGCTTTATATGCATCAAGTTAGCAAAGATGAAAAAAAATGAGAATAGTTAATGTTGGAGGCGTTATGGAAAGAAAATCACACTAAAACATTGTTGGTACAGTTGTAGAGTATAATTATTTGTAAACAATTTGGAATTATGCAAATTAGATTTTAATGGTATATTTTTTGATCCAGAATATTCTACTGCTGGTCATATACCGGAAGAAAGTCATTTTTAAAAGTCCTTATATACATCAAAATATTTCTAGAAATACTTTTTGTGATAGCAGAGAACTGGAAACAGTAGATGTCCATTGATTGGGGAACAGTTCAAAAGATTTTGGCATGTGAATGTAATGGAATATGACTTGCTGTAAGAAATGACAAATGTGATTATAGAAAAGCATGGAAACACTTACCCTGAACTAATGGAAAGTGAAGAAGACAGGGCCAAGTAAACGGTGTATATGATGACTACAACAATCCACATTGACAGAATAGTCTGTACAAAACAATTGAAAATGAATGTTACAAAATTATAAAGAACAAGCTTGAGGCCAAAGAAGATGTAAGAAAATACCCCCTTTTATTCCTTTGCAGAAGTGTTAGGGGTACACAAGTGTGGAACATTGCCTGTATTGCTAGATTCCCCTCCCCTTTTATTATAAGGGGAAAGGGAAGGGTACACATCAGACTATCTGAGGAGTGGTGAACAAGTCAAGGTTGGAAACAGAGCAAGCCAAAGTTCCTGAGTTGATTAGCAGTGGGATTATCTCCATCAGTGGCTGTATCACTTCCATTCTGAGTGAAAAAAAAATAAGGAATTAAATCCTAATCTTACTCATTTTCAGAAAGTTATAAGCATTGTATCTATCTGCATAATAGTTTTCATAATATTAAATATAATCCATACAGCATAAGAAGTGATGTGGTTGACTGGCAACATATCTTGGTATCAAGTTTATTGGATAAGTGTTTGGTATCCAAGATATGTAGGAAATTAACATAAATGTACCAGACCAAATAGTATGTTCCTAATAGTTGAATAATTAATAATCAGTTCTCAAAAGAATCACAAACTATTAATATCCCTATGGATGTTAGTATCAGGATAGTGACTTGTCTTCAGACACATTTCTATCTGAAACCCATCAGAAAAGATGAGTAATAATGACAACAGCAACAAAAATAGACATGGAAATAATGTTTTAAAATTTCTAAAGTGTTTAATATACATTGTCTTCTTTGTTTCTTTTAGGAAGAGTTGTAGAGTGAAAAGAGTATTGACCCTCAACTCAGGAAAAGCTGGGATTAAATCCTGTTTCATAGCCTTACTATGTAATTCTGAGCAAGTTACTTAATTTCTTTTAAGTATCACCTTTTACATCTGTAAAAAGGGGATAATTACAGCACCTACATCATAGGGTTCTTGTGAAGATGAAATGATTTAATGTTAGTCTAATGGTAGCCATCTCTGGAGTAGGGGGAAGGAGGGAAGAAAAAAAGGGAAAAAAAAACAAAGTTCACATGTTAACTCTAGTATATATTTAAAAGGAATGTCAAGTTGTACAACATCGAATTTCAAATTCGTGTGCAATCATCTTTTTGTTATGCTCTGTCTGGGAACTGCTTGTTTTATTCCATAAATTACAATTAAATATATATATTTACTTACTTATTTTAAAAAGCCGTGTGCCAGCCACTGTTATTCACTGGGGATCCAAAGAAATTCAAAAACAATCCCTGCCCTCAAGGAATTCATATTCTGATGATGAACACAAAAGGAACTAAATGTGCCTACAGAGTATGTAGACTATAATCTCAGAGCGAATGCACTAACAACTATGGGATCTAAGAAAGGCAGATGATGGAATCTGAAGGTAGTAGAGGAAGGAAGGAGCAGAGGTTAGGAGGGAGGGTACTCCAGGCATGGGGAATAGCCAGTGCAAATTCTGAGATGAAAGATAGAATGTGAGTGGGGGGAACCCCAAGTAAACAGTATAGCTGTAGAATCTATGGTTGTGAGTAAAAAGTGTAAAGAGTGCCAGAAATATAGGAAAGGGCTAGGTTTTATAGAGCTTTAACTACTGGACAAAAATGTTATATTTTATCCTGCAGCTAATAGGGTATTCATCAGAGTTTGTGGAGTGTCTTGTGTACATGGGGATTGGGAGTGACATCTTTGGACTTTAGTTTGGAAAGATCCCTTTGGCAGATAATTGGAAGATGGATTGGGATGGAAAGACTCAAGGCTAGAAGACCAATTATGGTAATAATGTAAGCCAGAGGTTTGGTGAGTCTATCTGAGAGGAGAAGATGTATATAGAAGAGATGTTGAAAAGGTAGACATGACAAGAATTGACAGCAAATTGGATGTGTGGAGTGAGGGAGAGTGAAGTCAAGGACACTGAAATTGTCTATGGGAGGATCACAGTGCCCTCAATGGTGACAGGAGAGTTGGGAAGAGGCAAGATTATGGGGTAAAAATAATCAGTCTTGTCTTACATGTGTTGAGTTTGAGATGCCTCTGGACAAAGCTTTTCGCAGTCTCCAAAGTATTACAGGAAGATGAGCTATTAACATGATAACCATTTTACACAAGAAGCGAGTGACTTAGTAAAATTGAGAGTAAGAGGCAGAAAAAGATAAAACCGGGTCTTCCTACCTCCTAGCCCAGCACTTTATCTCCCAGGTGCCTCTGGCACACCATGATGCTTCACTTTCTTGTAAAAATTGATGGTAATAGAAAATCTCAATGTGCTTCAGGTGGCATGGACCCAATCATACTTGTACAGATGGAGTGCTGTGATTCTCTAAAGTTTGTGATGATTTTGTTAACCATGTTGCAAAGAACTTTATCATTGTTATCTCATTTGATCTTCATTATACCTCTAGGCATCAGGCTCTATTACTAGCCCTATTTTACAGAGGAGGAAAATAAAGCCTACAGAGGTTAAGTGACTTGCCCAGGGTCACACGGCATGTTTATGTTTAATTACTGGTGTTTTCTCCACTAAAGTCTTCCTCGATTGCTTCTTTTCAGCTGTGCCAGTAGAATGCAAGACCAGTTTACACCATAGGGTATCTCTCATGAGGAAGACTGAAGTGCTAAATAACCTACCACCCCTTAGCAGGGTGCATCTTCCTGCTTCTTACCTAATTGTGGTGTAAAGAAGTCAGAGAGCACACACGTTCACATAGGTTTAAATCATCCTACTTCAATACTCTAGCAGGTCACAACATGCCTGAGTATGGTCCAAACTATTGTAGCAGCAAGCACCCCGGCGTCCCCAGGGTGGCTGCCCATACAGGTTCTTGGATCTGCTTTGTTAAAGGAAAGCAACTCAAAATGGGTTAACAAGCTTACTTTAATCAGTCAGACATATATCGTTTACCTTGTTCAGGGGAAAAAGGTCAGCACCCCAAACTTCAGAATATACAGACAGAATTATCAAGACATTAACAGATCAAGTAGACAGCTTTCCAAACTGTTCAACCATTACATCCATACCCAGTCAACATCTGGGTTTCCACATCTGGGTTTTTCAAAGCCAGGGGACTCTCAACAACGGCTTCCCAGAATTCAGATCAAATCACAGAACACTTCTCAAAGTGAGTCCCAAAACAAAGCTACACATCAGGGCTTATATAGCCTTCTCCTGGCTCAGAGAATGTAACAACCTTATTGATCCACTGGCCAATCAAAAAGTATCTACTGAAAAACAAGCCTCCCTCCCCAGGCTTCTGGTGCACTTTAGCCTAGGGGCAGGGAAGATCTTCCAAATTTGCATTCCCATTACAACTATATTAAAATGTAATTGGGAAATATTTACCAAAACAAAAACTAAGGTGATATGTGGATTTCAGGGATCTTTATGCAGATTAGTGACCCCCATTTCAACCTGAGTTTGACACCATTGCTCTAGAGAATCTCTGGTCTCTTCAGTGCATATACTCCAGTATTGCAAATTATAATCCATCCATCCATGTATTCTCATTGTGTGAGGCTGCTGTCCAAATCCTTCCATAAATAGTTCACTTGGGATCAATGCATAGAAGGACAGCTGCTTTGTCTTTGACAGTCTCTGAGTGTCATTACAGCAGAAAAATTGTCTTTCTTCCCCTGATCTTACTATAGGATTGTAATAGTTCTTTTTCCTCCAGTCTTGCATTCCCTGGGTGATATATTTGCCACTCTATTTTGTATGCAAGGAGTTGATAACATGCTGCAGCCTGCCTCCACTCACCATTTGCCATTCCTTTGCTCATTGGGTCACCTACAATTTGGATTCCTCAAAGATTACAGCGTTCAATGATTTGTAGTCATAATGCATCCCTGGGAGAATATTGGGGTTAAAGAGATTGGTTTTGTATGGGGTAGCAGCTTGGGGTTAGTGGAAATATTGCGCATTTCTCAAATGGAATACAGCCTCCTCTGTTCTGAGGCCTATGCATTAGCCATCTGTAATATCTGCAGAAGGGATATGTATTTTTTAACATATGGCCCAGAAACTTAGTCCCAGGTTCAATCTTGAGACTTCTCAATAATTATACTGTTTATCTCATTCCCCAGGCAGGACTGATTAGTGACTCTGTCTCCATAAAGAATGGAAAAGGACTCTAGCTCCCACGTAAGCACCAAGGCTAACAATACATCAAATAAAGAATAGCCTTTATTTCACCCCAAAGAAAATGAAGAAAACACACTTCTGAGCCAATAAATAGTCACAACAATTCTGTTATGACCTCCAGTAGGCCTCTACCTCCTTCAGGGATATATGAAATCATCCAAATATTCAGTATTATATCAGGTTTAAGACATCTTGAAAAAGGAAAAATATTCAGAATTTTTATATCAAGAAATTTCCTTGCCCTGGTGAGTCTACCTCAGCCACCTTATTCAATAAATTCTACTTAGTTTTTAAATCATTTCATAAACCGGCCCATCCCTACCTTTGCAGCTTTCTTACACCTCACTATCCTTTGTGTAGCCTGCGATGGATCTAGTAACACTGGCCTCCTTGTTGTTGCTTGCACATGACATTCTATCTCCAGACTCCTGGTGTTTTCACTAGCTCCCCCATGCCTCGAATGTTCTCCCTCCTCATTTCCATCTCCTAGATTCCTTTGGCTTCTTCAAATCATAGCTAAACTCTCCTTCCACAAAAAGCCTTAGTGGAAGCTTCTTCCCTTGGAGACCACCCACAAATTATTCTGTATATATCTTGTTTTTACATAGCTATTTGCATGTTGTCTCCCTTATTAGACTGTGAGCACTTTGTGACCAGAGACTATTTTTCCCCCTTCCTTGAATTCTCTGTGCTTAGTACAATCAGTGGTTAATAAATGTTAATGGACTGTCTTTGCCACTATGGCCAGTGGAGGAGTCCATGAGCTTGATCTCTTGGATCCTTGTGGGTCCCTGATGCACATGATTAGTCTGCTACAATAGTGGGGAGTTGAGTGAGTTTATCTGCACTGACCTATAGTCTTTGTCTAAACAATTCCCTTGGGGGGCATATTGATTTAATTCTCTCTCTCTCTCTCTCTCTCTCTCTCTCTCTCTCTCTCTCTCTCTCTCTCTCTTTGTCTCTCTCTCTCTCTCTCTCTCTCTCTCTCTCTCTCTCTCTCTCTCTCTCTCTCTCTCTCTCTCCCTCTCTCTCCTTCTGCCTCTCTCTCCTCTCTCTTTTCTCTGTTTCTCTCTCTGTGTCTCTCTCCTCTCTCTCTTCTCTGTCTCTCTCTCCCTCTCTCTGTCTCTCTGTCTCTCTCTCCCTCTCCCTTTCCCTCTCCTTTCTCTTTTTATTTCCAGTCATCCTAATGTCTAAGTGAAGTTGTAAGACAAGTCTAAGGTCAGGCAAACAGCTAACCATATAATCAGTCATCTTCAAATATATTCAAGGTCAATGAGGATCCAGGGCAAGTGGAACACACATTATCAAGAAAATATCAGTGCTAGAACAAAAAAACATTACTCACAAGACAGCCTTGCTTTCCTCCACATACTAAATGATAAATTCATTGGACTTAGACTCAAGAGTCTTAGGTACTTCTGGCCATTGGTGGGAACAACTTAATTGACTTAGGACATTGAAGTAGCTGACTGTTGTCCTTAAAACAAAAGCTAAGATGTGAGGAACCACCTCACTCTTCCCTCAGGCTTCTGACCAGAAGAGAAGCATCATGATCAACAGTAATACAGGAAAGATCTGTTAGGTGAAGTGATACAATTTCCTCACTGACTAGCCTTTGCTCTATCCTTCCCTTGCCATGATTAAGTTTAGTGGGGATGTAATATTAACACCTCCCTCCTAATCTCTCTCTCTCTAGTTTGCCTAGTTCCCTGGTTTTCCAAATGGGTGATCACACTATTACAACTCACATTCATGTTCTTTGGGATAAACCTGACTTGGAGAAATTGTCTACTGCTCACAACTCTAGGTCTTAAGTGTCTACTTGTTCTCATTTAAACAAATCAGTCAAGATAAGAACAAAGTAGTGTGCTAAGCACTTTACAATTATTACCTAATTTTATCCCCACAACTACCCAGGGTAAGGGAGGTAATATTATTATCCCATTTTGCTGCGGCAGTTTTTGTTTTGTTTTGTTTTGTTTTTCAAGGCAGTCAGGGTTAAGTGACTCGCTTAAGGTCACATAGCTAGTAAGTATCAAGTTTCTGAGGCCAGATTTAAACTCAGGTCCTCCTCAATGCAAGGCAGGTGCTCTACCAACTAAGCCACCCAGCTGCCCCCATTATTATCTCATTTTAAAGAAGAGGAAACTAAGACTTTAAAACTCTGATCAATGCCATGACAACCCAGGATTCCAGAGGACCAAATATGTAGCTGCTGCCCACCTTCTGACTGAGAGCTGATGTACTTAAATTGCAGAATGAAGCCACCAATTTTGGACATGGCCAATGTGGGAATTTGTTTTGGTTGAGTGTGTACTTTTGTTATGAGGGTTTTCTTTTTCTTTTAAAAAAATGTTCAGTTGCTGGGCAGAGATTGGGCAGGAGAGAAAATGTTTGTTAATTGAAAAAAATAACAAGATTTAATTATATTTTTAAAAAGATGAAGAAAATGAGACAAAGAGATTAATTGCCCAGGATCACATCAATAGTTAAGTGTCTGAAGCCATATTTGTACTCAAGTCTTCCTGACTCCAGCCCTGGCACTCTACCACTGTACCACCTGGGTGCCACTATTAACTCTTGATAATGAAGGCAAAAACAGGGATAATCTTAACATGTTAGTCCTTCTGTAAGTGTGGCACATATTCTCTCATCTAGATAAAGAGTTTCCCTTGGGAAGAATGGGCACAAATTTGCAGAAATCTGGTAGGAAGCTTATGAGTAGGAAAGCCTGTGTGTCTGGGGTAATTCACAACTCTAGACTGGAGACCTCCATGTCATGGCCTCTTTAAGAAACAATCTGTGTCTGAAGTCACCTGCTGGGCAGTGCCATTCTCTTTCTGGGCATCTCTACTCTCCTGAAGTCCTTTCTTGAGCTGAACTGCCAAGCATTCACACTCTGCTGAAGAAAGCGTAACCCAACAGACTGGTTGCATTGTTCGAATGCCAAATATACGTTTGCCTAAAAGACTATTTTATGGAGAACTCACACAGGGTAGGTGTTCACATGGTGGCCAGAAGAAGTGGTACAAAGACACACTGAAGGTCTCTCTCAAAAACTTTGAAATTAACTGTGAGACATGAGAGACACTGTCTCAGGCCCACCCAGCATGTCATGCCCGCATCAACAAAGGCACTGTGCTCTATGAGCAAAACAGAATTGAAGTAGCTCAAAAGAAATGTGAGATGTGCAAATTTAAAGACATCTCCATTTCAGAAGTTCATATGGACCATTTGTGCCCAAACTGTGGTAGAGCCTTCTGTGCTTGTATTGGTTGAATCAGCCACAGTTGGACATACTGTACCCTCGCCCTGCCATAATGATATCATTTTGGTCCTCTTCAAACACAAAGGACAACAAACATGTGCATGTATGTATAGATGTATGTGTATGCAAATCTATATATTTACATACATGTCACACGCATCAGTATGTCAAAGCACTGTGATTTTGTTAGTACAGGAATTTCCACCACAAGTGTGCAGAATGTAACATATCAACAACTTAGAGTCTCAGAAGTTTCCCCACTGGCATTCAAAGCAATGAGAAAGTGGATTTGAACCTTGATCTTCCTTCAAAGCATCCCATCTCCTTTCCCCATGCCTTTATGTGGACTGTGCCACAAATGAATTAGTTTTTCTTTTCAACTCTACCTCTGGGAAGCTATCCCTTCATTCAAGGCTCAGCTCAAGGGTCATTTTTCATGTGAGTCCTTTAATGTCTGCAGGTTTTGGCACCAACCACAGTACCCCTCCCCACAAAAGAAACTCCCTCATATTGATTTTGTATTCATTTACATGTATACATGTTATTTCTCCCCCCAGGCCCTGAAAGAGAATGTAAGCTTCTTGAGAGCAGAGACTTTAATTTTTGCCTCTGTATCCATAGTGCCAAGCACAGCACCTGACATTTTGTAGGTATTTTAACAAGTATCTGTTGAGTTGAAATTAATTGGATTCCAAACTTGACAGTCAGTGCTCATTACGCTTTATCTTATATCCATCCATGCATGTGTGCACATGGGGTGTGTGTGTGTGTGTGTGTGTGTGTGTGTGTGTGTGTGTGTGTGTGTGTGTGTGTGTTTGGGTTGTGATTTCTTCCTTCAGTGATAATCATACCATCGTTCCCCTTTGCATATGTTTTACTTAAAGTAAGAAGAGAATGAACTTTTTTGTCAGCTTTCTGCATCTCCCCTCTCTGCTTTGTGCCTCATTGGGCACAACTTTATGTGCTTTCTCTTTATAGAGCAAAAATAAAAGAACAGAACATTATTATTATATTTTTCATAAATACCTTCAATATGTGTTTATAACTACTGATGACACTTGCTGATGAATACAAATGTTGCTATTTTTAAAAAAAAAGAATGTTGGAGATTTTCAAATCACACCCAGCCTAGACACTAACAAAAGAAGAAAGTGAGGAGGAGATGCCTGTGATCCAGTCATCCATTTATCTAGTAATAGAAATGAATGCCCCACTCTCCAAGATGCCTCTAACTAATGGCTTTAACAGGGAGCTTCATGGCCTGGCAACAAAGCTGAGCTCTGCGATGCAGGAAACCTGTTCTGACAATATAACCCTAGGATTTAAAAATAGCTTTCTCATTTTGATGCTCTTTACCTGCTTGCTATGTTTGTTTCTCCATCTGTACGCTCTTACTCTGCTCTCAGTGGACAACGGCTTTGTTAATAATCGGAGCTCAAATTTCTGGAGCACCTTAAAATTTACAAAGTACTTTTCTCACAAACCACCCTTCAAGGGAGATAGAACAAGGCTTTCCCTTCCCCCCTTCTACCTTGTTCCTAGACCTATGATTTCACTGGAAAAGGGAGTTCCTGGTATAGAAGTCAAGGGAGGTAAACAGTGGGCTTTAGGACAATCTATATAATTTGGGGGGGAGGGAGGGGAGGCAATCAGGGTTAAATTACTTGCCCAGGGTCACTACAGCTCGTGAAAGTCTGATACTGGACTTGAACTCAGGTCCTCCTGACTCAAGGGAAGATTGTCTATCTACTGTACCACCTAGCTGTCACCCATCTCCATATCATGATACTAGTAGGCTTAGCTTTTTCTTCCTCTTCCTAGAGCTCCAACACTCATTCTTCAGACTTTTAGCTCTGATGGATAAACTTTCATGTTCTCTAGTCATTGTCTCAGACTCCCACCGCTGTGACCACCAAACCCATCTCTCTAATTCTAGATTCCTGTGTTCTTTCCCTATTGGAATATAAGTGCTTTGAGTGCAAGGAATGTATTGCTTGATTTTATTTTTATCCTCAGTACTTAGCACAATATCTGTCACATTATAACTCTTAATAAATGTCTTTTCATTCATTCATGAATTCAGATCTATAATTTATAGCTTTGAGAGTTGCCTAGGAGCTTGAGAAGTTGAATGACTTCCCGATGGTTACATGGCTTATGAATGTGAAGCAAGAGAGGAATTCAAATCTTTCTGAGCCTGAGGACAGGTCTCTACCAGAAAAGCTTCCCTGTATAAATCTTATTATCCCTCCTTTTACAAAGGAGGAAACTGAGAGTCAAGGAATTGAAATATTGTACTCGGGGTCACACAGAGCTCAAATTCACATCAAAATCTGACTCTCTTTTCTACCATAGCAAGGAATTGCTCATAATGTTATGCCGTCAACTGGGTCTCCCTAGTGTGGGACCAAACATTGATCTATTTAATCAAGCTTTGAATCCTAAATGGATCCATTTCTGAGTTGATTGCTGAAGCCATAATCCCCCTTTCCTCTCAAAATGACTTGTGGAGAATTTCAGCAGGAATGCAGTATGGATGAAATTTCAAGAACCCCACTATACCCCTATACTGACAGTATCCTTTTATAAAAGCCATAAATCTTCAGGAAAACCAAAAGCAATTCTCCATTAGGAGTGGGTTCCAGACTAATTCCCTATCCCCATCCTTAAATGGCCATCTCTATTTTAAAGTATATATAATTCATTGATCTTGGCTTTTATCATTCTCACCACTCTTATCAATTGGGAGTTAACTAGTCATCTCTAAGATATATTTTTTTCCTTCTCTTGCAGTAATATTAGTTGCTATTTCACAGTTCTTTACTCCATCCCTTACCATCATCCCCAGGGATTTTAATATGCATATCATTATCCTCTTTAACAGTTTGACCCTCACATTTCCTCCTCAAGCTCAAGGATCTCCTTTTCCAACCCACTTCAATGACATAACAAATGGTTATACATTAGACCTTATTACTTCCACTATTTTTATCATTAAAATCCTGCTTTTTTATTAAACTTCTTAACTTTTCACCATTTATCCTTTTCCACAGCAACTCTTTGCTTTGACCTCATTGCAACCCCCAGACCCTGGACCCACACCCCTCTGTTCTCTAAAATTTTACTAAACTGTCAATTTCCAACCTCATCGTAAGAAGATTATACTGTCTATACCCCCCCCATTCTAGCCTAGTAGACTGTTCTCTGTCCCTCAAACACATTCTGGAACATCCCTCCATTGTTTCTTTGCTCATATGCTCAAAATTCCTTTTGTGTCTCCTTTGTTTATTTAATTACTACCCTCTTTTTAAAAATGCAGCTCAAATGGCACTTTACCTTTCCCTTCGTTTATAACAATATTCCTTCTTGGACTTTGTATAGGGCTTTATTTTTCAACTTTCTAACCCACTCATTTAATTTTATGAATTTTAGTTATTTACTTCCAATTAGAATAAGAACCTCATGAAATAATTGACCCTATAATATATCCACATCTTTTTATCTAGTGTCTATAACAGTTCTCTGTACATATAGGTGATTAATATTTGATGACTGAATAATAATATTTTGAATATTAAAATTACAGATTGTTATAAGGAAGGTGCATTGTAAAGTGGTATAAAACGTAAGCTGTTATAATTATTGGAGATATGATTCATGAATCAGTAAGTACTTGCTAATTGTCTGCTATTTCTTACATAGTCAAAGGAAAGAAAAAAGAGGGTTGAGTGAACAGATGATTACAAGCATTTAGATATGTTATATGCCAGTTATTTTCCTGGGCACTGGAGAAGGAAAAAACAAGATAATCTCTGCTTTCAGGGAGCTTACATTTTAAAGGAAGACAAATACATAGGGAAGTGGTAAACAGGGAAGGTTATTTTGGTTAGGGATATAATAGGAATGATGTGTGCAGACTTGGGTAATTGATTGATGTGCCCTTTCCAAAAATGGTAATATTCATTAGTCCAGATTCCACAGCTAGAGATATTCTGTGTGTGTGTGTGTGTGTGTGTGTGTGTGTGTGTAGAAGGATGGGAATAATATATACATGCAGTGATATGGTGTGAAGATAGCCTGAGAGCAGTGTAATGGACATGTCTTGAACTAGATAGGGTGAATTCTAACAGAGCTTTCCCTGAAGGACTTGTGTGGGTTATATTAGATATCTAGACCTAGCTGAGGCTAGAATTTATTTTTCCTAGTAGAAAAAGAAAAAGATTAAAAATAGCAGCAGAATTGCATATCTATGTACATTAAAAAAATCCAATTAATAGTCAATTGTCCTTGTAGATTCTTTTTTTTTCATAGGTTACATTCTCAGGTGGATTGTTTGTATACAATTTGACTTAGAACAGAAAAAAAAAGTGACGACTTGGTTTATTAGCCACCATACAATTTGCACCTGGGAGTAAGAATGCATTTCTAGGAGAATCTAAGCAGATCTCCCATCTGGTGCCACCAAAAAGTGCTTGAAGTGCCCTGCTGAGAGTATGAGGTTTAACAGCCAAAGGGTGATTATACCCTACTGAGGAAAAATGACGTGACTGGGACAAATGTAGATTGGATTATAAAACAGAGAGAGGATTTCAGCTACTCTCTTTGTATGCAAATAAAATTGTCTGAAATTCCTCATTGGGTGATAGTGATTTATAGCTAAAAATTATTTCAGGTTTGCTTGTAAGTGAAAGTACTTCCTAATGGTTTCGGATATTTTCAGTTGAGAGAATAGTGGGGGCCTGAGAAGTCAAACAAAGTATGGAATCAGGAAATATCAAGGAATTATTCCTCTCACACCTGACAATAATTAATAATACTCCTTACAATAATACCCTTTACCACCTTTAGAAAGGAAATGGACAAGGTGAAGATCATTGAGAAGAGGAAAGACAGGGTGATAAAGGAAATTAGAGACAAAACTAAATGAGAATTGGTAAAAGGGATTAGGAGTGTTTTAGGAAATGGTCTCTGCTTTTAAATACAAGGATTGTTATGTAGAAGAGTGAATAAACTTATTCTGTTTGACAAGGAGAGAATAAGGACCAGTAGGTGGAAGTCACAGATAGACACATTTTAAATCAATGTAAAGAATAAACATTTTTAAACTTTGAATTGTTCAAAAGTAGATTAGTATACTAGAGGTCTTCCAATGAATATTGGATTACCAATTGCCAGGGATGTTGTACAGGGAATTTCTGGTCAAGGTACACATTGGAGCAGATAGCTTCTGAAATCCCTTTAACCTCTTAGAGACTGTGGTTCCATGATTTTTAATAGGCAGTCAAGCATATTATTTTTTGGAGGGGGTTGGACTATTCTGAAAAATTTACAAAAGGCTTTCTTCCCCTGCCTTGCTCCTACTCCACTTCTGTTTTCTATTTATTACATATACTTTTTTCCATATATAGCCCATTTATTCAACATTTTACTTAGCATTTATATATGTATCCAGCATCATGGATTCTTGCTTTTTTTTCCTTCTTAGAGTCTTATAAATACTATGATCATCAAGGTAAATAATCCTTAAGCCACCACTAAAACAAACACATATTCCCAATATAAGAAGTGTGTAAATAATCTCTCCATTCCTCCTGAATGGTAACAGGTCCTTTCTGTTCCCATTCCAGGAAAAAGTGACCTTTCTTTGTTAATGCTTGGCAGACCTAGCCTTCTCACACGCTGGGTAGTTGAGCCCTGTCCCAGTGATAGGCATATGACTCAGCAACACAGAAGCATTAATTTAGGATTGGTGAATTTTACCAGGTAGCTTCTCAATGGGCTACATCCTTCTAGCAGCCAGGGTATGCCCTTTATAAATGAGTAAAGAATGATTGCACCCTACTGAGCAAACACACTGTAAATGAACAAACACACTGTACCTTGTCATTGCCTCCATATTCATTTCTGTGAGCTCTACTGAACTCATGTGAGTTCTCTGTTGTCTAAAAGAAGAGAGATAAAATGCTGGCATAACCGTTAAAAGAGGAAACAAAACAAAATCAGTGTGAGATAGTAGAGAAAGTACTTGCCTTGCCCTTTCTCAGCCCTTATCCTTCTTGACTTCTCTGCAGGCTTTGGTACCAGCTACCTCTTTTTTCTGTTGTTACTCTTGTTCACTCCTCGTTCTGCTCCTACCTTTCTTCTTCCTCCTCAATCTCCTTTACTAAATCTTCTCCAGGTCATACCCACTAATTGTGGGGGTCTCTCAAGACTCTGTCCTGTGCTGTCTTTTTTGTCTTCCTCTAAACAATTTCACTTAATAATCATCTTATCAGCTCACATGGATTTAATTATCATTTATATGCAAATGAATTTCAGATCTATTTGTCTAACCTTCTTTCTCCTGAACTCTAATCTTATGTTTTCATCAAACTATAGACATCTTAAACTAAACATGTCCAAATCTGAACTCATTATCTTTTCCACAACATCCTTTTCTCCTTATAACTTCACCATTACTGGTAGAGGTAGGACTATACCAAGGGTGGGGAACCTGCAGACCCAAGGCCATATGTGTCCCTCTAGACCCTCGAGTGCGGCCCTTTGACTGAATCCAAACTTCATTTGGAAGCTTCATTTCCTTCACAGAACAAATGAAGTTTAAATTCAGACAAAGGGCTGCACTTGAGGACCCAGAAGGCCATATGTGGCATTGAGCCTGTAGGTTCCCCACCACTGGACTCTGTTCTTAGACATGCAAGCTCAAAAAATTGTTTTTATCTTCAATTTCTTACTCTCTTTCACCCTGCCCCTCCTATCCACTCTGTTGTCAACTTGTGTCAACTGACCTTGTCATTCCTCTATTATCATTATTCAATAAACTTCAGTGACTTCCTATAAATTCCAGGATCAAATATAAAATCCTCTTTGACTTTTAATGCCCTTCTTAACTTTCCAGTTTTCTTAAGTCTTCCTTCCTCCCTCCCTCCCTACCTTCCTTCCTTCCTTCCTTCCTTCCTTCCTTCCTTCCTTCCTTCCTTCCTTCCTTCCTTCCTTCTGTTGTTCCTTCCTTTCTTCCACGATGCATTGTATTATCAGTGGTTTCTTTGTTGTTCCTCAAACGCGACACTCCATCTCCCGATTTGAGCATTTTAACTTGCTGTTTATCATGTCAGAAATGTTCTCTCCTCACCTCTGCCTGTGGGATTCTCTGGATTCCTTTAAGTCTCAGTTAAAGTCCCATCTTCTGCAAGAAACCTTTCCCAGTCCCCCTTAACCTTAGTGCCTTCTGGTTGGGACTACTCCCAATTTATTCTGTGTATATTTTGTTTGTATATATTTATCTTTTCTATTAAGACTGTGAGCTACTTGAGAGTAGGGACTGATTTTTTTAAACTTTCTTCATATCCTCAGTGCTTAGCACAATGCCTACCACTCTTCTAGGTACTTAATAAATACTTGTTGACTTCCTAACCAATTAGTTGACTTGGACTTTTGGGAGGACAGGATCTTGTCATAGGCATCATCCCATTTGCATTAGTTTAAAAAGAGGTTGGTTTCTTAACTTTTTTTCATTCTGCCGTTCTTCCATGGTATTGCAGAGACCTTCTCCGTACTCCTGAACACTAATCAGGAGCTGCTAAATTCTGCTTTTCAGTACAAGTACATGATGTGTTGAATATTTTTGTTCATGGGGTCCATGTCAACAGTTCATGAGTAATGATGGTTTTGCGGTTGGTCTTGTTAATAACCCCAAATTTTAGAGTCCTAGAATTAGTCTTATCTGTAGAAAGGAGATTTATTTGGTAGCAATATACTCAGTGTTTACTTTATAAGGAAAAGTTTTAAGCTTCAAAGTTTAGGGATCTAACCTCCTATCCAGAGAAAGGAAATTTTCTGAATAGCATGCCCCTTGGAAAGAATAGGATTCCCAAATCTTCCATCTCCATACAACTGAATATATACCAAGGGGCTAAAGTAACGACAATAGTAAGCGAGAGACTTATATTTTGCTCTCTGTTATTACCATGATTTAGTTAGACAGTGTATATCATATGATAACGGGGTCTATGAACCTTGCTATATGTTATCTTTTCAGGCTGTCATTCCATGCCCTCAGAGGCTATGAGGTTTAATAAGGACTCATCAGAGTGTTTGGTCATGGTCTATATAACAGATACAAAGTGTGTTCCCATTCTGAGTAGCACTATAAATCAAGAATAGGACAAAGAGGTAGACTGTGTTGGACACTGTGGAAAATTGATATACCCCAGGGAGAGATGAGAATTAAATTGACTATTAGTGGACCACTATGGATTCATTATGTATTTTCTGTATCTGTTTATGGACTCCTAAGAATCTTTTGCATTTTCAGCGGGGTGAAATACTGTCCTATGAACAATATGCATTTATTACCATGAATGTTTGTATGGTAGCTTTAGACCTTATTATACCTATTTTCAGAAATATAGACATGAACTGTATATAAACTATATTTAAAGCTCTCCAAAAGTAAAATTTGGATGAGGGCTATATGAAACAAGAGAGAATGGTCTTTTAGGGTCAGCTATAGGAAGAATCCTGGTCTATATAAACTCAGAGTCTGGGGACACAGGGTTACAGTTACAGAAATGTGAACTATGATGATGATGATGTTGATGATGATGATGATAATCTGACTTCTTCTACATAATGACACCTACATATACTTTGACTCAATAATAATAAGGTTGGCATTTCTCTGGTGCTTCACAAAATGCTTTATATACATTTCCTCATTTGATCTTCACAATAATCCTATGAGGCAGATATTACAAACAATATCCCCATTTTACATGGAAGCACATAGAGCTTATGTGAAATTAAGGAGCTTTCCTGTTAGTAAGTTATTGTTAGTCAGTCAAGAAGCATTTAAGTGCTTACTATGTGCCAGAAGCTAAAAAACAAAACAACAACAAGAAAGAAAGCCCACAACAGCAACAAAATGAACAACTTCAGTTCTGCTTTGAAGGAGCTCATATTTTAATGGGGGACTCAACACAAACTTTATTTTAGGACAGCCCTATTTAAATTGAGGGGAGTCCAGTCACTGAGACTCATTTAGTCACTTTATTTTGTTCTCTTAGCAAGTTACAGTGAACTCTCTGTATGGATTCTAACCTGCAGGGAAGGGAGAGAAAGAGAAAGAGACAGACAGAGACAGGGAGATAAAGACAGACCTAGACACACACACACACACACACACACACACACACACACACACACACACACACACACACACACACACACACACACCCAGAAGAGAGAAAGAGACATATTCAGAGACAGAGAGAGAAAGACTAGACCTGGAATCAGGAAGATCTGAGTTTAAATCTAGCCTCGGACACTAACTAGTTAAGTGACCCTTGCCAAGTTATTTAACCTTCTTTTTACTTTAGTTACTTCATCTGTAAAATGATTATGGTTACCCACCTCAAAGGACTGTTGTGAAGATAAAATGAAATATTTATAAGGCATTTTGCAAACCTTAAACCACTATACAGATATTATTGTTATTAACTATATTTTAATATGATTACTTTTTTAAAAAATCTCATATGTTGCATTTTATGCATTTAAATCATTATTCTGAGAAAGGGTCCCATGGGATTCAGCAAACTGTCAAGGGGGTCCATGACACAAAAAAGATCTACAGGGGGATAAAACAATTGAAATAAGAGTTTACTGTCATGTGACTTATCATGTTGATAAGGAGACTCCCTTAATCAGTCCATTACATAGAATTTTAAGATTTATAAAGTTCTTTCCTCAACAAAATCCTATGAAATAGTAAAAATATAACTATCTCTCTTTTACAAATGACAGAATTGAGGCTCAGAGACATTAAACTACTTTACCAAAATATTAGAACTAATGTAGGAGTTGACATTTGACCCTAGGTCTTCTATTTTGTTTCCACTAAATGAAATTTCAAATGATCCTTTGATGATTGTACTTCTGCTGTGGGCTTAGCCATATAGTAGGCACTTAAAGGAGATGCAAAAGCATTGCAGTATAATTTCCCTGACTTTCAGGAACTTTGTAATCATACTGGGGAAATAAGATCAATATATATGAAAGAATTATCAAATAGTTCAACTGGTGACAATTGCGGACCAAAATTTGTTGCTACAGGCAATGAATGATAGGGATGATTTGATAAAGTAGGAATAAGCTATAGTAGTCTTAGAAAGCTAAATGGAGGAAATGAGATTAACCTGGGGCTCTGTAATATATGGGAAAAAAAGGTGTAGATAGAAGTGGGAAAGGAAGTAGGAGATTGCAAGCAGGGAGAAACTGAATACATAAAGGTATAAGGATGAGGGTGGGATGTGGAGTGTATGGAATATAGCCCAAAGAGACTATGGCAGGAGGTCACATGTAGGTGAGTAATGGGTTGTAACACCGGATATTCATCTCTCCAGTCAAACCCTATGAGCACCATCATGAGGAGAAAGAACATTTGACTTGGAGTCAAGAGACTTTGCTTTGAATTTTGGCATTGCTAGTTACAATTCATGTGACTGTGGATAAGTCACTCACCTTTTCTCACTGTTTTCTCATCTAAAAATGGTGGATATAATACTGATATTACCAACCTCACAGGTTGATGAAAGTAAGAAAAGTAGAGTAAACTGTGTAAAGCCATGAAAATGCACATGATTTTTCTAACACCTAGCCCAGTGCTCTGTACTTAGCAAGCTCTAATAAACATTTAGGGTATTCAATTCAGAAGAATGATTTCTGAAAGTCCCTTAGGTTCCACAAATGGAAAAGAGAAGAAATATAACTTAGTGGATAGAGGGCCAACTGGTTGGCCTTTGAATCAAGAAGATATAAGCTCAAATTCCTTCCTTGATAGATACAGGGTATGTGATTCTGGGCAAGACATTGAACCTCTCTGTACCCCAGGTAACTCTAAAAATATATGGGTGGCAACTCTGCACTGATAGAGGGGTTTTCTACACTGGATACCCTTCACCCCTTGATGAAATCCCAGGTACAGGGGTAGCTAGTTGGTGCTGTGAATAGAGCATTTCCCTGCAATCAGGAGGACCTGATTTCAAATCCAGCCTCAGACACTTGACACTTACTAGCTGTGTGACTTTAGGCAAGTCACTTAACCCCAAATGCCTTGCCTACCCCCTTCCCCCCAAAAAAAGACAAGAAATCCCAGGTACAGACCCCCTCCCTTTCCCTTTCCATATGCCCCACTCCCAACATAATCCCAAACATACAAAACTACAGAAGTAAAGGAGAAAAGAACTTCATTGTTATCCATTGCAGGTTTTTCTGGTGATGAAAGAACAATTACTGTGCTCTTGTGGAAACAAGCAATAACACAACAAGCAATAATGCCCATAAAGCCAGAATTAGCACATTTATTGGGCCTTTCTTCTTCAGCTGTCCTTGCTTTCTGGGTGCCCTTATTTTCATCATCAGCAAGTGGTGTCCCACTGCTCTTGCCTTCAGGTGTGTTTGGTGAACAGCTGCTGGTATAGTCTTGGATTACCGTATACCAAGAAGGAGTCTATGTTATCCAATGAATATGCATCCTGAAGCCTACATAGAGAGAGTAAAAAACAGTTAGGGGTTGGCTGGAGCCATCCTGAGATTGTTTTGAGAGCCAATTGTTAAATTTTCATTGTGGATATTTACCATCTCAGAATTCATCAAATGCAATAAGTCAGAGGCGGAGCCAAGGTCACTAAATGGAATTTCAGAGGCAGAGACTCACCAGAACTCTCTGCCTAACACCTTCAAATACCTTTAAATAATGACTCTAAACAAATTCTAGAGTGACAAAACTCACAAAAAGATGGAATGAAACATTTTTCCAGCCTAAGACAGCTTAGAAGGTCAGTGAGAAAGGTCTGTTACACCAATGTGAGAGTGGAGTGCAGTCCAGCACAGACCACACCAGTGCAGACTGGATCCCAGCAAATCAGAGCTAGACCTCAGTGACTGAATCAGCAGGAGTAGTGGGAGTTTCCAGACCTCTCAGCCCAAAGATGGTAAGGTGATTGGACAGTGGGTCAGAAGGGGATTTACAACAGTCCTTTTGCTGGCACCAGGGCCAGGACTCTGTTGCATTGCCTATACTTGGATTTGAGTCTCCGACCTGGATCTTAGTCCCAGTGGGAGGAAGAGTACTAGCACATCAGAGCTTGTGTCCACAGGGGATCAGGGACCCTGGTTACAGTTACAGGGTTGAAAAGAGTGCTTGTGGTTGCTCCTAAATCAGTGCACAGTACAAGAGAAAAGTAACATATCTCTCCCTAGATCATACTGCTTTTGAAGAGCCAAAAATTTACAGGTCCCCAGAATTTCCTCCCCAGGAGAAAACAGTTGCACAAAAAACCTGAAGCTTGGGACAGTGCCCCCTCCCCTTGGGAAATCGAGTCCCACTTTAAGATAGAGATAAAAGTCAAAAAATAGGATGGAAAATGAACAAACAACAGAAAAATTTCTGATCATAGAAATTTACTATGGTGACAAGGAAGATCAAAACACACACTCAGAAGAAGATAACAAAGTCAAAGCTCCAGCATCAAAAATCTCCAAGAAAAATATGAATTGGTCTCAGGCCATGGAAGAGCTCAAAAAGGATTTAAAAATCAAATAACAGAGGTAGAGGAAAATTGGGAAGAAAAAGGAGAATGATACAAGGAAAATCATAAAAAAGAGTCAACAGCTTGGTAGACACAAAAAAATACTGAAGAAAATAACACTTTAAAAAACAGACTGGACCAAATTGTAAAAGAGGCACAAAAATCCAATGATGAGAAGGATACCTTGAAAATCAGAATTGGCTAGCTAGAAAAAGATATACAAAAATTCACTGAAGAGAAGAACTCCTTAAAAAGTAGAATTGGTCAAATGAAAAGAGAGATACAAAAGCTTACTGAAGAAAATAATTCATTAAAATTTGGAATTGTGAAAGTAGATGCTAATGACTTTATGAGACCTCAAGAAATGATCAAACAAATTCAAAAGAATAAAATAAAACAAACAAATGTGAAATATCTCATTAGAAAAAACAATTGACCTTGAAAATATATCCAGGAAAGATCATTTAAGAATTATTGGATTATCTAAAATTCTTGATCCAAAAAGGAGCTTAAACATCATCTTTCAAGAAATTACAAAGGAAAAGTAACCAGATATTCTAGAACCAGAGAGTTAATTAGAAAGTGAAAGAATTCACCAATCACCTCCTGAAAGAGATCCCCAAATGAAAACTTCCAGGAATATTATAGTCAAATTCCATACCTCTCAGATCAAGGAGAAAAATACTGTAAGCAGCAAAAAAGAAACAATTCAAATATTGTTGAGCCACATTAAGAAGAGCACTAGATTTAGCAGCTTTTAAATTAAAGGATAAGGGGGTCGGCAATATTATATTCTGCAGGGCAAAGAGCTAGAAATACATCCAAGCATCAACTATCAGCAAAGCTGAGTATAATCCTTTTGTGGGAAATGGGCATTCAGTGAAATAGAGGTATTTCCATTCTTGATGAAAAGACCAGAGCTGAATAGAAAATCTAAATTTCAAATAGAGAATGCAAAAGAAACATAAAAAGTCAAACAGAAAAGAGAAATCATAAGGGATTTGATATGGTTAAACTGTTTGCATTCCTACATGGGAAGATGATATTATAACTCCTAAAAACTTTCTGATTATTAAGTTGGTTAGAAGGAGTATACATAGACAGAAAGCAGAGGTGTGAGTTGAATGTGATGGTATGATTATCTAAAAAAAATTAAATTAAGGGATGAGAAATAAGAATGGACAAGGAGAAGGAGGAAGGGAAAATTATCAGACATAAAAGAGGCCTGAAAGATTTTACAGTGGAGGAGAAAATGGGGAAAGTGGAAAGGGGAGGACACAAACCTTACTATCATTGTAACTGGCCCAAAGAGGGAATAATATCCATTCCCAGGTGGATGTAGAAATCTTATCTTATCATACAGGAAAGTAGAAAGGAAAGGGGATGAGGGGGAAGTTGATAGAAGGTATGGCAGTTTGGGGAAGGTAAAAGTCAGAAGCAAAACACTTTTGAGAATGAACAGGACAAAGAGAGAGAGAGAGAGAGAGAGAGAGAGAGAGAGTAGGATAAACAGGGGGAAAATAGGTTGGAGGGAATACATAGTTGGTAATCATTATTGTGAAAAAAAAATTAGTGAGTTTCCCTGATAAAGACTTCATTTCTCAAACATAGAAAAATGAATCAAATCTATAGAAATAAGAGCCATTACTCAATTGTTAAATGATCAAAGGATATGAACTGGCAGTTTTCAGACAAAGTAATCAAAGCTATCTATAGTCCCACAAAAAAATTTCTCTGAATCACTATTGATGATAGAAATGCAAATTAAAACAACTCTGAGCTACTACCTCATTCCTCTTAGCTAATATGACAGAAAAGGAAAATGACAAATGTTGGAGATGTGGGAAAACAAACCCTAATATACTATCAGTTAAGTCGTACAACTGATTCAACCATTCTGGAGAGCAAATTTGGAACTATGCCCAAATGGTTATAAAATCATGTATACTCTTTGACCAAGCAATACCACCACTACTTCTGTATCTCAACGAGATAAAAAACAAAAAGGAAAAGGGCCTATCTGTACAAAAATATTTGTAGCAACTCTTTTCATGGTGGCAACAAATTGGAAATTGAGGGGATGTCTATCAATTGGGGAATGGCTGAACAAGTTGTATATGATTGTGATGCTTTCAGAAATGATGATCAAGATGCTCTCAGAATAAACATGGAAAAACTTAGATTAACTGATGCAAGGTTCCATGAGCAGAACTAGGAGAACATTGTATACCTTAATAGCAATATCATATGATGATCAATTATGAATAATTTAGCTATTCTGAGTAATGCAATTGTCCAAGACAATTCTGTAGTACTTATGATTTAAGATGGTGTCATCAAAAAAAAAAACTGCTAGAGCTTGAATGTATATCAAAGATACTTTTTCTTTACTTTATTTTTGTTGTTTTTTCTTTCACAGAATGGCTTACATGGAAATGTGTTTTGCATGATTGCACATGTATAACCTATGCCAAATTGTTTGCCTTCTCAATGAGGGGGTAATGTGAAGGAAGGAGAGAATTTGGAACTCAGATTTAAAGAAAAAAAACAGTGTTAAAATTGACTTTTACATGTAATTGGTAAATAAAATATTAAATAAGATTTTTAAAAAAGAAATCATTAAATGTTACAAATCAGGCTTTTATTTGTTTTGTTGATTGTCTCTCGGCTTTCAAAAGTGGTGAGGAAATAATGCCGATTAACCTTTTTGACATTTAATTTTTGTTTTATTTTATTATCAATTACATGTAAACAGAAATTTCAACATTCATTTTTAAAGTTATGAGTCCCAAATTCACTCCTTTCTACCTTCCACTCCCTTCTCCTTGAGAAGGCAGTTTGATATAGATTATATATGCACAGTCATGCAAAACTTTCCATTTAACCATGTGGTCATGTAGCTTCCAATTGAAGTCTTCTATATGAGAGTGCCCATTATTTCTTAGGTCACCCCATTCTATTATCAGTCATGTTTAATCATTGATGGTGGTGGGCATATTTGCCATCATTAAATATTTGAAGAACTGTCTTGTAAGAGAGGATTAAACTTGTGTTCCTTAATCTGAAAGGGCAAAACAAAATACAGCACAGAAAGAAAAAGGCACAAAGGATGAAGGTCAAAAACAGATTTTTGTCTTGAGAGAAGGGAAACTCTTCTCCACACTAAACATCTAGTCAGGACCCAGTGCTCAGGAAGCTCAGAGATCTAAATCTCTCTGGCAGTGACAGAGAAAATGTAGCTGTCCCTTTTGACTCATTTGGGCTGCTGGTGTATTAAAGAAAAGAACACTTCAGGGGGATTGATCTAGGGTTTGATTTGTGAGTGCTGCCCCCTTCTTTGGATAGGGCATTTTCTTTTCATTCCTCAGGTAGTAATTTTCTCCTACTTATAGCCATGGACTTCTTACTTGTGTTCTATCTGGATGTATTGTGGGGTAGAGATGGGCAGTGAGTAGAGAGGAGACAGTACTTACGATAAGGTCTTGGCTAGAACCCTTTCAAATTTTTCCTCCTTTTGGCCAAATCCTTCCTTGGACATTATATTTTATGTGAAAGAAAATCATATATGTTGATATTAATATGTGTATCTATACAGAGATATACACATTTACTGATATATTGTAAATACATGTTTATTTACATATATCAACACATACATATATAAACACATCTACAGATTTTGTGTGTATGCATAAATATATTACATATACACGTATATATTACATACATACAAAACACATGGGAATAGATCAGCTATAGAATATATATATTTATATTAATGATACTATTTATGTCAAAGAAGTTTCCAAGATGTACAAGTACAACCTTGGATTCTCACAGGCTATACAGGCAAATCCTCCCTGCTATTTACCAGTGTAACCCTAAGGAAGCTATTTTCTATCTCTGGCCTTTAGTTTCCTCATCTGTAAAAAGAAGGATCTTAGGGGTGGGGAACCTGCAGCCTGCAGGCCACATGTGGCCTTCTAGGTCCTTGGGCATGCCCTTTTGACTGAGCCCACCTTTTACAGAACAAATCCTTTTATTCATGGAATTTGTTCTGTGAAGTTTGGATTTAGTCAAAGGGGCTGAACTTGAGGACCTAGAGGGCCACATGTGGCTTCCCCACCCCTGCTAGGTTTTCCGCTGAAGTCTTTTCTAGCTTTAGCATACTAAAACCTTACAACCTGATAAGTTTTGTCAGATCCTACCAAGATGGAAAGATTTCAGGGACAAATTGTTCCTTGTCTCACCCAGCTGAGTGCAGCTCTCTACTGAATATCTCTACTATTTCTTTCTTATACTTTCTTCTGGGACTCTCCAAAGTTGCTGTCCATTCTGTTGTTTCTCTCAGCTGCCATCTGCTGGTCTGGCTTCGATTTGCTTCTAGGGATGGCATCAGCAAGTTAGTCAACAAGCATTTATTGAGCGCTTACAATATGCAACCACAAATAAAAACATGGGCTTCATATACAAGCAACAACAACAACAAAAGACAGTCTTTCCCTTCAAGAAGTTTACATTGTCATTTTTATTAGATAGAATTCTTTTTAATTTGATATTCCCAAAGATCATCTTTAGCTCTTTTATGATGCAGATACCCAACTACTTCTATCTACCAAGATAGCTAGAAAAATTCTTTGTTTAAAGTCAACATTTTCAACTTACTCTTTCCCCCCATGTTTTGGACTGTCTCTGTTTAATTCTTCTATAAGTTATGGTTAGAAAATTAATTTTATCTGCTATCATACTTAACCCTAACCCTGGTGTGGACAAATCCCTTCCATGGGTTCTACTAAATAGAACTGCAAATGGATTGGATGAAGTCATAGTGAGGATACTTTTTTTTCAGCCTCCATTTTCATAGCTTCTGTGTTTTCTGTTTGTTTTGTTTTGTTTTTGCAAACCGCAGGAATTGAGTTAGGTTCAATAGACTGAAACCGTTCAGCATCAGTTTTTTCTTTTTCTCACCAGCAACCAAAAGTTTTGTGTTTCTTCATGTAGGGGAAAAAGCCCCAGAAGCTTACTACTACAAGGTTAGCCAAAAAGTGGTGAAATTTTTGGTCTCAGTAACTTATGAAATAAGGAACAATTTATGATCCTTTTGGACAGAGGACACAACCAGATGAAAGGAATGTCTCATTATGCTAGTACAATTGATAATTTTCAGCTGTTCAAGTAAAATTTCAATTGTGACCCCCTTTAGATCATTAATTCTTGATCTGTGAGCTGTAGAACATTAAGAGGGCCTATGGACAGATTTCAGGGAGTCTTTGATTTTGGATAGGAGATGATAGGTTTATTCTAATGTAACTGGTTTCCTTTGTAATACTATGTATTTTATTTTATACATTTAAAAAGATTTTTTGGAGAGAAGTTCCGCATTAGTTTGATGAAATCTGCCCTGCTATACCAGATTGTAAAAGGAGTCTGTGGCAAAAAAAAAAAAATTAAGAACCCCTGCTATATATGGTGACACCCTCCAGATGTTATTGTTTGTCCATAATATTGTTTTAATTGCATCAAGTCCCAAAAGTAATGAAGAGCTTCCTAAATTAGGTCTTTAATCTCTCCAAAGATTTGACCTAACTACATAGGAAAAATAATTAGATGGATGAAAAAATCTTATTGTTCAGGCTATGATAAGCACTTGGATAGACAACCTAAAAAGCTGATCTATATATCTGAAACCCATACTGGAAATTGATCAGGAATAAGCCTTAGGATTGAACAGGAAGAGGAAAGTGTGTTATTTTGCCTTTGGGAAACCATAAGATTCTTTTAATGACCCTAAAATTCTACTTGAATCAAAAACATATCTTTTAACACCATCACTCTTCTGGCAATATTGTAGGAGTGTGCAAAATAGAATGCTAACATATCAGGGAAAAATGGAGTTGAGGATTAGCCAAAGGACAATGGGGAGGGCCATGGTGGGCATGGGTAGTCTGTATAACATTACAAATAAATAATTACATTAAAGAATTAATGTAAAATGTTGTCATCAATGTAATGCATGCTCACAAAATAAGAGTGAGTACAAGATAACCAAGGAACTGTCAATATGCTCCATTAATATACTAAGACCATCAGGAGATTATGAGGAAGGTCTTCCTAGTGAAGAGGTTACCCATAAAATGGGTTAGGGTTGCTCTGGAGACCCCAAATACCAACACACTGGGTCCTGCTGAATGAACTCAACTCAAATCTTCTCAGCCAGAGAAAAGTAAAGTTTATTAAAAGTTCGCTTGTATTGGATACAGAGTAAGCCTGTGCTAGGTCATTCTATGGCGCTCTCACAAACATGGAGACAAGATGTTGTGGGAGGAATCTAGGGATGGTCTAGAGGAGGATTTGGGGGAGGGTCTTCAGGGGAAGACAGATGAGATCAATGAGTTATTAAGGATGGGAAGTTGCTGGAGGCTACCTGGAGCTACAGACAATGGTGGGCTAGGCCATTTCAAGGGTGGATTGATATTTTGATAGGCTTTAGGGTGGGAAGTCTAGTAACAGAGGTTTGGGCCCAGCCACAATGTAAGGCTTATTGCCTCATGCAAATGCCTTATCAAATGAGATGATTTAATCAGAGTTCAAGGGGGGACTCCCAGAGCCCATACCTCATCACTAGCACATTGAGTAAGATAACATTGATGGGACTTCCAGAGGATGGGAAAGCACAGGTAGGTTATGAGCTTCATGTTTGGAGGAAATATCTAAGTCAATGTGATCTCAAATACTTCCTCGTATTGATACAATGGATCAAGCAAGGCAAGCTAAGTAGAATGCTCTAATAAGTATTCCACTAAATGAGACTGGTTTGCCTTAGCCGTGGAGCTAAATCCTGACTATACACCAATTTGCAGATCTCTGTAAAGAACTCTGGCCATGATTGAAGTCTAAAATTGCATATATTGGGTTGGTGTTGTTAGTACTATTTTCCCTCATTGCACTAGATAGGGTATTTTCCTGGGTCAATGTCTGTCCTATTTTTCGTCACATATGTGAGCACTTTTATTAAAAACAAATCAATTTTTAAAAATATACCAAGTTATGGGTTAGAAGATTCAGATAAAATCCTAACTATAACTTTGTTCCCTGAATGACTTTGAGCAAGTCACTGACTTTTTCTGGGCCTTATTTTCTTCATCTCTAAAATGAAGGGATTGAATGAGATAATTCCCAAGATCCTTTCTAGCACTTGATCCTCAGAATGTGTTGTGAGACAAGGTAGTAATCAGTAATAATAATAACTGACATTTATATGGCATTTTAATGTTTGCAAAGCACTTCACCCACATCATCTTGTTTGAGCCTCACAGCAAATGGGCAGGGTAGGCACTATAATCTCCATTTGGCACCTTAGGAAACTGAGCATCAGAGGGGTTAAGCAGCTTGCTTGCACAGTGCTAGTAAATACCAGGCCAGGATTAAAAGCCCAAGTCTTCTAACCACTAGTCTTGTACTCTGTCTCCTATAGTACACTGTCTTTCAAAAAAAACTGAAGGATAGAAGTAAAGCTGTTAAGCTTTTGCTAAACCAGTTTTGTGATAAATCTCAGATGCAGTGAAAAGGTGGGGGTGGGGGCTGGGAAGGCTTAGTTCTCCTGATAGGTTTTAGTTGAGTGATTTCTTCTGCATCCTCATGGTCCTAGAGCCTTCTTTGTTTTCCCTCTAATATTTTTGTTTCTTTTCTTCTTTCCTTGCAGGGAAGTGATGATGATATGGTGGATAAGAACAAGTGTTGTACCCTCTGTAACATGTCTTTTACATCAGCGGTGGTGGCTGACTCACATTATCAAGGGAAAATCCATGCCAAAAGGTTAAAACTGTTGCTAGGAGAACAAACCCCAGTAAAGGCCACAGGTAGGTCTATGAACAATAACCATCAGGAGATATTGGAAATAGAACAATGTGCGCAGCTCATTAATTACTCTCGCTATTCAGAAGTACAATTGGTTGGAGCAGCAACTTAATGTTGGACCTTATTAAAAATAGCAATAAATGGCGGGATAAGTAACCAAGTCAAGTAACCACCACGATTATTTCTTCTTGCTGTCATAACAACCTTCAAAAACTGCAGAAGTTCATTATATCATTTTGCTTGTTTTGATTCATGGGTTAGCAGCCTAGATTAGCTCTCTTTTCACCTCCTATAGAAGATTCTGGGTGTTGGAAAGAACCCTGGATTTGGAGTCAGAAGACCTTGGTTTGAATCCCGGCTCAGTTACTTAATTGGGAATCTTTAATTTTTAAATGTTCTTTGATGGCTATGTATTTATAAATATACAAACATATAGGTATATATGCCTTAGTATATAATTAATATAATAATCCCTGTTTGTTACGTACAATAGAACATATTTTATTTTGAATTTGGAGGTTACTATATAGTTCTTCCAAGGGCATAAATTCATTATCCATCAGTCTGTGTTTGTGACTTTGACAGTTATAATAAGATGAGTTTATTTTCATATTTATAAAATAAAATATTATTGAAACTTTATTTAGCTTTAATATAATAGACATAATTCTCTACTTTCAATCCAATCCAATTTTATAAAATAAATCTTTAAGGCATTGCTATGTGATGTGTATGAAAAGGCAAAAAGAAAAAAAAATTGGCCCCTGGCCTCAAGAATCTCACCTTCTACTTGAGAAGGCATACCAGGTAAACAGATAAGATGAATGATAATTTGAGGAGAAGAAAAACACTAGCCACTAGCGGCATTCATCAAGAAAGGCTTCCCTTAAGAGATGAGTCATGAGCTGAGTCTCAAAGGAAATCAGAAAGACCTGGGCACAAATCCTGACCCATACTATCAAAGAAGCAAGCGATATATGTTTATTAACATGCCAACTATGTTCCAGGCACTGTGCTAATGATACAAAAGAAGGAAGAGACAGTGTCTGCCTTTAAGGAGTTCACAATCTCAAGGAATTGGTACAATTCATTCAGCTTCTCAATGCTTCAGGAAAACTGCCTACTACTTTTCTACTAATTCATAAAACTATGATTTGTAACACTTATTATATGCGTTAGTCCAATCAGAAAATGTTTATTAAGCACCTACTATGATGTACTGGAGTGGGGAAACTGTGGCCCTTTAGGTCCTCAAGTGTGGCCCTTTGACTGAATCCAAACTTCACAGAACAAACCCCCTTAATAAAAGGATTTGTCCTATAAAACTTGGACTCAGTCAAAAGGCTACACCCAAGGCTGTAGAGGCCTACATGTGGCCTCCAGGCCGAAGGATTCCTACCCCTGATAGGCTTATGTGAGGATTCAGAGAACTGTCTCTACCCTGAAGAAGGGTACAATACAACCTCAATACAACAAAAGGTACTTACAAGTCTAATGTGGAGGGACTTCCCATGCTAGGAGTTCTACAAATGTAGAAAATCAGGAATCCTTTACATATTTACAATTTGCCTAATTATAAGGAGTGGCTAATTATTAGCTAAGTAGCATGGATCCAGAATCAGATAATCTGGGTTCAGATCCTAACTCTGCCTCTTATTACCTGAGTGATCTTGGGCAACTCACTCCCAAACCCTTGCTTGGACCTTAGTGTCCCTGTCTCTAAAATTTAGCTTGGTATAAATGAAATCTATAGTTTCTTCTAGGTCTGAGTTCTATAATTCTAGGTAACTTCTTGTCCAACTCCATGATTCTGTGAAATAGTGCTTTTGCTGCAGTATAATCAGAATGATAGGGAATTTGAACAAAGTGGAATTGTTTTGTAATCCTCTAAAGAGTAGGGAAATATTTCATAATTATTGCTAGTGGCAGGTTAGTTACCCTCACTGAGGAATTAAAGTTTAGCTTTGCATTTTACCTCACTGTCTAATGAGTTGTGCATAAATCATCTGTATAATTAAATGGCCATTTAAAAGGGGCTTAAGGAACATAGATTGTTTAGAGAGTCTAAGATACTGCTGGCTTTTTTTCCTCACCAGTGTATCTTTTAAGAAAGTCTTACTCTGCGGAGGACAAACATGACAAATAGTTATTTGCTGACTATGCCTGAAACTTTCTTGCCCCTGAGTCTTTTATTTGTTTGTTCATTCATTAATTATTTCATCTTTACATTCATTCATTCATCTACCCATCCATTCATGCATTTATTCATTATTTCATGTTTCCATTCATTTATTTATTCATTCATCTACTCAGCCATTCATGCATTTATTTGTTAATTATTTCTTTATTCAATCCGTGAACAAACATTTATTAAATACTTGCTATGTGACACTATGAAGTAAATGTTAAATGTTGGTGATACAAAGAAAAAGGAAAAAAAAAAACAATGCAGTGGGACATGAAGAGTTCATTAACAAGACATGCTCTGATGAAGACTCATTGAAAGAAACCAAGAATAAGAACAAAAAATACAATATCTTTACAATACATTTTTGTAAAAAATGATTTGTCTAAAGACTATGGTTTTTTTTCAAAGATTGATATAATATAGACTTCTATTGTATTACATATGTGAAATTTAGAAATGAACCCATCTTTGTTTTATAGGCATAGTCTCAAAAATAGCATAAGATAATATTAACTGTTTATATTCCTATGTCACTTTAAATATATGAAATGCTTTCTTCACAACCACATGAGATACTCATACTAGTACAAATATTAGTACCCCCATTTTACAGGTGAGGAAACTGAGGCTTAGAAAATTTGACATGTTATGATGAACATGTACCCATTTGGAAAAGGCAGTATCTTGCTTCTCCAAAATGTTTCTTAGCGTCCACCAAAGAATCCCCTCCATTCGATCTCTAGAATAGACAATTATCACTTATCTTTTTTCCTTATATGTTTAACTAGCCCTTTTGTTTTCTATGGCTAAACTCAACATTTATGCTAAGCTTAGAGATTGGAAGTAGTGAGGAAATAAGATGAACAATGTCTTTGTTTATAGTCTCTATTAGCAAGTGCTAAAGTTATTGGGTTTTTTTTTTAATTTCACTTCATGATAAAAATAGTTCTCTGTGAATTTAAATACAACCTCAACACAACAAAATACCAGTTTGTTTTCATGAATTTGAACACCCTCAGAGCTAGAAAATGTTCTCTGGATAATGTGGGAGTTGCTGTCAATAAACTAAGTCTTATTTGAATGTCGTTGAAGCTCACAGTGCCCACACATAATCATCACCACAGAATTGTTTGGAGCACTCTACCTAGTAACTTGGTCATCCCTTCTGCAGAGCTGTCCTTAGGTTTTGACAAAGTTAGGGAATTATCCTATTCCTGTATTGATATAATCTGGATAGCATTTGATCCTTCTGTCAATAAATATATGTTTGGTGCCACTATGTGCCAGACAAAGCAATTCCACTTTGTTCAAATTCTCTATATTCTGATTATACTGCAGCAAAAGCACTATTTCACAGAATCACAGAGTTGGACAAGAGGTTACCTAGAATTATAGAACTTAGAGCTAGAAGAAACTATAGATTTCATTTAATCCAAGCTAAATTTTAGAGATAGAGACACTAAGGTCCAAGCATGCATGGGGGAATGAGTTGCCCAAGATCACTCAGGTAATAAGAGGCAGAGTTGGGATCTGAACCCAGTTTGTCTGATTCTGGATCCATGACATCAGCTATAATCACTGGGGATACAGAGAAAGGCAAAAAAAAAAAAAAAACAGTTCCTGCCCTCAATGAGCTCTCAGTCTACCAGGGGAGAAAACATTCATGTTTTCAAACAACTATGTACGAATATACTAGATACAGGATGAATGAGAGATAATCCACAAAGGTTGGGAAAGACTTCCTATAGGAAGTAGGATTTTACGAGGGGCTTGAATGTGAAAGTCTGATTCATCCATTAAAAAATGCTCAGGAATGGAAGGAGATGAGGATTGTTAGAGGAATAGCAACATGCCAGTGTCATTCTATCAAAGAATATTTAGTATGAGTTTAAGGTAGTGAGGAGGTGGGGGAGCACATTGTAAAGGGCTTTGAGTGCTAAACAGAAAATGTTATATTTGATCCTGAAGGTAATAAGGAATTTATTGAGAGTTGCCCAGTACTTTAGGAAGTTCACTTTGATGACTGAATGGATGATTGACCAGATCAGTGGGGGAGAAATCTGTTGATTACCCTGATGAGGGTGCCAGCCTCTCTCACACTCTGAGGCTTCTTGTTGGCCATGCTATAAAGCCAAAGCCAGGCTTGACTTGAGGGAAGGTGTTCCTAACTGGGCACAATGCTATAGCTCTGATTGTGGTCAGGAGGGAGCTCAAGAGAGCCCAATGAGACGTCCCTGTTTGAGACTAGTATGACTTGGGAGTATGGGGAGTTGGATGGCATTCTGTGTTTGCCTTTGTATCCCTGGATTGTATATCTCCCCAGGAAAAGTGCTATGCATTGGATTAGGCTGTGTATTGAATGCTCCTGGAGCTTTTAGACATAATATAAACCAGAAGATTTGACTGCAATGATGTAATTCCAAAAGGACAGTGATGAGAGCTGCGTGCCTGGCATCTTCTGAGTCTTGTCACATTCCTTTGGGCAAAGGCGATGGGATCAAAGGAGTCAGAAGTCTTAGGACCTGGAGCTTCTGGGTGTAGGGGCAAAGGGAGATTCTATAATGCTCTGAGACCCAAATAGCTACAGCTGCAGTGAGACAAGGTGGGGGTGGGGAGTGCAACAGAGGTAGTGATGAGCGCAGGATGCTACTAGTGGATTCTAAAAAGATTTCATTTCCACTGCCACTACTCTAATTCAGCTCTCATTTTTCTTCTCTGGCTTATTGCAGTAGCCTTCTCACTAGTTTCCTCGATTCCAAACTTGTCCCACCCCCTCTTCTCAATTTTAGACATTATTGACATTGTTTTTTTCCAGGGAATAACTCAGATCCTGTCAGTCTCCTATACGGAAAAAAGTAAAAATACTATAAAGAATAATAAAAAAAATAAGTGGTTCTTTGTTGCCTGCTGCAGTAAGAATAGGTACTTTAGGGGAAGCTAAGTGGCAAAGTGAATAGAGCACTGTTCCTGGAGTCAGAAGGACCTGAGTTCAAATCTGGACTCAGATACTTAATAGCTGTGTGACCTTGGGCAAGTCACTTCACCACCATTGCGAGGGAGGGAAAGACAGAAAGAGACAGAAAGAGAATACTTTAACCTGGCATTCAAAGTCTGGTTCCACTTTACCTTGAGATGTTTATCTCTCCAAAACATAGCCTTGACTCAGAGCATATTCCCAGAATATGTTTCACTCTTTTCTGCCCCTGAACCCTTACTAATGTTGTTCATCTTTTCATTCAATAATGAAATTTATTAAAAACCTATTGCTGTGGAAAAGGCCATGCTAAGGATTGAGGGAAACACAAATATAGATAGACCATACTGTACATAGGGCTTTTTGGATAAAGATACTGGAGTGGTTTGCCATTTCCTTCTTCAGTGTATAAAGGAAAACAGAGGTTAAATGATTTTCCCAGGGTCACACAGCTAGTAAGTGTCTGAGGCTGGTTTTGCACTCAGGTATTCCTGGCTCCTGGCCCAGCCCTCTGCACCATGGCACCACCTAGTTGAAACCATCCCTGCCTTCGAGGAGCCTTGTATCTTAGCCATTGCTCTGTCTGAAGAGTCTTACCTCCCTCCACTACATGTTGAAAAAAATCTAGCTATATGTAAATGCCCAACATAAATTCCAATTTCTCTATGCAAATTTTCTTGACTGCATGCAATCTAGTCTAACCCTGGGAACTTCCTTTCTACCTGCTTTATTGTATTTGACATTTTGTGATTTATCATTAATGTATACTTGTCTAGATTGTAAGAAATTTTAGGACAGGGACCATATCTTCATCTTTTTTCATCCCATATGGTATCTTATATGGAGCAGATCAATTAATAAACATTTATTAATACATATACTACGTGTCAGGCACTGTGCTAAATGCTGGGGATAAAAGAAAGGTAAAAATAGCCCCTGCCTCCAAGGAACTGAGATTCTAATGGGGTATAGCAAATAACTGTACATGGAAAGAGTAGATAGAAATTTTTCTTGGAGGGAAGAGACTGGCTTCTGGTGGAGGTCTCTTGTAGAAAGGTAGAATTTGAAGTGAGTCTGAAAAAGACTAGTGTGGCTGGATTGTGGAGTGTGTTAAGGGAAGCAAAGGGTGAGAAGAAGGTCTGGGTTAGAGGCCAAAGTGAGGATTTTATATGTGATCCTAGGGGTAGCAGAGGGGTTACGGGAGTTTATTATAAAGGTTTACATGGTCATACCTGAACTCGAAGAAAGTCACTTTGGCAGCTAAGTGGAGGAGTTCTTACAGTGGAGGGAGACTTGAAGCAGACCAATTAGAAAGTTATTGCAATACACCACACAGGAGGCGATGAAGGCCTGTGAAAAAGGGGTGGTGGTGTGAATGGAGAGAACACTACTAGATACTCAATAAATGTGTGTTGACTTGAAAGACATTCAATCAGCACACAGCATTTATCTGGTGAGAATGGGAGGGTTGGTGCTTTCTTTCATCCCAATGTACCCTTCTGAGGTTTCATGGGGCCTTTTCATCCCCTGACATCTCTTTCCCTTACTTTTCACTTCAAGGTTGCTCTTACTATTAATTTAACCAAAATTTCAACTAGATATAAAGTTAGGGTGGAAGGGGCCCATGTAGGGTGACCATACATGGGCCTTGTTCCTTTCTTGGTCTGCCCTGACTGACCATTTCCTAATGGACTAAAGCCAACCCACTATCCACCTGGACAAACTACATAGGTTCAGTGCAAGAGCCAACAATTGTGCAAAGACTGGCTCTGCCTCTGTCCAGATGAAGTTTTCCTGATATAGTGTATAGTGGCCCCATGGCATTTCCCTCCTGAAGGATTTCGGCCTTCGCTGAGGTACTGCAGCCCCGCTGAATGGCTGCAGGGATTCTAAAAAACCTCAACAACAAAGCCCACATGATCTGCTATAGGTGTATATCAGTGTGACCTTGGTAAATAAGTCCACTGGGTGACTCATTATTATGTCTACTCATTACTCATTATGTATGGTATTCAAAGGTAGAGGAGGGGGAGGAGGAGAAGGAGAAAGAAGAAGGAAAGGAGAGGATAGGAAGGAAGGAAGGAAGGAAGGAAGGAAGGAAGGAAGGAAGGAAGGAAAAGGGAAGGAAGAAAATATTCAAACCTAACAGATGAATTGTTTGTTGAAACAGGCATGTTTTTCTTTCTTAGCTACACTAGTCATACTGCCTATCCATTAAAAAACAAAACAAAACAAACAAACAAGCAAAAAACAGGCTCTTCAACTGAAGTAATCATGGGGTAGGCATAGTATGAGCACAGATCACTGCTTTTCTGAGCTACTCCATCTGATGAGGGTGAACAATTGGAAGATGTGAATCAGCCCCTTCCCTCACACACTGAAGCTGCACTTGATCACGGTATTTGTTTCTATTGTGTTTTCTCCTTCAGACTGATGCATAGTTTACTAGCCCTTAGAAAGGCTGGCAGATCTTAGGGAAAAAAAGGTTGTCTGATGATCCCTGAAATCCCATAAAAATCTGAGATTCTGTAATTCTATGATACTGCTTGTAAATCAAACATCATAGTCTGCTCTCTGAAAAGCAGGGTGATTTAATCTTCCTTGGGAACCTCTCATTAATCTTTGTGGCTCATTATGCATCCACCCAGGGTTTTTCCTGGGCACATAAGAATCTGAGTCTTGTCTCTTAAAGGATTCTCCACAGACAGTCAACAACATTTATTAAATGCTTAGTTTGTTTCGGACAATCTGCTGAGCCCTGGAGAGTCAAATAAAAGCAAAAAGAAGAAAAGAGAAAGAAATAAAGGAAGGAAAGAAGGAAGGAAGGAAGGAAGGAAGGAAGGAGAAAAGAAAGAAAGAAAGAAGGAAAGAAAGAAAGAAGGAAAGAAAGAAAGAAAGAAAGAAAGAAAGAAAGAAAGAAAGAAAGAAAGAAAGAAAGAAAGAAAAAGATAGTTTCTGTCTTCAAAGAGCTTCATGGGAGAAGGCAATACATAAAAAGTGGCTGAATGGGGGGTGGGGATTGGGGTTAGAAAGGATTCAAAATGAAGGCTTGGTGGTAAGGTCTAAGAGAGTCAGAAGTACAGCTGAGAGGGGAATGAATCATAACCTGATTGGACTTGTCCCCAAAATGGAGGTGCTGTAAAGATCTCACCAATGAGAGAAGGGGGCTGAGATGGCAGAGGGAAATTTCAGGGTGAAAATGCCCCTCCAAACATAATAAAAATGACATGCGGGATAAGTTTAGCAAAGTCAGTGAGATAAAACTTATAGCTGGACATTCTTTAGCAATACTGGAGTTATACCCCTCATTTTAGTAATCTCCACTCTCTTGCCCTCAGAAATTCAGACCCAGTTCCTACAAAAACTCAAAGTCCAACACTTAATTCCCAGGAGAAAAATGTTGGATGTTATTCCTAGCAACAAGCACTGTAATTAAGACTCTTGGTGAAGGGATAATTTCTTCATTTCATGAAGATGAAAATTTCTTCATTTCATGACTTGCCTGGATACCTCAGTGCCCTGCTCATTTCCTTACCCCATTGTCAATACACCCACTATTACTCCTGTATATTCTTTCGGTCTGCATCCTTCTCATCCCAGGTCTCCGATTCTCACAGCACTCCACAGGAGGTTTCCAGGCCTGAAGGGCCTTAAGTTCCCATCTCTGCCTTGGAGTGTCTCATATTTAGCAGTCTGTCTCTGTAGTCTCTTCCCGTGGCTGATTCCATATTCCTCGTAATTGTTCTGCCCAGATATTCCATTTTGGCACATTATTTAACATGTACTTCCAGCTTTTTTTTTATACTGAATGAGAGAGGGAAGATTCTCTTCACTAATAAAATCATATTCCTAAAGAAAAGTACACACACACACACACACACACACACACACACACACACACACACACTGTTCTCCCTGTAACTTTTACTCATTGATCCTAATTTCCCCTCTTGGTAAAATTAGTAGATTAAATCAAATCCTGCATCTACTGTGGTGATTGATGGATGGATGGAGCCACATCATAAATATTCAAATATCTGAAGATAGCTCTCATTTCCCCTCATACCCATCCCAGTCTTCTCTTAGCCAGGTCTTTCAATGGTTGTTTTAATGATGGGGTCTCTAGTTCACTCACTCGGTTCCTTGTTCCTGTCTTAGAGAATTAGTATCTCATATCCGTATCTCTTATGAAGCTGATGGGCATGAGCAGCTCTTGAATATTAATAATGATAAGAATGTGGGGCAGCATGGTGTCATGGTAACAGAACACTGATCAATCTAGGAGTTAGGAATCAGCTGACTTGGGTTCTAATCCCAGTCCTGCCACTAATGAGCTGTGTGATTTGGCACATGGCATTTACCATATCTGGGCCTCAGTTTTCTCATTTGTAAAATAAGCCAGTTGGTTTAGGTAAAAACATGGAATCAAAATTTCAGAGCTAAAAGGGAACTTACTCATTTCATCAAGGAAGAAAATGAGGCTTAGAAAAGTGAAGGAATTTATCTCAATTCCCAATCTCTCTAAGGTCCCTCAGTCAATGATTCTATGAAAAAGCAAGGGATAAAGGTAACTAAATTCAGTTGAAATCCTGTTAGTACTTAGTTATGATTCATTGAATTTAAGCTTATGCCTTAAGGTTTTGTTTTGTTTTTCTTTCTTTTTAAAAAATTTCTTCCTTTGAGAGCTAAATTCCAAACTCAGTCTTGTTTACCTGATGAAACCTGACAAAGGTCACAAACCAAAATATTCTGCCTTCAGACTGGTGATTTTTTTTCCCTTTTGTACCTAGTGAACACCCACAAATAAAATAATAGGAATAAGAATGAGACTGGAGTCTCATTCAAAACCCTGCAGAGCAATATAAGCTATCATGAAACATCAAAGATATGGAATCTTTCAAAATAATATATTAGAATATTTCTTGGTGCAGATGTGTTTGTGAATTATTTAAGGTAAAAAAAAAAAACCTGCAGCCACAGAGAAGCAGTGGGTATTCTCCACTTCTCAAACATTAATTATTAATAAAATTTTAAGATTAGGCATACTTGGGCTGGTTAGGCATTATTTTTAGGATTAGCAAGACAATGCTCCTTCAATTTGCTATGAGTCATATTTGAGCTCCTTTAAATAGATGCATTATCTTGAGCCAAGGAATAGTGTGTTAATAGTGATGAAGCCCTCTCACTCCCTGCTGGACATCCAATTCTGTTTTCTGCCCAGTCAAATCTCAAGTTTGACCAGTAATCATGCTCTAATTCCCCTTTCTAAAGTCACTATAACTGATGAACACCAGGGGATTGAAAAGTGACTAATATGTTGTATGTATGCATGCTAGATAGCTCAAGAATGGAAATATTTATAGTTTTATATCTCTGTCAAGTTTCTTCATTGTTTATGTAATTTTCAGTTATATGAAGAGAAAGTGAGGATATTTTACTTTGGAAGCCTTGTGACACCTGACCTTCTGTTTTATTATGCAACTCTCTCTCCTTCAATAATTTTTAAAAAGCATTCTGTGGTTGATCTTGAGTGTAGCTAAAATAGTAATGATTCTGTACCTGTTATTTTGTTAATATTTATTAATATTACTATTAATTAAAATTTTTAGCATATAGCTTGTTAAAATTTACTAATTGCTTTATGTGTATTATCTAATTTGAACTTCATGACAACTTTGTAAAGTCGGTATTATTAGTGATTGATTAGGCTTACACATTTAGGAAGCATCTTAGGAAGGGTTAGAAGCAAGGTATTCCTGACTTCAAGTGTGGCACTTTATTCACTTTGCCAACTAGCTACCTCTACTCAATAAACTCCAGTGGCTCCCTATTATCCTCCAAATCAAAGGTACTCATTTTGTCATTTAAAGCCCTTCCTACCTTTCCAGACACCTTACACTTAACTCTGCCCTCCATCCTTACTCTATCAGCTTGTTGAACCTGCCTTAATACTTCATGGCCATAGTTTGTATTTAATTCCATGTTTTAAGGTTCTCTTTGAGTCCATTGGTATGGGTACCCTCTACATCTATGTAAATATCAGCCCTTCCAGTCCTACCAATAAGGCACTGAATATCAGCCCTTCCAGTCCTACCAATAAGGCACTGACATTTTTAAGACATTGTTCAAGGTTTACTAGGGATACAAAGACATCATAAAAAATATTCAACACTGTAGTAGAGAATCTTCATGAGTTTCTGTGGTCAGTTCTTCTGACAGTGAACCTCTCTGAGCTTTGCTAGAATGTCTTTCAGATGGTAGACATATACTAGATAGAGGCTGTTATTCTCTGTCAGACCCATTAAGAATCCATTGGCTTGGTGGCACAGTGAATATACATTGCACAGGCCCTGGAGTCAGGAGGACCTGGGTTCAAATCTGGCCTCAGGCATTTGACACACTTACTAGCATGTGACTTTGGGCAAGTCGCTTAACCCCAAATGCCCTCCAAAAAGCAAAAAAAAAAAAAAAAAAAAAAGAATCTATGATCACTGGGAGGCAGCATGGAACAGTAGAAAAACAATCCCCTGTAGGTGACTGGGACCAAGTCACTTAACTTCGCGTTTCTTCATCTGTAAAATGCAAATCCATAATCTTTAAAACTTTATGTCTGTGATCATAGGAGCCTCCTCCATATAACAATGAGGTCTTTAATGCATATGAACCAAAATTAATTAATTATGGATGAATTTAAATTAATTTTGTCCCAGAAGCTCTTTTCAGAATTTCAAAGTACCCTGAAGATTCTTGGAAGTTGTAGAACTGGTTGGCTTGGTTGAGGCTGTTCTGTATCTGTGCACAAGTCAAAGTTGGATTATCAAAAGAGCGATTACTTACTCGGGAAGCAAATCACTTAGAACTGTATGCCTGTCACTAAGATGGCTAGGGACAATATTTGATGCGGCTTGATTGAGTTAGGAATTTATAAATGTGAAACCAATATTTTGAGGTTGGTAGGAGCAGTGAACAATGAGAGAAAATGCTCATGTAAGGAAAGATGGAGTCTTTCACTGCTTATCGTCTGTATAAATGTGTTTAATGTGCATTCCTCTTCTCCTGGAATCCTGTCAGACTTCAACTCATTTCCTTTCTCCTTTCCTGATGGAGCTCAGAGAGATAGAGGGAGCTTCAGAGCTTCTCCATAAATTTTCATGCCAGGCACAGAATTGCTTATTTGAGTTCTATATTGAATTAATAAAGATCAGGGTATTCTGGATCTGTTTGAAAGTTACATAAATCCAAATTTTGCATAATGCATACACTCAAAGTTCAAACAGTGGTGCCCATTTGCATATAAGGTATTATATGCCACAGCGGTTCTATAACCAGATGAGTGTTATTTGGATTCTTCTAGGATAATCTCTCTAGATTCTTGTTCTGATGGGTGTAAATAATGGGTCTATTTGTCAAACAGGCAGATCTACATGGTAATAAGATTTTTTTGTAAGAAAATACATCCTACAGAATACATCCTTCACCCCCCTCCCCCAATTTTATACTTTCTGATGACATCTTTTGCCTACTCTAATGGTTACAGAAAGTATCAGGTATATCTGGCATAGAGGAGGCCTAAAAACTCTGAAATCACTATCATTCCTCCTTCAGACTTCTTTCCTTCTTGGTCCTATATTACACATAAAGTTCCATATTTAAAGTCTTGGAATTATCTTTGATTTTTAGCTCTCCCTTACTTCTCATAGGCAATTATTTATAATACCCTATCAATTCCACTTGTGCAACACCCCTTGTATTCTCTCCTCTCTAGTTTTCCTGCCATCATCCTTGTAGATGCTATTACTACTAATCACCCAAACTATTGCAAAAGCCCTTTAATTGGTCTTCCCACCTCCATTTGCTACTTTGTCTACTCTACCATTGATACACTCTCATTCATACACTGGCCAGAATATTCTTTCTTAGTCATAGACATTCTGCTAAAATCAAAACACAAATAAAACTTCCATATTACTTAGCTGGACATTAAATTGATCAGACCCTTCCACAAGCATTGCCTTTATTACCTTGGACCATTTTGTTAACCCTCCACACTTCAGCCAAACTAGTGTACTCTCTGTCCACTGAGTGAACATGAACCTATGTGTTTCTGTACCTTTGATCATGATGTTCACTTGTCTGAAATGCCTTCCCTTCCTCTTATTTGCTGCTAGATTCCTACCCAACCTTTAAAGTTCATCCCAGATAATGCCTTCTCTATGAAACGTTTCTTGAGTCTCCTGTTTGATAATGGTCTTCTACCTTATACCTTCTTTAACAGAATATATTTCACACCTATCTTGTCTGCAACGATTACTACTCCTATCAGCTAGATGGCATTTATATAACACTGTTTGTTTTGAAAACTGCTTTACAAATATCGTCTTATCCTTAAAACAACCCTGGAAGGTGGGTGTTATTATTATCCTCATTTTGCAGATGAGGAAACAGAGCATAATAGAAGTTAAGTGACTTGCCCAGGATCACACAGCTAGGAAGTATCTGAGGTAAAGTTTAAAATCAGGTGTTTCTGACTTCAGGTCCATTGTTCTAACCATTAGACGACCTGGCTAACAGTAAAAGACTGTTCAGCTGGGCCCAGAGAGACTGGTGTATTACAGTATTCCTGTTACCACTCAGGGTGTAGCTTTGTTGTGAAACCAATTTGGTTTTTTGTTTGTTTTTTGGTTGTTGCTGTTGTTTGCTTTTTGGAGGGGGAAGGGGAGGGCAATTGGGGTTAAGTGACTTGGTCACACAACTAGTAAATGTTAAGTGTCTGAGGCCAAATTTGAACTATGGTCCTCCTGACTCCAGGGCCAGTGCTCTCTTCACTGTGCCATCTAGCTGCCCCCACAATCATTCAGTTTGGAAGAAGGAAGCTGGCCCATAAGATGAAAGAGTTCCCTTTTCTCATATTTTTTTGGTTCCAATTGCTATCCTAATAAACTTGCCATATAGTAGACATTTAACACATACTTGTTGATTGGTTAAATCCCCACTCTGGTGCTACTAGGAATTATTTTAATTATGACTAATCTATAGACCCTCCCCAAAATGTGGGAGTGAGTATCGAGGTACTCACTGTACAACAGGAATCAGGTATAGGACAGTAATTAATTCCTACTCACATAAGACATGATAAGCATAAAAGACTCACAATTGTGCATTAACAAAATATGATTCAATAACTTAAGTTAGGGCAGCTGTTTCAATCTTCAGGGAGATGTATAATTAAACCCCACCAGAACATAAAACAGTTCAAGGTCTGCCAGTTGAGCATTTTACATTTCACCTTGTATCTACACTGTCTAAACCTTTCCTCTTGGTATGTCCTCGGTAAAATGGTCAGACTTGGGTCAGTCCTCTTGTCATGCTCAGCCTAGCTTATGTAGAAGCCTTCCTTGCCTTCAGTCTGTTCCTGTTGCTACCACAGTCAGCTTCTCCTCTCATTAACCCGGAACTTCTTGAACACACAAGATTATCCTCAAGCCTGTACCTATCCACACCAAGAACTGTGTTCAGTCACCCACTCAGGAAAAGAAAAATAGAAATGATTGACAGGATCCTAGTTTACTAAATTGAATCTGTGATCCATGTTGGGATGGATTGAGGGGTGAGGGGTTTGGAAAAGAATTCTGCCCACCCTCCCCCTCCCCCACAGTCAAAACACAAACTTCACTGCAGCCACACAGGAGAGAGTCACAGCTGAGACAAGCAAATGGCAGGACTTTCCTTTTTGTACATCCACCAAGCCTCTTTGTACATCGAACTCTTCTGGCTTCACAGCCAATGGGGCGGGGTGGGGTAGGGGTGGGGGTGGTAGGAGGGGGATGGGACCTCCCAATCCTGTCTCAGTATAAATCCCTCAGCAATTAGTCACACATAGTTTTAAGCAGCCTACCCAAAGCTTACATATGATCCTCAGGGATGAGAAATAATGACTGAGTATGGTCCATGTTTCGGGGAGGAGGATTAAAGGAGGCCATAGCAAAGCCATCAATTTGCTCTTGATAATTAATCTGTTTGTGCTTGATCTCTCTACTAGATTCAGCTGCATAAGAGTAGACACTCTCTTTTACCACTCCTAGTGTCTAGAACAGTGCTCTATTAGGTGCTAGATAAATGCTCGTGAAAAGTGAACAGATTCAGATAGCTTGACTGATTAATATACAAGATTTTGCTTTTTACAAATAAATTATTTAAAATAATCCATGATCTCTCCACACAAGTCATCCTTTGATGCCTCAACCTTCAGGCAGGCAATAATTTTATTTATTTATTAAGTGTCTGCTATGTGGTGGGCTCTGTGCTAAAAACTAGAGTACAAAAATAGGTAAAAGTCAGACTCTTCCCTTAAGTAACTCAGAATCTAATGAGGGAGACTTTATTTGCCTTCCAAGGGCAAGGCCTCTATGTGTGGAGGGGTTCAGCACCAGGAAGGTGGCCAGCAGCAGAAGAATTTTAGTCACAACAAAACCAAGGCATAAAGAGTCTTCAGTTCACAGTGGTAAAGGGAGAAGTACCACCAATGCAATCACTTGCCTTGGAAAGCATTACAGTGTAATCAATCTTATGGATGATTCATTGGGCCTGTTCAAATGGCTGAGCAGTTAGAGGTAAATGGAATCTCTTAGGCCTTCCAATCTTCTAAGTCATTTGAGGCCTGACAGTCAGAGGATTCAATCAAGGCAACTATGTTTTCCTTTTAAATTTAAGGACAACAACAAGACAGTGACAAGAGGATGGTAAAGATTTTTATCAATGAGACAACTGGCATAAGCAATTTTTAACAATCTTTTCAATGGCCATATGCTATCTTTAAATTTTTGGTAATTGAATTGTACAAAAAAAGCTCTTGATCTCAGCAGTTTTCATGATGTAGTCGTGCTTCAAATCCAGAAATTCCTCTTCACCATACTTTTGATGGAGGCAGTTGTAGAGTGACAGATTAATTAGGTTCCTTTGGTTGCTGGGACTCCCTCAGGCTCATCATAGGATAGAATTGTTATTGAGTCTCTGTAAACAAAATGCTTAGCATAATTCAACTGTTCAGTCATTCAACACACACCTATTTAGGGACTTGAGGTGGCATTGCACTAAACATCCAGAATATGCATTTTTCATATACTACAAATTTATGGAAAATGTGTCTAAGAAACAAATATTATCTCATTTAATATAAGGCATCCTACCACCAATTTCTTCTTCAGATAAGTCTTTTGTCCAATGCTAAACTTAAAATGTTTGCCAAATGAGGGACCCACTTATTCAAATATGGGGGTTAAATGCTTTATGACATTTCAAATTTGAAAGTCTTACTTGATACTGATACAGAATAGCTTAAAATTCTTGTAGTGATTTCATGAACTCTCATAGGTTACATTATCATTTCTATGCAGATTATGCCCATATCTTCATAACCAACTCTAATCCCTAGTCTGTGCTTGAAACCTTCATTATGAGTTGCCAATTGGACATTTCCAAGTGGGTTTTTGTCATTTATCTCAAATTCAACATGTCTGAGACAGAATTTTCTCTGCTCCTTTCCTTCAGTCCTACTATCTTTTTTACTTTCTTGTTTCTGTTAGCATAATGCCTGTAACATAATGGAATATTGTTAATTGATCAATTGATTGAACTGATTCTGTTGAGGGTACCATTACCTGTCCAGTACCCAGGTTCACAATCTAAGATTTATTCTTAGCTTTTCACTTTCTCATCTTATCCGCCTGCAAATACTCAATGATTTGCCAAGTCTTAATTATTTTATCTTCACAACATCTCTCACATCCGTCCCACTCTCTCCACTCATAACACAATATCTCTAGGTCAAGCTCTCCTCATTTCAAATCTGGACCATTATAATAGTCCTCTCAGTGGTCTCCCTGCCTCAAGTGTTTACCCTTTCCAATTCGTGCTACACACAGCGGAAGTCTAATCTTCATTCACAAGTCTGAACACATTTCTCTTGCTCAAAAATATTTAGTACCTTCCTTTGCCTGTAGATTAAAATAAAACTTTTCTGTTAGGCATTTAAATCTCTTTACAATATGGCTTTACAGACTGATCACTTTTCACTCCATGCCCTTTATGATCCAGCCAGACTGGCCTTGCTGCTCATATACCACAGTCATCTCCCATCTCCGAGGGAGCCTTTGAATAAGCTAGCCCTCAGGCTCACCTTCACTGGGGAAGTACCCTAGCTTCTTTCAAAGTTTAACTCGTGCCCCCTCTCACAAGAATTTTTTTCAAATTCCCCAAGGAATTAGTACCTCCCTCTCAAGTTACTTATTTATTGTATATACTTAAAGAATCAAATGAGATAACATATGAAGTGCTTTACAATCCTTAAAGTGCTGTATGAATGTGATTGTTGTTGTTGTCATTATTAATACATTGTTTTCCCTATAGAATGCAAATTCCTTTAGGGCAGGTTTGCTTTGTTTTTAATCTTTGTATTCGAAATTCCTGGTATATTGTAAACTACTAAGTGATTAATAAATGCTTGCTGACTGATTGATTGATTAGTAGATAAATCTTTAGGTCCTGTAGTCTAGCTGCCCCTAGCTAGTTACCAAGAAAATGCAAAATTTAGATGGGCCACTTGTGTCCATTAATAACCTGAGAACAAACACTTGTCTTCATTTGGAGCCAGAAAGTATTTCTGAAAGATAAATTCTCATCCAGGGATTATGAGATTTAGGGCTTGAAGGGATCTAAGAGATCATCTGTTCAAATAATCTCATTTTTCACTTGTGACCCAGAGGTACATGTCTGGTTAACAGAAGAGCTGGCACTTAAAGTGACATTGGCATCCAGTGTTCTTCCTTCTACAGCACTATCCTTTGTTAGACAACATTTTCTTAGAGCTTTTATTATTGTACTAGAAGTCTAAAACAGCAATCTCCCTGTGAAACTACACTGTTGTTCAATCATTTCAGTTGGGTCTGACTCTTTGTGACCCCACGGGTTTTCTTGGCAAAGATACTGGAATGGTTTGCCATTTCCTTCTCCAGCTCATTTTACAGATGAGGAAACTGAGGTAATTGGGGTTAAGTGACTTGCCCAGGGTCACACAGCTAGTAAGTGTCTGGGGTCAGATTTGAACTTAGAAAGATGAGTCTTCCTGACTTTAGCACCAGTATTCTATCCACTGCCCTACCTAGCTACCTGAAACTAGACTCCAGATCAGTAAAACATCTAGAATTTCTTCATTAGACCCCTCTGCCCTTGTTAGATTGAGTTTGTGGGGCTAGCAGTGGCTCAGAGGACAAGGACCAAGAGTCAGAGAAAATGAGGGGGATTCAAGGGGAGAAGGAATCAGTTTTTCAAAGTGAAAGGTTTTCAGGAATAAGGATCTTTGGATTGAGCTGTAAAAAATGGTTACTGGTCCCCAGAGCTTTTAGTACTAATCTTTGGGAAACACAAGACTAAGGAGAAGTCAATTCGCATCGTTTGTTCCCCCACCCTCATCCCATTCACCAAGACTTCTTGCTATATTTCTCCTGGTTAATTATGCTGGGATTAGTATGACCTGGTAATCACTGGCATCTGCATTCTGCTTTCCTTTCAGAAAAGGAACTGAAGCCATAATTCTAGGATCTTGTTTTTTTTAATATAGTAGAACTGAGAACATTGATTAGGGAAACCAGGCATTAATTTTGCTGCATGTCAATGGAGAACAAATCAGTTTATGGTGCATGATAGTTAGTTTATTGAATAAACATTTTTTAAGTGCCTAACATATGCAAGACATAGGATAAAGTCCAGTGAGGAATGAGCTAGATGTAAGTAAGACATAGGTTCAAGTCCTGACTATGATATCCATATACTGGGATACCATGGGCAAGTCACTTGATTATTCAGAGATTTCAGATAATTCTTTAGAACTATAAGCTGAAAAAGAGTTATTAACATGCATTTGTGGAGACTGAACTAAATGTTTCCAATCCCAGTGAAATTACAAATTGGAAACACCTCTCTCTCTCTCTCTCTCTCTCTCTCTCTCTCTCTCTCTCTCTCTC
>NW_027187378.1:38365576-38367934 GCF_028583685.1 Petaurus breviceps papuanus
TCTCTCTCTCTCTCTCTCTCTCTCTCTCTCTCTCTCTCTCTCTCTCTGTCTCTGTCTCTCTCTGTCTCTCTCTCTGTCTCTGTCTCTGTCTCTCTGTCTCTCTGTCTCTCTGTCTCTCTCTGTCTCTCTCTCTGTCTCTGTCTCTCTCTCTCTGTCTCTCTGTCTCTGTCTCTGTCTCTGTCTCTCTCTGTCTCTCTGTCTCTCTATCTCTCTGTCTCTCTCTCTCTCCTCCCCACTTAGTATTTTTCTTCTTTTTGTTTCTTGGTCTCTGTCTCATTCTTCTCTGTCCCTGTCTCCCTCTGTCTCTCTGTCTCTCTCTGTGTCTCTCTCTGTCTCCCTGTCTATGTCTCATGATCTTTGGATCATCAAGTCATACATTTATAGGTGGAAGAAACCTCAGGGTTTATCTAGCCCAACCTTCTTATTTTCCCAGTGAAGAGACTAAAGCCCAGAAAGGTTAAGTGATTTGCCCAAGGTCACAACATAGTAAGTGAATAAGGTAGAATTCAACCACAGCTTTTCCAAATTCCATATCTATCACTTCCTCTACTATATCATGCTTCCTTTCAAGGTACTTCCAATCACAAAGAAATATTTCCCAAATCAGAATATGGTTGTATAACCTATATCATGGTGCTTACTATCTGAGGGAGGGAAGAGGGGAGAGGAGGAGGGATAGAATTTGGAGCTCAAAATTTAAATAAAAGCAATAAATGTTAAAATTGGCTTTACATGTAATTGGAGGAAATAAAATATCATTAAAAACAAATTAGAATGTGTTTATGTATGGAGGAAGTTTGAGAGAGGGATGAGAGATCTGGAAAGAGCGGAATCATGCCAAGTTGATAGAGTAAAGGAAGGCTTCCCATGGAGGTCTTGGTACTTGAACTAGATATCAGAGATAGAATTGGGCAGGGGTGGGGGGCAGGGGGAGCTTGGTATGCGCTCCAGAGCTTGGGTTTGGTCAGCCTGTGTGAAGTGGGAGAAGGCAGATTGGAGTCTGTGAAGTCTAGTAATACAGTTTGCAAAGCAACTAGAAAGGGCAATATAGAGTTATAAATCAGCTCTGGGGAATTAGCCATGAATGAATACATAGCACTATGAAGGAATTCTTCCTAGCAGGAAAACATTTTATGCTTTTGCATGGAGCTGCAGCAAATATCACTAATGCCACTAGCAAATGGAGTAAGGACTTCCAAGTGTAGCTCTCAGAACTGGGAAGATGGGGTCTTTAGAAGAAGAGGGTACTTAAAAGCTTGAGGGAATGATTACTATTTCACTGCCAGCTGCTGAGATCACTTAACCTAAAAGACAAGACTAGGGTGAAAGGCCCACTCATGAATTCTCCCTATTAATTATGTCTTGATTGGTGTGAGCTGATAATCACTGATATTCTTAATTTGACTCTTAGTGAACAGTGATAAAGAATACCTGGGCCTTTTTGTATCATACATGCTAAGCTCCTCGATTGGGAATACCAGCTACTAGCTGGTACATAGGGAATATTTTACTTTGTAGTTTTCAAATACTCAAAAAAATGTCAGACAGAAAAGGGAGAGGGAAAGAAACAAAGAAGGAGGGAGGGAGAGGGAGACAGAGAGGGACAGGAAATGAGGGAAGAGAGATAGATTGTGTGAATGAAAGTGTGTGTGTGTGTGTTTGTGCATGTGTCTGTTTATGTATATGTCCTTTCCAGGTTCTTTTCTACTAAAATGGACTAATTCACAGATAAGGAAAAACAACCACAACACATGAAACCTAATTTGATCGCCATAGCTGCCTAGCATTTAAGAATGTTTAATCATCTCAATGACAGGAGAGGACACAGGGATGCAAGCATGTTGTGCTGACCAAATTGAAAAAAAAATTCTAAGAACAGATGAGTAGAACTGAAGTCATCTTATCCATCTCTTTGTCCCCAGGAAGGATTACCCTTAAACCATTCTAGACAGCGGAAAATCCATTATATTTAAGTGCACCCAGTTCATTAATAACATTCACATTCTACACACCTGTCTCAGAGTCAGGAAGCCTCAGAGGAAAGGTGGGGTAGGGGAAAGAGTGCCAGACCTGGAATCAGAAATACTGGTTTCAGCAGCTGACACTGTCATTTAGCAGTTATGTGGCTATGGATAAATTACCTAGCCATTCTGAGCCTCAGTCTCCTTAACCTTAGAATAGAGATGATGATAGTGATGCTGCCTCTCTCGCAGGATTATTACAAGTGTTATTTAAGTTACAAAATGATGGATGGATAAATAGTCAATAAACTTGTATCAAGTGCCTGTTGCCTTCCAGGCACTCTACTAGATAGATAGATAGATAGATAGATAGATAGATAGATAGATAGATAGATAG
>NW_027187378.1:38367944-38406652 GCF_028583685.1 Petaurus breviceps papuanus
TAGATAGATAGATAGATAGATAGATAGATAGATAGATAGATAGATAGGTGGGATAGGTGGATGGATGGATGGATGGATGGATGGATGGATGGATGGATGGATGGATGGATGGCTAGATTGATAGATTTCCAAACAGTTGCCAAGTCTTACCAATTCGTCCTCTGGAGTCTCTCTAACTTCCATTCCATTCTTTCCTTTCCATAGCTACCACCCTAGTTCAGGTAGTTAGGGATCTTTGCAATGAGATGTCTATAGAGAGGATAAAGGTCACTTGAGTGCTGGATCAGGAATCAGAAAGATATCGGTTCAAATCTGGCTCCATGCATTTACTTGATGTTTGACCCTGGGCAAGTCTTTTAATGGCTACCTGCTTCAGTTTCCACATTTGTAAAATGGGAATAATAATAACACCTACCTCCTAGGATTGTTGTGAGTATAAAAACGAGATCCAACATTTTTTGGGGGGAAGGGGGAAAGGCAGGGCAATTGGGATTAAGTGACTTGCCCAAGGTCACACAACTAGTAAGTGTTAAGTGTCTGAGACTGGATGTGAACTCAGGTCCTCCAGACTCCAGGGCCAGTGCTCTATTCACTGTACCACCTAGCTGCCCCCAAGATCCATCTTTTAAAGCTCTTTGCAAACCTTAATGCACTATCTAAATTTTAGCTCTTGTTATCATTATCACCTCTTGCCTAGATTATTGCAATAGCCTCTTAATTAGTCACTGTCTCTTCTATCTCTCTCTCTTCCCTCCAGTCCATCCTCAACACAATTACACATATGGGCTTTTCTCAGTCTTCATCCTTTTTGATGAGGTTGATCACTTCCTCCAAAGTATACCCTTCTCTCTGGGATTTTGTAGCATTTCTCTGTCTTGTTTCTCCTCCTAGCTTCCATAGCTCTGGCCTAGGTCCTAATATGTATCATCTTCCCCTGCTGTGTGCACATACGTGCACATGTGCCTGCACATACTTCTATATTTACATATACATGTGTATATGTGTACACACATATAAATATAAATAATGTATAAAATATATGATATAAATCTATAATGTAACATGATGTAATACAATATTATATGATATGATATATAATGTAAATAAAAATTTTCCTCTACTTACACTCACCACAATTCAGGCCTACATTACTACTTACCTGAACTACTACTGCTCTAACCTTCTAAATGGTCTCCTCTGCTTTAATATTCTACCCACTCCAGTCCATTTTCCACATAGGCACTGAAGTATAAGTCTGACCATGCCATCCCATCTCCTTCACTGTCTATTAATAGCTACATTTATATAGAGCTTTACAATTATTAATCTCATTTGAACTTCACAACAACCTTGGAAGGCAGGTGCTATTATTATTCTATTATACTATTCAGAGGCAAATAGAGGTTAAGTGACTTGCCCAGAGTCACACAGCTAGTAAGTGTCTGAGGCTGGACTTCAGGCCCAGGGTTCTATCTGCTGTGCCACCTAGCTGTCTCTCTTCAATAAACTCCAGTGGCTCCCTATTACCTCAAGGATCAAGTGAGGCATCCAAAACTCTTCACAATTTAGCTCTTCCTACCTTTGCAGTCACCCTGCCTTTCTACTTTAAACTGACTCCTTTTCACTCCTCCTTTCTACTTTAAACTGACTCACTGGTGACTTCCCAATCAGTACTTTCCAACTCCTCCCACGGTGCTTTTGCCCTGAATGTCTACCATGCCCAAGGTGCTCAAGTCTTACCTTCTTTTTTTATAAAAAAAAGGTTTGCAAAGTGTTTTGTGAAAACCTTGTAAGATTTGTATTATAAATATAATAATCCTCATTTATAGATACATTTCTGAGACTTAGAAAGTAAGTAACTCCCATCCCTATTCACAAAGCTAGGATATGTCCGAGGTCACATTCAAATGCACACCTTGACATGGCTTGTCTGTGGCTCAACTGTGCTATATGGTCTCAATCTAAAAGAAAAAAAACTTGGTACCATTTTATTTTGAACAGAGAACAAGTTCAGTTCTCAGTGATGTACATAAAAGAAAGGTTTAAGAACAAATTGTGAACACACCACGGTGCCTAACCATTGATGGTGTCTGCCTTTAAAGACTCAAATCCTACCTTCTCCAGGTCTTTCTAGATCTTTCCAGCTATTAGTGTCTTTCCTCTTAGATTGCCTCCCAGCTCCTTTTCCTATCTATATTCTCCATACTGTATTCTTTGCCATTTACATGTTGTCTCCCCCTTTACAATGTAAGCTCCTGGAAGGCAAGAACTATTTTTTCCTTTCTTTTTATTCCTAGTACTTAGAACAATGTCTAACACTTAGTATTTAATGAATAAGTGTCTGATTGCTTTAACTTATTCAAGGTTATACTCTTTTGGCATAGCCTTTGAGAGAATCTTTTCATTTCCATGGCAGCAAGGTGGCACAGTGCACAGAGTGCTGGGCCTGTTCAAATCTGGCCTCAGAAACTTAGCAGTTGTGTGACCCTGGGGAAGTCACTTAACTATGACTCAGTTTCCTCATCTGCAAAATGAGCAGGAGAAGGAAATGGCAAACCACTCCAGTATCTGTGCCAAGAAAACCCCAAATGATAGTCAGACGTGACTGAAATGACTGAGCCCCAACAATAATGGAAAATAATTATTAGACTTGTTAAGCTTTATCCAGTAGAACAGAGAAGTGAGAATGGTGTTGAATGAGTGAGTAAATAAATAACTGAACAGCTATATCCATTTCCATATCACATTGAAATATTAGGGAAATTTTATTATATATACTCATGAGGTACTGTTGCTTAGTGAGCCAGCAAAATCTGGGTTCACGTCCTTTCACATAATGGTTATGTGAACCTGGGCAAGTTATTTAATCTCCTCATGTCCCCTGGCAATTCCATAAGTATAAATTATAATGGAATTTCTGATCTACAATAATAGAGGGAATTTCCTCACCAGAAGTGAGGACCCTGTCATTGTCCTCTCCCTCATATGCTCTTAATTTTAAATTATCATCATAATCATTATTATTTTTGTATGAACCTGTGATTTCATAGGTCTAGGGAATTCCTAGTGTGGCAACTCCATATGGGAAGATTAGCAATTATTCTGTAGTTAATACTCCTAGAGAGGCACTTGGGAGCATAGAGAGCTTGAATGACTTAACCTACATTCATATTGCTTCCATGTGTCACAGACAGGACTTGAATCCAGTTCTTCATGATACCAAGGCTGGACATCAATGTTAATTCTCCGAGAAGTACAAATGTCTATCTATATTTGTTTGTTGAGTCGTATTCAACTTTCCATGACCCCATTTTGAGTTTCTTGGCAGAGATATTAGAATGGTTTGCCAATTCCATCTCCAGCTCATTTTACAGATGAAGAAACTGAGGTAAACAGGCTTAAGTGACTTGCCCAGGGTTACATAGTTAGTAAGTGTCTGAGGCTGGGTTTGAACTCAGATTTTCTTGACTCCAGACTTGGTACTCTCTCTACTACCTACCCGCCCTTATATCTATAAGTCTTTCTCTCTCTCTCTCTCTCTCTCTCTCTCTCTCTCTCTCTCTCTCTCTTTGTCTCTCTATCTCATAAAGTTATGTTATGTCATGTCATTATATTGTTATATTTAATATAATAATTATACATAATATGTTATATATAATAAATATATACATTTTTAATAGACACACTTAACCTTGAAATGACCCAGGTAATACTCTAAGCTGATTTTGTATTAGTAGAGGGAGTTCCCCTCAATAATGAAACTTTAAGTATCTCTCCCCTGCCCCCCAGCCAAGGACATCTATATTAATATGGAAACATTTCTTTACCTAATTTAAAGCCTCCTTTCCAGTTTTAGGTTCTCTTATCCTGTCTCCAGTAGATAGAGAAAGCAACTGGCCATCATCCAAATACCATAATCCTCTGTGTACTTGAGGTGTTAGGAAGTTGTGCTTTTGCTTTATATCTCTTGGCTACATAATTCCAAATCCCTTAACCTTTACTCAAAACCTTTTTTTTTGTATTTAACTGACTCCACAATAGTACTAACTTTGCCCTCTCAAGTTGTTTCACAGCTTTGGAAGTATTTTGAGTTGCTGCAGTTAAATGAAACTTACTGTTAGTTGCATTCATTTCTTTTTTTTTTGTCTTTATTAATTTGTTTACTTTTAGTTTACAAGATTCAGTTCCACAATTCCTTGAGTTTCAAATTGTCTCTCCCTCCCCTTCCCCCCTCTCCCCCCCCCCCCCCCCCATGCCATCATGCAATCAAGTATAGGATCTGCAAATACTTTCACATTTGACATTAGTCAGGTTGTAAAGAAGGATTATAACTGATGGAATGAACAATGGGAAAGAGGAAACAAAACCAAACAAGAAAAAGAAAGAGAGTAGGTACTTTGCTTTAGTCTGCATTCAAACTCTGTTCTTTCTAGTTCTTTCTCTGGATGCACACATTTCTCTCCATCATGAGTCTTTTGGGATTGACTTATATCACTGCATTGCTGAGAAGACTCCAGTCTATCAAAGTTGGTCATCACACATACGTTGTGTCTGTAATTGTGTACAAATTTCTCCTGGTTCTGCTCTTCTCACTCAGCATCAGTTTGTATAAGTCTCTCCAGGTAAATATGAAATCTGTCTGCTCCTCGTTTCTTATAGCACAATACATGCATGTATTTCTAGTATTAAGTTTAGTACTGTGACTTGTTCTTTTAAAATTTTCCTAAGACGACAATAACAGTAACTAATAACTCATATGTATATAGCAATATTAGGTTTTCAAAGCACTTTCCTCACAGGAACCCTGAACAGGTATTATTTTCCCTATTTTATGAAGTTTTGTTGTTGGTCAGTGTTTTCAGTTGTGTCTGACTCTTTGTGACCCCATTTGGATTTTTTTGACAGAGATAACTAGAGTGATGTGTCATTTCCTTCTCCAGCTCATTTTGCAGATGAGAGAACTGAGGTAAACAGAGTTAAGTGACTTACCCAGAGTCACACAGCTACTAAGTGTTTGAAGCTGAATTTGACTCAGGTCTTCCTAACTCCAAGCCTGGTGCTTTATTCACTGCACCCCCTCCTTCCTTCCTTTAACTAAAGTTCAGAGAGGTGACATTACTTCCTTATAATCATACAGTCACACAACTACAAACTCTCTAGGTTTGCCTTCGCTCCTCTCCTTTAGGATTGTGAGGGGCAGGACAGTGTAGTTTGTTGTTGTTGTTATTGTTGTATTACCTGTCTTTGTATCCTCAGGGCCTGACGTGGTATCTATCACCTATTTTATAAATGCCTATTGCTGGACTGAATTGACCATCAACAGGTCCTGAGGTTCCTAGAACATTGAAGTGGCGTTGTATCGAGAGCTTGGGGATGGGATGTTGAATTGTGGGTTCTAATCATGGTGCTGCCCGTCAGTCAATAAGAATTTATTAAGCACCTACTGTAACAAGCTCTGGGGATACAGAGAAAGAGAAAAGAGCTCCTTTTCTCAAGGAGTTCACAATGTAATAGAAGAAACAATAATGAAAGCAAATATATACAAACAGATATACAGACACACATGTATGTATGTGTGTATGTGGGTGTGTATGTAGTATGTACATAATACACATACAGGATAAAATAACAGATTGAGGAGGCCCTCCAGCTCTTTGAGAACCATTTATGATCTGAGGAATTTGGATGAGATGATCTAAGGATTACTTCAACTCTTAAATCCCATTTTTTTCTCCTCTCCTCTCTTCCCCTCCCCTCCTCTCCTCCTCTCCTCCTCTCCTCTCCTCTCCTCTTCTTTTCTTTTCTCTTCTCCTCTCTTCTCTTCTTTTTTTTCTTTTATTTTTCCTGGATTTCTCACTGTCAAGGAGATTAGAAGACCAAGACAGAAAATGATAATATAATACTGTCTGTAACTACAGGGTCCATAAGTATCTAACATAACTTCATGTCCAAAGTAATTAAGGTTCCAGGTAATTGTCTGATCCTTGAATTCAGTGCTTACCAGCTTCTCTAAAATTGATTAAAAATGTTTTGTGGAATGCCTAGAACATTTTTTAGAAAAGGTTGGATTGACTTGACCTGATCTTGCATGGATCACAGACCTTGTAGTCAGTGAGACAATCTACTGAAGTGATGCTTTGAAAGACGTTCAAAGGAGTCCTCGAAAAATAGAAAATCTCCTCCAAGTTTCTCAGGAACTGATTGCTAAGAGGAGAGTACAATTGAGTTTGTCCTGCTCATTTGCTCTCATTTTTGCTTTCAGACCTTACCACTTTGGGCAGGTGAATCCCTGTCATATCCTGAAAACTTTCTGCAAAGAATAATTCTATGTTTTATCTCATGCACCTGCCCACAAGTTGCTATTACACAGCAAAGAGATAGGTGTACAATTATTTGGTTAATTGTCTGGCTATTGTAACCATTATTGATAATCCTTCTGAGTAATTCATACCCTGATGCATAATTTCAAGGTCCAGGATTTTTCTCATAATTTTCCCATATTTATAAGAAATCCTGTATCACCTTCGTTTGTCTTTGTGGAGTCAACTTCTCCATAATAATCATTTTATAGTCACTGTGAGTTAGCATGGATTCCTCAAGAAGATGTCAGAATCATAATAACTAGATACATCTCTAGCATCTTAGAATTTGTAGAGTGCTTAATGTGAATTATCTCATTTAAATCTCATAACATGGGGATTATTATTTTTTAAGGATGAAAGTATTGTATTTTTAAAGCTTAATTTGTCTTTGTTACATTTGAGTTCCAATCTATCTCTCTCTTTCCCTCCCCACCCTGCAGTAGAGGCCACCAGTTGACACAAATACATATATACACACACACACACACACACATACACACACACAGAGGTGTGTGCATATATATACATGTATTTGTATATATGGATATACACATACATATTCATATATTTATATTTATGTATACATATGTGTTATGTAAAACCATACTATACATCTATTAGGGTTTTTTTTTCCTCTGGAGGTAGATAGCATCTCCTTTCATAGGTCCTTTGTAGCTCATTTGAGTATTTTGAGTATTTATAATACTCAGAATTACTTAGTCATTCACAGTTATTCTTCAAAAAATATTGCTGTTACTGTATTCTTGGTTCTCTGTGTTACTGGAATTATGGTCCTTTTACAGAGGGGCAAACTGAGGCTCAGAGAGATTACATGACTTCTACATGTGTACTAAGTATCAGAGGCAGTGTTCAGACTGAGGTCTCCCAGTATCTTAAATTCAGCAGTATATTACTCTACAACACCCTGCTTCTATCATGCCAGTTTAATCTCAGTTCCTTTCCCCAGGTTTCCTAGGCTCATAGATCAGGGGATTGTAGGAGGTATAGCATACCTGGATTTCCAAATCACATATGACAAAATCTCTTACATTGTCCTTGCAGATGAGATGAAAAGCTATGGCCTGGAAATTGTATAGTTCAATGAGTTCAGAGCAGCTTAAATATCGAGACACAAAGAGAGAATGATTTAAAAAAAAAAAGATTGATGTTGGCCTGGAGGCAGGTCTCCAGTAGAGTGTCTCTAGGCTCGATCTTTTGTCTTGTTCTGTTTGAGATTACTATTAATGACTTGGTTGAAGACATAAAGGACATACTTATCAAATTTTCAGATGACACAAGACTGGGAAGAAGAGCTGACATATGGGTTGAGAGAACTAAGATTCTGAAGCTCTTGACAAAGTGAAATATTGGCTTTAATCAACCAAGATAATGGTTAAGGGGCAAGTAGATGGCAGAGTGGATGTAGCACCAACCCAGGAATCAGGAGGACCTGAATTCAAAGCCAGCCTCAGACACTAGCCGTATGACCCTGGGCAAGTCACTTAACCCTGCTTGTCTCCCCTCCCCCCCCCCAAAAAAAAAGAAGAAGAAATTTAATGAGAAGAAATGTAAAGTTCTAAGTTGGGGGAGGTATGGCTAGATAGCATTTTGTTCTTAAAGGATCTGAGGGATTTTGTGGACTTCAGGCTAAACCCTGTGATATTCAACCAAGAGAGCTATTGCAATCTTCAACTGTATTAAGAGGACAGTTTTTAGGACTAGGGAAGAAATAGAGCTATTGTTTATTGCCTTGCTTAGACCATATGTTGAGTATTATGTTAAATTCTAGGTACCCCACTTTAGGAAGGGCAATAACAAGATGGAAAGAATCCAGAGGAGGCCAACCAACATAATTTATAGATCATGGCATCTGAGGATTGTTTAAAATAACCAGTGATTTCTGGCCTGGAGAATAGAAACTTTTATTTGAAGGTCTATCATATGGTAGTGGGATTAAGCTTGTTCTTTTTGGTCATAGAAGGCAGAAGATAGAAGGTAAGAGTGACTGGAAGTTGCAAAGCGAAGACTTGGGCTTACTTGGGGATAAGGGAGAAGAGATGACTTCCAAATGAAAGCTATCTTGGTTGGTGGTAGTTGGTGAAAACTGGAGCTCTTTGAGGAAAGCTACATGATCATTTCTTGGAGAGAGGGTTCTTCCTTCTCTGTGATTCTAAACGTCTGGTTCCATGATTACTAGCATATATGGGAAGGGATTCAAAGAGAGTCTTGGCACATTTTTCTTGGCCCCAGAGACTAGAACTAGTGGTAATAGGTAGAAGCTGTAGGGAGGTATATTTCAATTCAAAATGAGGAAATGCTTCTGAACATTTAGAGTTGATCAAAAGTGAATTGAGCAAATCTGGGAGGTTTTCAAGATACTCTGGATGGGCTATTATACAAGGGATTCCTGCTGAAATAACAGTTGGATGTGGAACATTCCAAGATTGCTTTCAGCTTACTAATCAATTTCATTCAACAAGCATTTATTGAATACCTACTCTGCCAGGTAGGTGCTGAGATCATAAAGAAAAGTAAAATATGACCCCAAAGAACTTACATTCTACTAGATTTGAGATTCTGTGACTCTATTTTAAGGAGGAAGGATTTCCATAAGTCTTTGAGATGACAAGAGCCTCTTGCAATTAACATTCCCTATAATGGAGCACCGCTTTTTGGTGAGATGTTTAGGGCAGAATCCAGTTATTGGAGTAAACATAAATTAAATGCATGAACCCTCTCTATGACATTCACTCATATGCATATAAGCTCTTAGAATCATTACTCTGAGATCAAAGATGGAGGGCTAGAGAAGACCTTAATGACTGTCTAGTCAACCTCCACATTTCGTGGTCAGGTAGGTGGTGCAGCAAATAGAATGGAGATCCTGGAGTCAGGAAAACTTATCTTCTTGAGTTCAAATCTAGCCTCAGACACTTACTAGCTGCATGACCCTGGGCAAGATGTTTAATTCTGTTTGCCTCAGTTTCCTCATTTGTACAATGAGCTCAAAAAAGGAAATGGCAAATCATTCCAGTATCTTTGCTAAGAAATTAAAGGGTCATGAGGAATCAACACAATTGAAAAAGGACTCAACAACAACAACCACCACATTTTATAGATGAAGAAGATGGGGTCTAGAGAGGTTACGTGACTTGCCTAAGCTCTCACAGGTAGTAAGTGAAAGAGGTAAGATTTGAACTCAGTTCTGTAGGCCTTAAAGTCAGTGCTCTCTCTGCTCTACCATCCTGACTCTCACAAATAAATAACGGCACAAATTATGGCCTGACAGGCACAGATGTGTGGTCTGAACAAAATTCTGGGAGGGATTTGAGGAAGCAGAGATCACCTCAGTAGAAAATATAAGACTTTTCAAATATTAATTCAACATGCCTATTCAAGATTGGAAATGTAGTTAATGCCCAAATATATAGCACTGATTTTGTTGTCAGAAGAATTGGGTTCAAGGCCTGGCTTTGCTACTTATAAGTTCTCTGGCAAGTCATTTAACTACTTGAGGCATCGATTTCTTTATCTGTGAAATGGGTACTATAATAAACATCTACCTTTTCTATGTATCAAAGTCAATCACTAAACATTTATTAAGAGCCTAATATGTGCCGAGCACCACATTAAGAACTGAAAGACAAAAGACAATCTCTGCTCTCAAAGAACTTACGGTTTCATGGGCATGAAAACATCCAATCATCTATGTACAAAAAAGATGTGTATGTGTACATATATATTATATATATATATATGCACATACATATATATACATATGTATATGTGTGAATGTATTATGTGTGTATATGTGTGTGTGTGTGTGTGTGTGTGTGTAGTTTTTGTATATACACACACTCATACACACAGAATAACAGGGTTACTTTTATCCTGGCAGCTAGAAACTAGATACTGCTATGAATAGAATGCTAGACCTGGAGGAGGAAGATCTAAGCTCAACCCACCCTCATATACCTACTAGCTGTGTGACCCTGGGCAAGTCACTTCACCTTTGTTTGCCTCAGTTTCCTCCATTGTAAAATGGAGATAATAATAGAACCCACCTCACAGAGTTATTGTGAGAATGAAATGACATAATATTTGTTAAGTGCTTAGCACCGTGACTGACACATAGTAGGCACTTGATAACTTATTCCCTTCCTGCCTTCCTCTCTGAGGATCCAGTGAAATGTCTGTAAATCACTAAGTAAACTGCTAAGCTATCTAAACCCAGGAGCTACTATTTTGATGATGATTATTCTTGTGGACACATATTGTTACATAATCATTTCAACCTTCCCCCCTAAAGTTTACCATTTGTGAGTTAATTGTATTATATAACCTAATGGGGAAGTAAAACAGTAGACAGTCAAGCCTTGGTTTCTCTGACCACATGATAGTCCCATGGGCATTTAGATCTTGACTCCCTTATATCTTCAGGTTTAGAAATTAGAGAATTCTTCCCATATGCTTCCATATGACAGTGGAAACTTGAAAAGGAATATCTCTTTCATTTTCCCCCTCTTCTTGAAAATTTTATTCAATAATTAATCTTCAAAGATGATGTTTCTGTGGATGCTAAACATATTTCAGACATTTAGACACTCATCAGTGAGTGAAAACAAAGGATGATTATTCTCCATTAACAAAAAGCAATGCTCTGTGGATTCTACTTTAGTAAGACTGATCATCTATAGCATGGGTGCAAAGGCAATTTCCATTAATAGTCTGATTATACTTAGAATGTCTGTACTGAAATGGAGCAGGAATGATGCCATGGTGATCTCACCCTCTGTTTACTCTTGCCATGTGTTCAATGTCATATATTTTAAAATATCAAATACGTGATGTTGCTCTTATAAATGGCATTTGTTGTTTTCCTTCTCATTTTTGTTGGTGTGAAATGTCATCTTTTTTGAAAAATAAGAGCACGGTTGTAGGATTTAGAGCTGAAAGGAATCATATTGTCCAGCCAGTCCAATACTAGTTTTTACAGAGGAGAAAGATGACGGCCCAAGAGGTTAAGTGACTTGCTGCCAGAGGTCATGCCGGTGGTAATTAGCAGAGCTGGGACTCAAATCTCCTTCCCCTTTGCCTCCAAATCCAGTATTCTTTCTACCACACCAATCCAATTCAATTCATCAAGGACTTATTAAGCACCTGCAAAATATCCAAGACACTGTAATAGGGATGAGGATACAAAACAAAACAAAAAAAGTTCCCCCCTAAGGATTTTATAGTCTCTTATAAGGAAGGGAAACATAAAAATGGATAAGTAACCATGGATATGTAATATGAGGAAAGGGAGGGGGGAAGCATTAGGAATGTTTCATTTGCCCTCATAGGACAAAACTGGGAATAGATACTAAAAATTGAAGGGAAGTGTAGTTCTGCTTAAAATAAGGAAATCCTTCTTGACAATTAGAGCTGTCCAAAAAGTGAAATGGGTAGCTTGCTTCTCCTTATATGTTTTCAAGTATAGTTCTTTTTTTTTTGTTTGTTTGGTTTTTGGCCTTTTTTTTTTTTTTTTTTGGAGGGCAATTGGGGCTAAGTGACTTGCCGAAGGTCACATGGCTAGTTTTTGTGTTAAGTGTCTGAGGCTGGATTTGAACTGAGGTTCTCCTGACTCCAGTGCTGGTGCTCTATTCACTGCGCCACCTAGTGGCCCCCCAAGTATAGTTCTGATGGGGTTCCTCCAGAAATAACAATTAGACTTAAAGCATTCTGAGGTTCCTTCCAGGACCCAGTTAAATACAATAAAGGCTTTATTAAGCTGCTATCAAGAGGGGATGAATAAAAGTTTCTTGTAGGAGCTGGCATCTTCATTGAGATAAGTCTTGTTAACAAAAGAACCCCAGGCTCATTAAAGGACCTGAAATGAAAGAGTCCAATACTCCATTTAAAAGCATTTATTGTCTGAGAATAGGAACTTACAAGGAAGTAGAAAGGGAGAGAGTTCTCAGCTGCTCAGAGGGGTGAGACAATATTGTTTCTAGAGGCTTTGAAGTGGGGATGGAGGTGAAAGGGAGGGGGGATGTATGTAGACACAACAAGCCAGGATGTTTAGAAAATCCCAAATAGGGACTGGAGTCTATAGCTTCTGTTCATTATTGCTCGTGAGCTGAACAAGGCTGGTTCTGTGTCTTATGGCAGTTCAAAGCATCTCTAAATCTGGCTAGAGTTCACTCACCGAGGATCACTGGTATGTCAAGCAGCTCTGAGTCTCAGAAATCCTTCTGATTGGCTGGTTGTTGTGTTACTCCAATGTCCTGTTCCCTGGTGAAGAAGAGGAATTCTAACATAATAGTCATTATAGGGCCCGTGTTCACAGTACTTTAAGAGGAAAGGGTAGGAGGGAGACATTGTAGAGATTTTAGTAGTTATAGGATTACAGATTTGGAGCTGGAAATGGTCTCAGATAATTTTATCCAAGTCTGTCTTTTCACAGATGAGGAAACCAAGGTGAAGTATCTTTCTTGAGATCACTCAGGTAGGGATTGATAAAGCCTAATTTCAAACCCAGGTGCTTTGATTCCAAATTTACCAATCTTTCCAGTGTACCACACTGATTTCAGTCTCTAAGCACATTCTAGGGAAGGGAGAATATTCCTGGCATCTTTTTTCTTTCATCTCTTCTTTACAGGGAATGCTGGCAAAGAACAGAGACTGGAGCACAGTGAAGGCACCCAGCTTGAAGAACTACGGGGTAAGGCTTCAAGATCTACCAGTGAATGCTACTTTACTGCATGGCAACCTTCACTATAGGCTCTACAGCTGTGATTCCCAAACTCTGATGGTTGGTGATGGTTGGTGGTACCACTTCTTTCTGGTTGATCACGTGATAAGGCAATGGGTATTTAGCCCTTAAGGAGCTACTGTTTTACTGGGTGGTGATAGGGAGGGGAATGCTACACCATGTGTAAGCAAATAAGTGAATCCATTCAGTCACATAACTACTAAATAAAACAGTGTGGTTTCCTCAGTTTCTAGGACAATTAGTCAATAAGGATTTAGTAAGTACCTACTATGTGTCAGGCTCCATGATAAGCACAGAGGATAAAAGAAAGGCAAAAGACAGTCCTGGCCCTCAAGAACCTTTCAGAATAATGGAGGAAAGGAGACAAAAACAACTATGTGCCAACAGGGATCCACAGGGGATGAGCAACAGAGGAGAAGCACAAGAATTGGGGCAGGGAGAGGGGCTAAGCAAGGCAAATGGTGGAATTTTAACTGGGACAGAAGTGACGAGTGTCCTGATACCTCAGGCAGGGCATCTTTATAGGGAAGCAGATTTCTTGGTATTTCCAAGATGATGTTCTTGAATTTAGTCTCATGAATCATGGGAAGGAATGTGCCAGCTGAGCTAGTCACTCGTGAGTCATTTACTGAGTCACCTAGAAAAACTGTGCTGCAAGAGACAGCAAAGAAAGATTTGGGTAGATGTTGGCACCAACCATCTTGCTACCTTGCCATTTCCCTGCCAATGTTTGTCTGAGTAGTGGGCACCAGGAACAGAAAGCATGGTCTTGGTCAGTCTCATATAATTGCTAAGTCTCTGGGGCAGGGCATGAAAAAGACAACCTTGCTGTCTCAAGTGCAGGACTTTATCTCTAATGCTGAATTATAGAGAAGAAAAAGGCAACCCATTTCTTTAGCTTTAAGGTTTGGAAAAAAGCTTTCCTAATAATAAAAGCAAATAATAGTTAGGATTTATGTGACTCTTAAAGGTTTACAACACACTTTATAAATATCTCCTGTTATCTTTACAACAACCCTGGGAGGTAGGTGCCATCATTATCCCCATTTTTATAGATGAAGAAACTGAGGGAAATAGAGATTCACTTACTTATTCAAGGGTCACACAGTCGAGAAGTGTTGGAGTCCAGATTTGAGCTTAGATCTTCCTAACTTTACTTCCAGAATACAGGTAGTTCAAATATTATTGGCACCAAGTCAAATCAAGTCAACAATAATTTATTAAGCACTGACAGTGTGCCAGGCACTATGCCAAGCACTGGGGATACAAAGAGAGGTGAAAAGAGCCCCAAGGAGAACACAGTCTAATGGGGGGAAGGGATAACATGACAAAAACTATCACCATTTTACAGGTGAGGAAACTAATTCTCAAAAATGACATGGCCATGATCACACAGCCAGTAAATGGCAGAGCTAAGATTTAAACCCAGGCTTTAAAAAAAATATAATTCCAAGAATAATAGTCTTATTATATATGTAGTAGAGATTGCTGGAGCTGGAAGGGAATGAAGAGGCTATGTAGAAAGATTGCTGGATTCGAAGTCAAAAGACCTAGGTTCTAATACAGGTTCAGTCACTATTCATGTGACCTTGGGCAAGTCTTTCAAACAATATGGACTTCAGTTTCTCATCTGCAAAATAAGAGTGTTGGATTAGATTACTATGAATGCTTTTTCCAGTTTTAAAATCTATAATTTTATAGTCCAAAACCTTATAACCTTCCCATGATTCGTAAGACTAAATCCAAGCATATCATCTTGGAAATACCAAGAAACATGATTCCCTATAAAGATACCCTGCATGAGGTATCAGGACGCTTGTCTCTTCTGTCCCAGTTAAAATTCCACCTTCTATAGGAAGCCTTGCTTAGCCCCTGCCCCCTAATTCTAGTGCCTCTCCTCTGAGACAGCAAGCCTTAGAGAGGGGAAGATATTTGCCCAAATTCAGCTGGTAGTTGTGGAGACAAGAATTAAATCTGGGTCACCTCACTCTTAATGCTGTGTTCTTTTCACATGAGACCTTGTGTTTAAAACCCATTGACAGAACATTATATTTAATTCTTCATCATACAAATAGTTCATTCTCAAACTGAAGTCTTTGCAGAGGAAATCCTGGGGGGGAAAAAAGACATAAAAAGGTACAGAAAGGTCCAGTCAATCCACCATTAGAGTATTATATTCTAGAGGTGGCCTCCTTGACTGAGTCCAAGTTTTACAGAGCAAATCCTTTCATTAAGGGGATTTTTTCTGTGAAGTTTGGATTCAAAGGGCCATACCTGATGACCTAGAAGGCCATGTGTGGTCTTCAGGCTGCACATTCCCCACCCCTACAGGTGGAACTATCTATAAGACAGTTTTCAGGGAAGAATCAAAAACAATAATGTTTAAATAGTTTTTATTTGGCATTTAGGGTGAGGGGGAAATACAGTATATTTGTATATGTTACTTAATATAGAGATAAGGAAAATTAGAAACATGAAATGAGTGATTTCTGACAATGGAACTAAAATAATCAAATAGTTACCCTTCTCCAGTATATAATAAATTATTCTTTCATCCTATATGTGTGTTCATTCATTCATCCATTCATTAATTCAGTAAGCATTCATCAAGGAAACACTACCTGGTAGTCAGCATGGTAGGTCCTGAGTATACAAAAACAAAAAAATAAAGTCTCTGCCCTGAAGAGTTTTCGTTCTATTGAGATGAATAGAGGTGGGGGGAGAAAGCAGCATGTACATAGAAAAGTAAATATGAGTGGTTAGGTGCTAAGGGACTAGTAACTGAGGGGATTAGGATAGGCCTTGTTTAGGAAGTGACACCTATTGTAAACCTTGAAAGAACCTAGGGATCCTTCAAGGTGCAGGTGAATAAGCAATGCATTCCTGACTGCAAAGGCCTGGAGGCTATAGATGGAAGGGGAACAATGAGTAAAGGAAAGTGACCTATAGTAATTCTGGAAGGATTGACCAGAGTTGGATTATGCAAAACTTTACATGTTAAACAGAAGAATTTATTCTTCCCAGAAATAAGAAAGAGGGAGCTAGTGGGAATTCCAGAGCAAAGAACCTTCTCATACCAAAGTTTTCTGACACCAAATGCAGTGAACAAACCAATAAGTGGGTGTATGGATTGAATATATAAAGGAAGAAATGTTTGAACTGTATTTAACTCATCTGATGCTCCCAGTTCTGGGCTTCTCACATTTGTCCATTTCCCTTTCTTTCATGTCACACTATCTTTCTTTTCGCCCTTTTAATCCCTGATCAACATCTGATGGGTTTACATGTAAAAACATGCAGTAAAGGAATTCTGAACCTGGACTTTGGTGGGAGAGAGGAGCGAGACACAAAAAACTCAGAAAGAAGAAAAATGGAATCGTGAGCACAATTTAGGAAACTCAGATTGTTCTGCTAAGTGACATAGTGTTTTAAAGTTTACAGACGTTTTCTTCATATGAGCCTGTGATTTAGATTATAAAAATATTTTTATCCTTGTTTTGTAAGTGAGGAAACTAAGGTCAAGGAGAATTACGTGATTTACTCAGTCACATGACTAGCAAGTGGCAGTGGTGATTTCAACACAGATCCTCTGATCTAAATAAAGTGCTCTCCCACTGCACTATTTGGCCTCTGTTATAATACATAAGGCAAGGCATTTTTTTTTATGAATTAGGTACCTCATTTGATAAATTTTGAATTTTATATTATTCCTGGTAGTATATGATATAAAAGATAAAAGATTGTTTTTGTTCAGTCATGTTTGACTCTTCATGGTCCCATTTGGGGTTTTCTTGACAGAGATACTGTAGTGGTTTGCCATTTCCTTCTTCAACTCATTTTGCAAGATGAGGAAACTGAGGCAAACAGATTAAGTGACTTGCCCAGGGTCACACAGCCAGTAAGTGTTTGAGAATAGGTTTGAACTCAAGAAGATGAGTCTTCCTGACTACAGGTCTTGTACTCTGTCCTGTACCACCTACCTCCTGGCTATATAGAAGGTATCAATTGATAAAATAAATTTATTTCATCTAAAAGATGATATTAAAGATGACTGGGGTTTGGGGAGGAGGTGTAGCCAATAGTTATCCTGTGACACATGGTTTGGAGGGGGATCTTAAGATCAAAGATCTGATCATCAGCTCAGAAATATCACCCCTTCATTTGTCCAGAGGCGTCCAGGCTCAGCGATACAAATCAGTGCTGCCTAAACTAAAAAGATAATGAATTGCAAAGAAGGAAATCAGTTTGTTCATTTAAAATGATAATTTTCTCAAGCTTTTATGTGGGATTGTTCTATACTATACAGTAGGTCCACTCAGGAAACCAAATTATAAAAGATAAGATTGGTTGGTGATCAGAGAACCAGAGCAAAATATATGTTTAAATGGATATTTAAGCCAAGCTCCTGAAAGCTGATGGATTTCCCTTCTCTAATCTAGGGATATCATTTCTTAGAATGGCCTACTGCTACAGCTGCCTAATGCCCTATCTTTATGTTACTTCTTATTAACTTCAATTTTAGAAGGTAATATCTCCTGACCTTGTCTCTAAATTCCAGTGCATCCTATTTAAAAGTTTGTGCATGTGTGTATGTGTGTTAGCCTAGGAAAAAAGTAAATTTAGACTTCAAAACCACCAGTTCTTCAAATTTTGAACTTTGGATTTTTTTTTCTTTTTTGGAGGGCAATTGGGGTTAAGTGACTTGCCCAAGGTCACATGGCTAGTTTTTGTGTTAAGTGTCTGAGGCCTTATTTGAACTCGGGTCCTCCTAATTCCAGGGCCGGTGCTCTATTCACTGCACCACCTAGCCGCCCCAAATGAGCACAGAACTTTTTTTTCTTTTTTTTTTTGCTTTTTGGAGGGCAATTGGGGTGAGCTTTGGATCTTGTCCCCCCATCATGGCACTTTTTTCCCCCACTTCTCTAATGTACTTTCCATCAATTATTATCTATTATGCCTATTTGTATCTGTGTATTTTTTACACCCCATGAGACTTGTAAGCTTTATAATAATAAGTGCTCACAGGTTTAGAAAACCTTGGTGTTCACACATTAATTTATATGCTTTATCTCCATTTAAAACTTACAACACTTCTGTGAAGTAGAGATTTCAGGTATTCTTATTCCCATTATACAGATGAGCAAACTAAGAGAGACATTATTAAGATTACTAGATTAATAAGTGACAGATTCTGGATTTGAAACCAGAGATCTGTCTCCTGACTCCAACTTTCATAGTTAGTCCACAGAACCTCTTATGGTATGATCTAGGGACTCCTGGTGGTCCCCGAGAGCCTTTCAGCAGGACCATGAGGTCCAAAGTATTTTCTTAATAATATCAACTCTTTTCATATCTAATAGAGTAAGTATTGGAAAATAAAACCTCACATTAAAAAGCTCTTGGAGGAAGTTCTCAATAGATTTTAAGACTGTAATTGGGTACTAAGACCAACAATCAAGAACCACTGCCCTAGACCATGTTTCCTTTATGAGGGCAGAGGATTTTGCAAACTCCATGAGGACAGAGTAGATAAATTATTCAACACAGCAAGTATTTAATAAGTATTTATTGGATGAATCAATGAACAAATGAATGGTAGGTTGCATTCTGCTGGTATCACCTTCAAGATCCCAGTAGTATAGTCCCCAAGGACCAGACCACCATAAAACATCAAAAGAAACTTTTGATCAATATTTTTATTATTAATAGTAACCCTTCTGAACCATGGTATTCCAACAGTAGTTTTCTGCATTCCAAGATGAGATTTCTTTCATAAAAAGGCCCTTAAGACAAAAATCAAACAATAATGTTGTTTTCTTATGGGCTCCTGACCGAGTATTATTTTGGTCCCAAAACTTCTGATCTAAAGGAATTTCTGGAGGGAGAGCAAAAAAATAAAATCTGAATTTGCTTCCATCATACCAAGAGACGTCTTCTAAGGAAATGTCATTTGCTAAGTAATTACTTCTGTGTCAGGCATTTTATCTAAAAGAGAAAGACCTAATTAAAAGTAATTTGTAAGCTAGGTGTGCTGATTAAGTGTTAATTGTGCTCTGGAATATAACAGTATTACCCCAGTTCTCAGCCTCTCTTTTAAGCAAACCCATATTTTATTGTTTTGGCAGCTGCATTCCAGGCTGCAGAAAACACACTGATAGAAGCAGTGGCTATGTTGCAGTATGACTAAATAGATCATGTGAGAATTTGCTTTTTGTCCTCAAGACATTTCGGATCTGAATTATTTTTTTTTCAAAAGGAAAATCAAATCCTGTTCAGATTATGACAAATATTCAGGAGATGGGGAAGGGAAAGAAAAGGTCCTATTTGGGTGACCACTATCATCCCAGAGCCTTTGGAGAGGCAGCCTAATGAGGGGGAATAAGCACTGCACTGTGGGTCAGGGGACTTGGGTTAAACTCCCAGCTTCTCCCCTTGTTAGACCCTAGGAAAGTCTCTGAGCTGCTGTGGATGACCTCAAAGGCTCCTTCTAGCTCAAATATTCTCTAACTTCATGATTTCAAAAGAATCACGAGAAATGGCCTTGGCAAGAAGCTAATGTCGTTGTTCTTGACTTTCCCTTTAAATTCATATTCTCTGGATCTAGAACAGATTGTAAGCACTCAGACTGAGGATACTTTAATCAATAACAGAAACTGTCTATATCTTGAAATGCTGTAGCTTGTGATAAATTCCTTATCAATTTAGGAAAGAAACATCTACTCCTACGTACTCTGGCAATCCCTGCACACTTTCTGCTCCCTGCCTCTTCTCCCCACCCCAACAAAACAAAACAAAAATTTACTTAAAGCATCAACTAGAAAAGGCATTTTCCAAAGTAGTCATTCTCTCTTCTCTAACTTTTTTTTTATCTTTCCTTTCCTCCTCTGTTTTCCCTTCTTCTTGCCTCCTTTCTCTCTTATCCCTTCTTCCTCTTCCTCCTCTTCCTCTTTTTCCTCCTCTCCCTGTCTCTCTCTGTCTCTGTCTCTGTGTCTATGTCTATCTGTCTGCTTCTCTCTTTCTTTCACACACACACACACACACACACACACACGCACGCATGCATGCACACTAAAATCAACATAATTTCTTTTCTGGTACTTAGAACCATAGAATCACATAATATTAGATCTGGAAGGGATTTTAGAATGTTAAACTACATAGAACACTAGGATTGGAAGGAAGGCTAAAACATGCACATAGAATGTTACACCTAGAAAGAACTTCAGAAAGTAGTACATACACTGACAGTTTGCAATGACTGTAGACCAAAGGTCTGTGTATCCTTGGATGTATGTCAGGGATTCTGTGAATTTCGATGGGAAAATGTGCATGTATTTTTTTTATTTCAATACAATTACATTCCTTTATAATCCTATGTATTTGATTCCATATAATTAAAAACATAATTCTGAGAAAGTGGTCCCATAAGCTTCACCAGACTGCCAGAGGGGACCATGACACAAAGACTACGAACTTCTGCCTTAGAATATTAGATATAGATTTTAACTGCATTTACTTTTTTTTTTATAGGGAACTCACAGGTAAGGAAACTTCCTCCAACCTTGCAAGTCAGAAGCTTCACTTGCATTTTATAGTCTTAGAAGCTTGCTTAGAGCAGTGAGGAATAAATAACTGGCCAAAACTCACATGGCCAGTAGTTCCCAAAGGTAGAACTTGAACCCAGGCCACTGTGGCTCCAAAGCCACATCTGTATTCATGATGCCATGCTGCCTTTCATTGAACATAGATATTCAGTCGATTTAATTCAACAGTTATATAGTTAGTAAATGGCAAAGTCAAAAGGGAATTTAGGACATAAAATGAGTGAGAAAAAGCAATAGAACCCAGGCAATTTGCCATAGTGCAAAGAACATTGGACCTGGATTTAAGGGAGAATTGGATTCATATACCACCCCTTACTGTGGATGACCAAGGGGCAAGTTACTTAATCTCTCTAAGACTCAAATGTTATAATGTTAAGGGGATAAAAGATCTTCCCACCCATTAATAGGCCTCCCCTGGAGCCCATTAAGGAAAGTTTGCTTAGAACACACTTGCTTGTAGGAAGGCTTGAACACCTTTTCTTAATTTCTAATTAGGCACTGAGTCAAGAAGGTTATGATCCCCTCTGGCTCTAAAACAAAAAGGGTATATATACACTGAGGTTAGCATTTTGCTTTGGGGCTCATTCATTGGAAGAGTGTTCTTATGATTTGACCAGATGAGATTCTGGGTAGCCATTAAAGCAACCCCCAGCTTTGAAAAACCCAGATGTTAGTGCTTCTCTCTCTGGTATACTGCCTTGATCAGACAGTTAGGTCTATCTTTTGATCTGTGTTAATTTCTCAGACAGTTAGAAGCTCTGTCTGTTGGTCTTTATTTCTCTGCTTGTATTTCTCTATTTTCTTTGTTTAGACTTTCTCTAAAGTTCGAGATGCTGATTTTACCCCTAAACCAATAAATGGAATTAAAAAAATTGTTGATCCCTTGAACAGCTGCCTTGCCTAGTAAAGCAGATCTAAGAAACTGTTCTAGCAGTCATCCTGGGTATTCCAGTGTGGTGGCTACTACAATTGTGTCATTTATCAAATGGAGATAAGTTAGCATATCATGGGTATCTTCCTAAATATGCCCTATACTCATTGTTTTTCTAACATCTTTTTGATCATAGCTTTCCAGGGTTGTAACTAGTGTAGAAGAAACCTGAGTTTATCTAAGTACTTTATTGAGAACTCATAGCTCAAACTAATGCCTTGAAAATAAAGCTTGCTGTATAAAAGTCTTTACATGTATCCCACCTTTTCCTAAAAAAAAAAAAAACAAACCAGAATCTCATATTCAATGAGACATCCATCACTCCTCCCCTCCCTGGATGCCACCATTCTTCATTCTCTTCTCCCCAAATGTCACTCAAATATCAGCCAATAATTTGCTAATATAATTAAGTAGTGTAATTCATATAATTTGCATACATTTGACATAGCCTGGTTTACATTTCAGTAGCTGGAGGGGCTCCTCTGTAGTCCTGGTAGCAGCTCCAAGGTGCTTGCCTGTCAGTACTGCACCCCCTCCCCAGTAGGCTTGCTGAGGCAAAATTATTTGAAGTTCTCATTGTCATAGCTACATTCCAGGGTGTTTATATGGATCAAGTGATATAATGTATATAGATCACTTTACAAACCTTAGAGCTCTATGTAAATGGCACCTATTATTTTATTTGACAATATGTGTTATCATCATTGTTAACATCATTATCATTGATGAAGCTAAGTGAATGAAGTAGCAGATTGGGAGACAGGCTACCTGAGTGTGAATCCTGCCTTAGACACTTAGGTGACCTTAGGTAAGTCACTTAACCTTTATTTGTCACATCTGGAAAATGGGGAAAATAATAGCGCCTGCTTCCAGGGTTGTTGTGAGGACAAAATGAGGTAATGTTTGTAAAGCACTTTGCAAACCTTAAAGCACTATTTAAATAACGTTATTATTGTTGTTGTTGTTACTATTATTATTATTGATATTGGAAAAACCTTTAGAGCATAGAAAATAGAACAAGAACTGGATTCTAAGAGCCGTAAGAAGCCTTAGAAGAGAAAAGAGTCCATTAGAAGAAAATGGATCTTATAGACCATCTATTTCAGATCCATTTTCCACAGAAGAAAACTGAGACAATGGTTGGAGAAGCAAATCGCCCCCCAGTTATAGCACTACTAAGAAATCTGTCCTCATTTTTTAAAGGATTTATTGAAGCCTCAGTTTTATCTCTAATATATTCAGGCTGTAGCAGGTAGTGATGTCTGAAATGAGAAAGCAGGGTTCATCCGCTGGTGGTTCACTTTCTCGTTTTGTGTATTTCAAATAAAAATGAATTTTCACTTCAATGTTGATTTTGAAATAAATCTTTTTTTAGAGTTTATCAAAGGACGTTGCTTCTTTCCTCCTGGGGGTGGCTTGTTCCTTAGATTGTCAGGTTTTTGCATAACTCTATGAAAACTCAGCCATCAATAAATTATGAGGCCCTGCTAACTGCTAAACTTCATTAAAAGTGGATTGGCAAAGACAATTGATGGATTAGTCCTTAGGAATTACAATGACAGGGAACTCTCCATGGTCTCTGTCTCACTTGCTGAAAACGTAACTAGGGTTACTAGCCATTAGGTCAGTCCTACCTTTTGTGTGAATCCTTTATAATCATAATGTAGCATTATTTTGTTAGGTCTGAAGGTCAATCTTAGGTCCTTAGGTTTTCTACTGAGCCACATTCTTATACTGGAAGAAAGGAGATAAGCAAACACTGATTAAGGGGCTACTATGTGCCTGGTACTTTGCTAAGCACTTTGCACATATTATTTCATTTGATCCTCATAATTGCCCTGAGGGGTAGGTGCTTTATTATCCCCATTTTACAAGTTGAGGCACCAGAGGCAAACAGATTAAGTGACTTGCCCAGGGTCACACAGCTGGTAAGTGCCTGAGACTGGATTTGAACTCAGATGTTCTTGAATCCAGGTCCAACACTGTTCTAACATCACCTCGCTGCCTAGTGTAGCTTTGAGTTTATTATCTGTCCTTAGTCAAGGAATTTAATCTCTCTGGGCTAGTCAGTTTGGGGTTTTTTGGTTTGTTTTTTGCTGTAAGGTGATGGGCTTGGACTAGTTATCTTTTTTTCTTGTTAAAAACTCCTTCAGCAGTCTGATGAAGTATATGAATTCTGTTTTCATAATTTAAAAAAATACTCAAAGAAATGCTAAATTGGTAAAAGGAAAGTTATAGCTTCCTCCTTTTCCAAGTCCATGGACCCCCTGAAATCAACGTTGGTGGGGAAGCAGATCTGTGGACCCCAGATTCTGAACCTCTGGAGTAGAGGACCTCCAGGGTGCCTTCTGGATCTCAGAGTGCAATCCTGTGGACTATCTTAACTACACAATGTACCCTTGAGTAACTCTGTCAAGCACACTGAGCCTCACCCGAGATATTAACTAGAGATATGAATGCACTCTTTACCTCACTGAGTTTACTGGAGATCAAGTGAGATCGTGTACAGAAGTGACTATTAAGGGCTATATAAATATGAGCTATTATTATTGTGCATGACATTATTTTAATTAAGTAACTATGCTTAATATTCAGCTCAAGTTGCTATATTTAATTCTTGACTTCAGTGACTAATGTGGGGGTATCTTTCAACTTCAGGTGTTGGGAAGAAAATGTAGGCAATCATAGTTTAATTATAGCCTTTATTTCTGAATGTTTCCTCTTACAGAAACCCCCCTGAGTCCACTCAAGCCGCCCCATGCGGCCAGTGCTCCAGGAGTGGCCATGCCTTCACCCCATCGTCGAAGAGATTCAGACAGATATTGTCAGCTCTGTGCAGCCTGGTTCAATAACCCTCTGATGGCCCAGCAACATTATGAAGGCAAAAAACACAAAAAGAATGCTGCCCGGGTGGATTTGTTAGAACAACTGGGGAAGACGCTGGATCTGGGGGAGTTGAGAGGTAAGGGGGGTCAATTATTCAATAGCAGAAGGTGCCAGGTCTAAGATGATGGAGATTCTCAGGTCCTGAGATTTCCTACTCTGGGCTTCTCCATCCTCAGGCTCTGTGTGCAAAATAGTAGGTCACAGCCTGCAGGTATATTTGGGCAGGAAGAATCACTGGCATTCCTTTGTTATCTCAGGTGACCCTCACAGCATCCCTGTGAGGTAGGTACTACAACTATTATGATCCCCATTTTAGAGATGAGGTAAATAGGACTCACGGAGCTTCAGGGACTTGCTGATGGACATACTGACTTGTATCAAAGGCTGGCTTTCAACTAAAGTATTCCTGATTACAAGTCTAGGCCTTTATCTGTTCATCACCTCACCCTGCATGTAACCAGGGATTCTTAGCCTGGGACTTTAACTAATTTAACCTGACTTTTTTTTTACATTAGAAAATTATATATGCTATATATGCATAATAATTATAACTAACATTTTTATAGTGCTTCCTATGTGCCAGGCATTGTACTAAGTGCTTTTTACAAATATCATCTCATTTGATCCTTCCTCACAACCCTGCATGGTAGATGCTACTATTATCCCAATTTTACAGGTGGGGAAACTGAGACAGATAAAGGTTAAATGACTTGCCCTGGGTCACACAGCTCGTAAGTGTCTGAGATGGCATCTGAACTCATCTCTCCCTAATTTCAGGTCCTGAATTCTGTTTATTGCATCATCTAACCGTGTCATTATTTATGTATATGCATATATATATACATATACATACATACACACATAAACATATGCATCATTGTTTATGTATGAGTGTAATACACATAACCAATTTGGTACATTGAAATATATTTATATTTAATATATTTATATGTTATATATGTATTTACCACTACATACATATACATGTATGTAGTGGTAAATATTGGATATGTATACACACATACACACTCTTTTCTTTGTAATCCTGTGCATTTTATGTATTTAAAAACTTTATTCTGAGGAAGGGTCCATAGGCTTCTACTAAAGAGCCACAAAAAAGGTTAAGAATCCCTGCTCTAGCTAGAGGAAGACTGAGCTGTGTAGAGAATAGTATCATAAAATGAGTAGTAACTGCTTCCTTTTTCCTGTCTACAAATTACTCCCAGCATGTATTTTCATGCAAAGGTGTTGTGGTATTATGAAAAGGGCATTCATTTTGGAGCACTGGTCTTGAGTCCTAATTCTGTCACTGAGTAACCTTCATGAAGATGCTTAATCTTTCAGGGATACAAGTTGCTTCCTCCTCTATAAAATGACGTGTTCAGATTAGGTGATTCCTAGTTCTATATTATGTGAGTTTATCAAAGCCATTTAACCTGATCGTGATGCTTTCTTATAGGCCATTTCTTCAACATATCTTGTGATTAGGAAAAAAATACAAACAAAACCAACAACTTTAAGATATTATGTTATTGTACATCCTTCTTAGCTAAGGAAAAACAAAGGGTTTAATATTTCAGAGCAATAAATGATCCCTCTGAAAGTGCTGTGGGAAACCTGTTATTATTACTTTTTTTTTTCTTGGAGGACTGTCCTCACCCTAGAGTTTAGCCAAAAAAGTGTAAGAGCCTCTCATAGCTGAAGGCCAAACTGCACCTCCCTTTTCCTAGGAATGAGCACAGTTTGTTAGGGGATTCCATCATGGCAGGGCACTGAAGGAGAAAAAGAGGTTTTTATTTATGTTTTCTGCCAGATAGTATGACTTGAAGAAGAGTTATTCCTCGAGGAAATTCTCCTTCCCTGTTCTAAATGATTGGTGCTGCATCTTTTATGTACAGACACATATCTTAATGACTTGGGCATCTGAATTCTTTAGCATTTAAGCAGTCACTCTTTTATATAAAAGACAAAAAGGATCCACCTTGACTTGATAACTCAATGTGACTCTGACTCAGTCGCACATGGAATGTGATTAGCATCGAACAAACTGTCCTTGAAGCTAACCTTTTTGCCATCCATATGAAACATCCTGATAATATGTGCTATATACACTTACTTAAAGGTCTATTATAGTACACTGCCAAGTCCTGAGAGCTGAGCCCTTGGGTAACCTGGCTTCTTCTGAAGATACTGATTATGTCATGATTGCTGAGAAATCTCCATTGGATTCATAATGATGGCCTGGAAAGGAATTAGAAGTTACTAAAAGCATATGATTGGGGCATCTTAGCTGTAATCACCTTCAAAGCTAATGCTGTCCTTCTGTTGCTTATTTCTAAATTATCCTGTACACAGTTGTTAGCATGTTGTTCCCCTCATCAGACTGTGAGCCTCTTGAGGGCAGGAAATATCTTTGCCTCAGATGGGGAAGGGTAAAGAAATCTGAAAGCTTCCTGACTTGGGATACGACACTAGGCCTATATGTGGCAGGAGAAGGCTGGAGATTCGATGAGGGGCGGAGGGGAGGATTGGGGGTGGTGAGGAGCAAAATCTGCAAGTCACGTGTAAGCTACTCCTGCTCTCCTACCCAACTGTTGTGTAATGATTCATGGATGCCTTGAAGTGCTAAAATATTCTCTCTTCTGAAATATATATGTATATTTATATGATTATGTGTGTATATATTTCACAGCACTATATATATATATATTTCTATGAATATATTTGTGTGTATATATAAGAAAGTACTATATGTATATAGTTATATAATTGTATGTGTACCCATACATATAGATAAAACATATAGATACACATATCTGTGTGTATATAAGCACATGAATGCATGCACAATGTGTGTGCATGAAAGTGTGTGTGCAGCATGTGTACTATACACACATGTTTACACACATTTATGTGTGTACACATTAACATGCACGTATACATACATGTATGCATATATATGTACGCAGACAGAGTGTTCCAAATGTCTTAGTTCAGTTCTAAGCTATTTAACCTTTAAAGTACCCTGGCTTTGGGGAAACATTGTATGTAATCTATCTTACTTAATCTGTATTTTTGGTCGCTATAGTCTGTGTTTTTATTGGTTATAAACTTTTTCTGAGCTGGGGAAAAGCTGCTGCCATCAATAGAAATGGGCGATTTATGGCAGGGTCTGAGTGAAGGTAAGGGTTTCAGTTTTAGACCTGTTGAGTTTGATGTTCTACTGGGATATCGAGGTTAGAATGTTAAGGAAGTAGTTGATAATGTGGGTCTGGAGTTCAAAGGAGAGAAATGAGAAGAATCTATAGATAGGAGAGGCATCTTTATAGAGGTGACAGTTTAAGCCATGTGTGAAGAAGAGGTCTCCAGTGGAGAGAGAGGAAAGAGAGGAGGGGTAAGATATCTTAAGAGAACCATGAGCCTTAAAAGCAGGGGTCAGGCAGGTAGAAAATGAACCAGGATCTATAGCAGGAGCCCTTGGGGAAGGGAGTGCTGTGACCAAAAGGAATCCTACAGAAGGACCAACAAGAATGATACTTGAGGAAAGAAAGATCATGAATTTGACAGCTAAGCCATCATGAGATTTCCAAAGGAAGGAGCTAGACCACCAGAATGTAGTGAGATGATGAATAAGTAGGGGGGAGGGAATATTGCCATCTCTTTCTCCATTCCTGTCCCCCTTCAGTCTTTATTTCTTTAGTTTGTTCTCAAGAATATAGTGAGAGACTGTGTCCACTGCATCCTCTATGACTTATGTCATACAGATAATACATTGCAGAGCTGGGATTCAAACTCCAATTCCCTAACTCCAGATCTCAGATTCTTACTCTCCTGGAGTCATTAAATGTCAGAAAAAGTAAAAAGCACACACAAATACACATGATATATAGTCCTGTGTGTGTGTGTATATACACACACTCATGAATGTATATACACACATATTCATATCAAAAATATATAGTATGATAGAAGTTACATGCATGGATATATGACTATTATATCTTTCTATGTAGCTATATATCTCTTTTATACAGATGATATATTTATTTTTCTACTTGCCTTCCCTTCCATGTCATATATGTGTGTAAATATGTGTATGTATATATGTATATATACATATTCATACACATATATGCATACATATAAATAGTGTTTTAATTACTTGGGAGAAGTAATCCTGTTAAATTTCATTTTGTGGCAATTGTAGTCATTTGTGCTACCAACTGACACCAGAATGATTCGGGACAAATGACCTTAATTGTATGAAACTAGACCGAGCTATATCCTCCAGCTTTAATTAGCTGTCCGTTAGCTGAGTGGTGGATTTCATGCCATACACATGCATTTCACTGCTCTTTCATTGTGTTTTTATTTTAGTGGTTTTAAAAATTGGACATTATTCTAAGATATAGATCTCAAAGAGCATACTTCATTGACTCCTCGAGATATTGCAGGGGTACTGGTGTGAGTAAATCAAACATGTCAAACGTCATTCAAACTTACATTGAAACAAGCTCAGTAGCGCTGAAAAGCAAAAGAAAATATGACCCCCAAATGGAAAACAGCACCAAGCAAGAACTGATAGATTATTGCTGTGTAATAACCCAGTTAATTCTCAGAAAACAAAAAAAAAGGCTTTTAGAAGGACCTGGCAGTTGCAGCGGCTCTCAGTGGTACCTCTACAATGAGGCAGAAGTTTCTTGAAGTTGGAAAATCAGTGAAAAGGGCAATCAAAAACAAAACAAACAAGCAAAATATCCAAATAGCTTCTAGCCTCTGTTATGAAGGGGAAAAGGGCTTCTGGTTGGCAAGACAATACAAATACAGAAGTACTGAAGGGTGTGAAATAGGAAATTTTACTAATGAATCTCACATTTTCATTCAAGAGTATACCAAAATCATTGACTAAATCCTGACATCTGGATATCTGCATCAGGCTGGAAAATACAACTCAAAAATATATTTTTGGAATTTTTTTTCACTTCCAGTTGGCCTCGAAGACTTAAATTAGTTGAGAGAAGGATGAACTCTGGTAAATATAAAGCTATACTAACAAACATAGAGGAAACTAGGTGGCATAATAGATAGAACCCAGGGCCTGGAGTCAGGAAGACATGAGTTCACCTTCAGCCTCCGACTATGTGACCCTGTTTGCCATAGTTTCTTTATCTACAAAATGAAATGAAGAAGGAAATGGCAAACCACTACAGTATCTTTGCCAAGAAAACTAAATTGGGCTACAAAGAGTTGGAAACAACTGAAATGACTGAAAAACAAAAACACAAACATAGGTGTTCTATAATAATCAAAATTTTATAATTATAGAAAATATAATTACAGAATTATGATTATAGAAAATTATAAAAATATAGAAATTAATTATTTATATGTACATATACACATATATATATAGAGAGAGAGAGAGAGAAATTTTCTCTCTCATTATATATGTAATGAGAGAGGAAGAGAGAGAGACAGAAATTTTTCATGGAGTTTAAATTATGTGATCTCTCAGGTCGTTGAAGCGAATTTATCTGTATCCTTTATAGATTCTCCTAGATAAAAGCATTTATGAAGCACTTATCACATATTAGGCACTGTGCAAACCACTGATAACACAAGTAAAAAGAACACCAATCCCTTTCCTTCCAGAGGTTAATGTCTACAAGGGGAAAACAAGGGCAAGGTGGAAAAGCCGTGTTAAGGGCTGGGACAAAGAGAGGTTGGGAAGGGGAATCGGAGTGAGCTGAGTTAGAAGTGAAGATGGTTGTCATGGGGACTTCCACAAATGGAGGCTGGGGAGGAACTTACCAAAGAGAGTAGGAGTCTGGTGAGTGGAGTCATTGTCAGTGTGAAGGAACTGCTGGCGAAGTCATAGGAGGCTGAGCCGGGTTAGCAGTTTGATTATATTTCTTAACCTTTTTAATCCTTATTTCATTATAGAAATAATTATGATTCTATAATTGTAGAAATTACCAAATGGAGAAAGACTTATCAGTTAGTAAACATTTATTAAGCATTTACTATGTGCTAGGCTTTGTGCTAAGTGCTAGGGATACAAAGATGGAAAAAGAAACAGTCTCTGACTTCAAGGAGTTTATAATCTCAAGTAGACAAACACAAAAATGAGCTGAAAGGGGATGAGAAGAAGGTACATGACAAGGGGGCATGGTGGAGAAGTCAGTCATAGAAGTCCTAAAGTGGAACAGCCGGGTGAGCAATGATGGGATGTCTGCAGTGAGCTTGCTCTCTGTTAAAATTGAGGTTTGGAGTTCATAGCCCCATCCCCCAATCAGAAAGGTAGAGGATACTGATGAAGTGGGGCAGCTATGTTACACAGCAAATAAAGCACCAGGCCCGGAGGCAGGAAGAATCATCTTCCTAAGTTCACATCTGGCCTCAGACACTTACTAGCTGTGTGAGCCTGGGCAAGTCACTTCACCCTGTTTGCCTCGGTTTCCTCATCTGTAAAATGAGCTGGAGAAGAAAGTAGCAAACCACTCCAGTATCTCTGCCAAGAAACCCCCAGATGGGGTCATGGAGAATTGGAAACGAGTGAAAAATGACTTAACAACAACGACATTGATGAGATGGGGTAGCAAGACTGGTGAGATCTTGCAGGATGATGAGGGAGCCTCCTGGGGCATGGGGCAGAATACTGAAACATGACCTTTTATCATGTCACATATCACAAAATGTTAAGAGAGTTCTACCACTGCTAACCTGGCTCAACCCTCCTCTGCCCCCATGACTTTCCCACCTCTCCACAGCAGTTGCTTCACACTGACAATGACTCCACTCACTAGACTCCTACTCTCTTCCTCCATGTGTGGAAGTATCCATGACAACGGTGTTCACTGCTAACCGAATTCAGTCCCATTCCCCTTCCCAACCCCTCTCCTCTTGGTACTACTTTTCCATCTTTCTCCTCTTCTGTCCCTCATAGACTGTAACCTCCTTGAGGGAAGGGACTCTCGTTCTTTTGTATTCTCAGTTCTTTGCACAGTGTCATGGCACTTAACGCATGTTTTATCTAGTTGAGTCTGTAAAGGATGTAGATTTATTTGCTTCTGTGACCAGAGAGCTCGCATAATTTAAACTCCACTGAAAATTTATGGACTGTACTCAAGGCTAGACTTTTTAAAAATGGGCTGTTAATGTCCAGGTGTGTTTTCATAAAGAAGAATTAAGGAATATTTGTCAAAATCTTGTGAGCTCAATGCCAAATTGTATATAAATGCTTGCAGTGAAAGGAGGGCCTATTGTATATTAAAAAATGTCTAAATATATAAAAACTTTTAAGATGCATTGCATAAATTGACAAATGTAATTATTTTGCTTTGTCTCAAGTAAATTGAATTTTAGTAGCTTACTTAACTTCCCAAGGCCTCAGTTTCCTTATCTGTAAAATGAGAGAATTGGATTAAATGTTGTTTAAATTCCCTACCTTCAGGAAAAACTCTGATCCTATGATTTTATGATTAAATTTTCCTGTGCAAACTCCTATGTTACGATCTCAGGTTGATTAGGGATTGAATTATTTGTAATTGACTCTTAATATCTCTGTATTAAGTACCCAGTTAAGGCCTTTATTCTACTCCCAGAAGGCACCATTTCTAAAGGTGTGCAGATAGACCTTCAGCCTTCGCTCAAATCCATCTAGGGATGCTACTTTATGGTTTAAAGAGATAAATAATTGATGAATAATTTTCATTTTAAGTTTGCTTTTTTTGATACATGCAGTCTTTGGCCTCAAGGAACAACTCCTCCTTCCCTCATAAAGAGGAAACTGGTAGCACAGTGGACAGAGTTCTGAGTCTGAAGTCAGGAAGACCTGAATTCGAATATAACCTCAGACTCTTACTAATTGTGTGACCTTGGGCAAGTCATTTTACCTTTGTCTCAGTTTCTTTATCTGTAAAATGGGAATAATAATAATAATATATATTTTGCAGGGTTGTGAGAATCAAATGAGATAATAATTGTAAAGTACGTCACACAGTGTCTGGCATATAGTAGGTGGTTAATAAATGCTTATTCCCTCTCCTATTTGCTTCTCTATAAAGTGTGGTGCCTGTATCTTCTTTTAGAAAATTCAGTTCAATCCAATAAACATTTATTTAACACTTAATAGGTATAAAGTCCAGTGTTAAGCTTAGGGTTTACACTGGAGTTTATGGTCTACTGGAATTTATGAAGGAAAGTGGTATAACATACAGCCAGATAAGTAAATACAAAGTATGTACAAAATAATACAAGGTAATAGGGGCAGCTAGGTGGCACCATAGTGATTGCCACACTTGGAGTTAGGAAGACCTGAGTGCAAATCCTGCCTTAGACACTTACTGGCTGTGTGACCCTGGGCAAGTTATTAATCTCTACTTGCTTCAGTTTCCTCTTCTGTAAGATGGGAATAGAAAAAGTATCTCCCTCAGAGGGTCATTGTGAAGATGAAATGAGATATCCCATATACAATCAAGTGCTGGTAGCAAAAATGACAATAGTGGTAATTTATTTCAAGAAGGAAAGAAAGTTAGCAACTTGGTTAAACAGAACAAGACCTTTGTGATAATAATGAGAAAAAATTGGGACTTTTTGAATTAACACATCATTGGCATCCTAAAAGAGGTTGGCTGAAATGTGTATAAACATGTATAATGAGTTTCCTCTTGAATTGTACTGTAATTTGTAGTGAGAAGCAGTTGTAGAAAACCAAAGTTCCCCATTGTTCCTTCTTTTTTCCAGTACTAATTCAAAGTGGGGGGAAGAGGCGAGAAAACAATCACCTCCTCCTAAGTGTGAAATATGACACACACAAAAAGGCAAGTCACTGAGTTATGGAATCGTAAAATTCCCTCGGCCAGAAAGTACCATGCAGGTCATCTCCCTAGCTTAAATCTATCTGCTACATAAAACCCAGAAAGAATGCAATTTCTTATTTAGAAACATTGGAAATAAAATCTAAAGTGTAAGTTAGGAGAATCCATCTAGGAGAAGACAGAGGGCTAATCTGACATATGCTAGAGCTCTTTTGGGAAAATATCCCCTTCTTTAAACTTTGAATAAACTTTTGTTTGTTTGTTTGAAATAAAACTGCAATTAGCTGCATGAACTCTCTGCTGTGTGTCTGGAAGAATGGGACTCATCTTTTAGATTGAGAATGAATCTTGGAAACAAGAAATGTCATAGTTGAAAGGGACTGACCTCCTTATTTCATGCTGGAGAGTGAGCCTTTGGCTTGAGGTAAAGTGACCTGAGTTAGGGCATATAACTTGTTAGTGGTAAAGCTGTAATTGATCTCCAATACTGGTCAGTGTTTTTCCCACATACTCACAACTCTAATTTTAACCAACAGGTGACAGTAGGGAGCTGCCCTCCCCACCCGGGACTGTGAGTGCACTCTACAGTGGTACTGAATTAATGCTTTTATTCTCTATAGTTACCATCTATCCCTGTGTGAGATAATGCTCTATGCTCAAATGAGATAACATTCATAAAGTATGCAGCACAGCCTGGAACATAGTAGGTGCCATAGAACTGCTTAGTCCCTCATCTCTATGGGGCATTGTACGGGAGCTATATAGATTTGTAGATCTACCAAATGTGTACTTGGTTCTAAGTCTCTACCCTATGGTTAACCCTGCTTCTTTTTGAACTGGTATTTCAAAAGACCCTAATATAGCAGGTTTGGTCTTCCTGGAAACAAACATGCTACATACATCCTTTTTACTTTTAAAAAGATCAGTAATTTAATCAATAATTCTTAATGACCAGAAAATAAAATGCTATGGCTCTTTCTATATCCATGGCCTTTTTTCTAATGCTTCCTGTTAAGGCAAAGCTGTGAGGCCGTGTCCTTCCACTAATCCTAGAGTACCACTTCATTAGTACAACTGATGAAAGAGCTGTAGCCCCTAAACATTGAGAGCCTGCTATGCACACTTCCAGGAAAGTCCTCCTCCAGGACCGTAAGACGGGATGGACATTCTGGAAGAGTAATCTGTCAGTGCACCAGCTGAGGCATGCTTCATCAACTTACTGCCAACAGAGGCCTGACGACAAACCATGGGTCTTTCCTTCTGTCTCCTCTCCTTGACCCACTCTTTCTTCCTTTTCCTATTCTCCTCTTTTTTGCTTTCCCTCCTGTCCCCTTCCTTCTTCTTTTTTCTTCTCCATTTGTGTTTAAACTCACAAAATAGTTGGACTCCAGGCATGTTTTTATGCATGCATGCATCTATCTATCTATCTATCTATCTATCTATCTATCTATCTATCCATCATCTATCTATCATCTATCTATCTATCTATCTATCCATCATCTATCTATCTATCTATCTATCTATCCATCATCTATCTATCTATCTATCCATCATCTATCTATCTATCTATCTATCTATCCATCATCTATCTATCTATCCATCATCTATCTATCTATCTATCTATCTATCTATCTATCTATCTATCTATCCATCATCTATCTATCTATCTATCCATCATCTATCTATCTATCTATCTATCTATCTATCTATCTATCTATCTATCTATCCATCATCTATCTATCTATCCATCATCTATCTATCTATCTATCTATCTATCTATCTATCTATCTATCTATCCATCATCTATCTATCTATCTATCCATCATCTATCTATCTATCTATCTATCTATCTATCTATCTATCTATCTATCTATCTATCTATCTATCTATCGTATATACCTATTGTGCATAGCAACTCGAAGAGGTACCATCTGCTGTGTCAGGGAAAGATTTCAACTTGCATCAAAGGAGGGGCTAACCACACTGAAGAAACTTTGGAGGGTAAAGTATTACACACACACACACTGAACAGTTTTGAATTATTTAATTCTGTGTCATGACTAAGCCTTATATGCAACATCTGTTACTCTTGAGGTGCTACCTTCATTAAATAATGATAAAATCAAAGATTTAAATTTGACAGAGATATTTTGGTACATTCCAAGGAAAAGCAAACCAATAATGAATACAATGGAAACATAGTAGGTTGCATTTCTTCCACACCTAAAGTCTGATTTTCTATAGGCCTAAGGTGGTTTTTTTTTAGAGTCAGAGGTTATAAGCTGATTGCTTATATTCATATCTGAACTGTAGTCATCAGTTCTGTGGGAACAATAGAACTGTTGAACAATAATTGTTTAACTAGTGCCTTCATCATTCCGACTTTAGCAGGGAGCAGAACTTGAACCTGAATCTTGGCCCTTATAACATAAGTACCTCCTGTGCCGGATAGTGTGCCAAGTAAGTGCAGAAGATGCAGAGAAAAACAAAACAGAACAAAATGAGACAATCCTTGATTTCCAGGAGCTTACAGGGTAATGGCAGGTATGACTTGGCTGAGGCCTCTCAAATAATGAGCACTAAATCCAAGACTTGAACCCATGTCTTCAAACCTCCAATGCAACACCTTTCCCCCATGCCAAGGGTTTGTAATAATGTACTGTATGTAATTTCCATAGTTGTGATTCAGCAGAAAATAGGACCTTTAAACAGATATGGTAATTATAGCACATAATTCTAAATTGAATAGTAGGAAAAGAGGTGACAGAAGCAAATATTCTATTTAGCTTATACCTGGTTATTTTTATATTATTATTTTTAATGTGTTTTGACACCTCAGCTGGTACATGTATCCTCAGCCTGATCTTTATATCCTATATTTATTTTGGGTAGTATAATTGCTTAAGTGACTTATGTGCCTGGCACATCTGGTGCAGGTGGAGCTGAGGCAGGGAGGGAGATGGTGGCATGGCACATATGAAGAGATGGTCCACACATAATAATTGCTCACATATATTTTATTTGCAAAGATGGCCACTCCTCAGGGGAAGCAGCCAGGCCAACAGGAAGGCAAAACAAAATTTTAGCCCCATCATTATTTTAGCTTCACTTCAACTCTGCCATCTTTGGGAGTTGACTTTCCTGCAGACAATAGGGCAAACCAAATGGTCTTTTGAAGGCACCCAGGAATATTACATTGAAAACAACATTTTTCTGTTTAGAGAAATAAGACTGTAATGCAATATCCAATCATGGTACCATACCATGTAGACACTGATGTAAAGATATGAATTTTGAAGTAAATATATATATATAATGTGATTATCATTTATAATAATGACTTCTTTTGGCAGATTTTTTGAAATTTACAAAGTGTTTTTGTACCCTATTTTACCTCCTTTGATGCTCAAAACTCTAGGACAGGAATACCTGTCTTAATGTGTTCCAATTTTAAGGAGAAAGTTGAGATTTAGAGTGAAGTCATTTCCCCTGGTTCTACAGTGAGTCAGTGATAGAGTTGGAACTCAAATCCAGTTGCTAAGTCCAATGATTTTTCCCATTTCTATTTGGTCTTAAATTCTAAATAAAATTAAAATAAAATTCTAAATAATTACTAATACATTTTTTGGGGGAAGGATGAAGGCAAGGAAATCGGGGTTAAGTGACTTGCCCAAGGTCACACATCTAGTAAGTGTGTCAAGCATCTGAGGCTAGATCTGAACTCAGTTCCTCCTGACTCCAGGGTTGGTGCTCTATTCACTGTGTTACCTCAGTGCCCCCAAATGAATACAATTTAAAAGCTCTCTTACCCTCTCCTAGAATAATTTTTCTCTCTAAAATTAAAATTCCAACTTACAAGATTAGCACATAAAATTAGCTGGTCATGGTATATAAGGTCCCTTCTATCTTAATCTCCAATGATCCTATGATAAATACATAGAAAAACATAATAAGACCTGATAAATACACAAAAGGGGGAGCTAAGTAGCACAGTAGACAGAGCACTAGACCTGGAGTCAAGAAGACCTGAGTTCAAATCCTGTTTCAGACATCTACTAAACTGTGTGACCTTGGGCAACTCACTTAATCTTGTTTGCTTCAGTTTCCTCATCTATAAAATAATCTGGAAAAGGAAACTGCAAACCACTCCAGTATATCTGCCAAGAAAATCCCAAACGAGATCACAAAAGGTTGGACATGATTGTAACAATGGAACAACAATAACAAAGTACATATAAGAGATGTTCATATTATAGAACAGTGTTTAAGTCTGAGGTGAAAACACTTTGCCTAAGGTCCCACAAGAAAGCAGACACAGAGTCAGGATTCAAATCTAACTTATCTGAATCCAACTACTCTTTTCAGTTTGTCCTATTAGACTATAACCAATCAATAAGCATTTATTATGGTGCCTGCTGTGTGCCAATATGTATCTTCAAGGAAGTTATATTGTATCTGGGGACCCAACTATATGATTTTCATATAAATATATACTATATGGAATATTTATATGTACATATGTAAAATACCTATGTTTTTATATATGTGTATATATGTATATATACAATGTGTGTATATATGTATATATCTATATATGTATAATATATATATAATGCATCTATTGACTCTGTGAAAACCACAATGTGGTTTTCATATAAACATACACAAAATAAAAACAGGTTTATATGAGAGGTAGCTTAAGGGATCAGCAAAGTCTTCATGAATGGTGAGAGGACTCAGACTCCTTAAATGTAGGATGACCTTTTATTTAACATTTTACATTTTCTCCTCCCTTCTCCCCTCTCCCCCCACCCCTTCCTGTCCTTATCCTATAACACAATATATGCTAAGTCCCTTCCTTGGTAATGGAATTAAATGATAGAACCACAACTAGAACCCAGGAATTCTGACTCCTTGCCCTGCATCTTTTTTCCTCTGTACCAAAAGCACCACAATAACTTATCTTAGTCACACTGTCATCAGTAAAGGGCAAAGACCTCTCCTCCCCACCTCCATCTCCTTCCTCTACTTTTGTTTTCAAGAAGGAAAGCAACATCATAGGAAGTTACTGAACAATTCATTTTCATCCTCCAAGCTCTGAGATTCATTGTTGGTATTGATTGAAGGTCTCTATTGTTCAATTTCAGCTGAAACACCTGAGTCATTTTTCCTTAATGCAGAGCAGTGTTTGTTACAAGGTTCTATAGGACTATACATCAATTCTGTCACTACTAAACGGTGTGTTCTCTTAATACCCTACATCCATTCTATAATATGAGGGAGCCTCCTGACAATACATAGGTAGATAGATAGATAGATAGATAGATAGATAGATAGATAGATAGATAG
>NW_027187378.1:38406662-38465878 GCF_028583685.1 Petaurus breviceps papuanus
ATAGATAGATAGATAGATAGATAGATAGATAGATAGATAGATAGATATAAAATGTCATAGATAGATGATAGATAGATACATAGATTCATTTATAAAATCAAGAGAAAATTACCCTATTAGACGAGACTTGACTTTTCATGGATGGGAGGATTTTGAAATGGTTTACTCCCAAAAGACCTATATTATCCCCCCCACAGTGTTAATATTAATCATGGGCTTTTTTGGTTTGTTTTAATATATCTGTAGTTCAAAATCACTTTATAGGTAGATGTGAACCTGAAATACTGGCTATGAATTTCATTTTTTAAATTAAATAATATTTAAATGCATAAGCACACATTGCTATGGAAGAAACTCTGTGGTAAATCCTTTTGTACAGATATTAGTCACTCAGTAATTACCTATTTAATAGATTCAATTTATTTCAATCAACATTTTATTATGTTCCCACTATCATCAAAGTTCTGTGCTTGGGACTAGGGATACAAAAATGTAAAACAACATAGGTCTTGTCCTCAAAGAGATGACAGTCTAATGGGGAGGGGGTAGGGTGGGGTGGTGGGAGTGGGGGTGGCATATTAATGGTATACAATTACACAAAATTGAATATGTAACACCCCTGATGACATAGACCCACTCATTTTGATGATTTGTCTCTGAATCCAATTGATGCCTTTTCCCACGCAGAGTCTATGAAGGGGGCTAAAAGAAGAATGTTCTCATATATAACCTTAGTGAGGACTTGTCATCACTTCCCCATTTGCTAGACTTATTCCATAGAGATCAACATAGGGATGCAGCATTAAATTGTAACCTTCTCGAGGGCGGAAACTACCTTTTGTCTCCTTTTCTTTTCCCCTGTGCTTAGCACAGTGTCAGGAACTTTGTAGGCACATAAGAAATGTTTATTCATCGATTGATTGATCAAGGTCACTTGCTGAATAGATGGAGTTGGGCTTTATATCTCTACTTGTTTCCTTTCCTTTTCAACCTTTTTTTTAACTGATCCTTTACGTTTCCAAGAATTTTTAAAGTTTTTTAAATTAATTTAATTTTTAAAGTTTTGTTCCTCTAAAGCTTCAACACACTTCCCACCAATGCATTCTTCTGCTTGTTCAGAACCACTTGCTTTTGGTTAAGTTCAAGGGGAGAAAGAAGAGAAAGATCAATTCTGGTCCATGTCTATCACCTTAGAACTATTGTAGTGGAGAGAACATTGGATTTTTGAAACAAAAGATAGAGCTTCAAATCTTGGCTCTGTAACTGTGAGCAAGGGCATTTTTTTCTTCCTCCTGGACCCTCAATTTCCTCCTTTTTTAAAAACACTTATTTTATTTTATTTTTTTGCTGTTTAGAGGAGGGAATCAAGGTCAATTGGGGTTAAGTGACTTGCCCAAGGTCACATGGCTAGTAAGTATTAAGTGTCTTAGGTCGGATTTGAACTCAGGTCCTCCTGACTCCAGGGCAGGTGCTCTATTCACTGTGCCACCTAGCCGTCCCATTTTCCTCCTTTTTTTAATTTAACAAATGGCATATCTAACCAGTAACCTGATCTTATTTACCAAAAGAATTAGGAATTAGAAAGTCTCAAACTCACCCACCATCAGAGGGAGCTCTGGGGAAGTGCTAACTGTTATGTGATTCCCAGAGGTGACAACCTTCTGTCCCCAGATATATTTCCTTCTGATTTATAATTTTTGTCTCACTGGTCTAAGGATAAGTGTGTTGTTGTTGTTGTTGTTCAGTTATTTAAGTCACACCCTGCTCTTTGTACCCCATTTGAGCTTTTCTTGGCACAGATGCTAGAGTGGTTTGCCTTTTCCTTCACCTTATTTTACAGATGAGTAAACTGAGGCAAACTGGAATGAGTGACTTACCCAAGGTCACACAGCTAGTGAGTGTCTGAGGACAGATTGGAACTCAGGAACATGAGTATGAGGCTTCCCGACCTCAGGTCCAGCACTTTATCCACTGGTATCACCTAGCTGCCCTGTCAAGCAACTAGTGAGCATTAGATCCAGGAGCATAAGCTAGGTTCACAGTACTCTTCTCATCACTCCTGGTATCCCTGGCTAGAGCTCTAAATTAAATTCTCCATAGAAACATTGTTATAAATAGTTCTAAAGTTCTATAATTGTATTTGAACTGCGTGTCAGTTACTTCAATAATTCAGGTATTGGTGATTCCATCAGTGGGAGTATGCCTTTGCCTGAGCCAGATTCAATTCTTTAGTGATTTAAGAAGGCAGTCTTTCTAAGCTGCTCCGGTTTATTTATTTTTTAGAGTATTCTCTGTAGCCTGCCTTCCAGTGATGAGTTTTTCTACATTTAGATAGGCCTTGAAGTAGAAAAAAGATACACAAAAATCTCTGGATCCATCAGGTACCTTTCAAGCCTTAATGCATTATTAAATGAGAGGTATGCATTATTAAAAATGACAATTATTATTATAAGTTTGTCAATTTATCAATAAGCATTTATTAAATAACTGCAACATTCCAGGCACTGTACTAGGCACTAGGGATACAAAAAATGACAATGAAATGACCCCTGTCTTCAAGAGTCTCAAATTTTATAGAGAGAAAACAACACCCACATGTATATTTATATTCTTTCTGGGAGAAGGGGTTGGGGATGCTAGCAGCTGGGCAGAACAAAACACCTAGACGTGGTTATTGTACCTGGGGGTTCTAAATGACAGTGGTGAGAAGGGAGTGTTTGCAGGTTTGGTTGCCAGCCAGTACAAAGACAGGAAGCCAGGAATGCATTCTCTTACATATGGAACATGAAGGAGCCTGGTTTATCTGGACTGTGGAATAAATGAAAGGAAATAAAGTACAAGACTAGAAAAATAGTCTGGGGCAGGCTTGGGAAGGGCTTCAAATGCCAAACAGAGGAGTTTACATTTTAGGAGCCATTGAAGTTTGCTGAATAATGGAATGATAGGGTTAGACTTGTGCTTTAGGAAAATCTCTTTGGAAATTATGTGAAGGATAGATTGGAGTTGGGGGAAATTTGAGGAGGGGAGATCAATTAGGAAGCTGTTGTAAGGATCCAAGGAAAGGTTATGAATGGCCGAACTAAGGTGGTGGCAGCTCGAAGAGATATTTATTTAGTAAACGTGACTTTACTGCTGCCTCTTATGTCCATCCGGTGAACTAAGAATTTTTTATGTTTTTAAATGCATTAAAGCTTTACTTAAGAATATGTTTTAAATCGTTATTGGAACCCAACTGTACAAAAACAGGAAGCAGCTGACTGGGCCTATGGGCTGTATTCTGCAAATCCCTACTCTAGAGAATTAGCCCAGGAACTGAATTCTTCTGTACTGTATAGTATCTATAGCAAAATGTTTTCCTGAGAAGCATGCATCTTTTTACAAGAAATTTCTGGAAGGAAAATGTTTCATAAGTTGATGACTTGATAACATCAGGATTTTCATGCATAAATTTGGATTTAGAATTGGAAGGAAATTTTAAATCCATTTAGAAAATCCCCTCATTATACAAAAGAGGAAACTGAGACCTATGGAAATGATTTGTCCAAGAACACAGATAATTAGTATCTGATGTAGTATTGGAACACCACCTTCTCTGATTCTAGAGTCAGCATGCAGCAGGCTTTTACAGTTTGGTCTGTTGTGGCAAGTGAAATTTTGTGGGGAGATACAAACAGCATCTAATTGCATGCATTTCTGCGAGGAAAATATTTGCAAAGCATTTGGAGAATCTCTGCTGTTCCTATATCTTAAAAAAATGTTTTCCACTCTGTAGCAACTAAACTTTCAAAAGACTAACTCACAAATATATATATATATATATATATATATATATATATATATATATAAATTCTTCAAGTGGTGTGGTGGTGTTTGGACTACAGGATATGAATCAAACTGTTTCCAACCATATTGTTTTACTGTGTCCTGTGAAGCCCACACAAGCTGCTGGCAGGCTCTTTGCTAATTTGTGAACAGTTAAATGAGGGGCTGCCTTTGATTTTTTTTCTTAAATAGTATTTTATTTTCCCCTTTTACATGTCAAGGAAATTTTTAGCATTCATTTTTACAAGACTTCGAGTTCTAAATTTTTATCCCTCCTTCTCTTCCCTCCCCTATCTGGAAAATGGTAGGCAGTTTGACATAGTCTATACATGTGCTATCCTGTAAAAACATTTCCATGTTACACTTGCAAAATAACAAATGGATCAAAAGAAAAAAAAAACATGAGAAAGAATAAAGTAACCGAAGAAAATATGCTTAGATCTGCTTTCAGAGTCTATCAGTTGTCTATCTGAATGTGGATAGCATTTTCCCTTGTGAGTCCTTTGTACTTCATCTTAGGTTAGAGCATTGCTGAGGAGAGCTGAGTCATTCATAGTTGATCATCACACAAAGTTGCCTATACTGTGTATAATGTTTTCATGTTTCTGCTCATTTCACTTTGCATCAGTTTATACAAGTCTTCCCAGGTTTTTCTGAAATTTGGCTGTTCATCATTTCTTATTGCACAATAGTGTTCCATTACATTCATATAGCACAGCTTTCTCAGCCATTCCCCAATTGATGGACATCCCCTCAATTTCCAATATCTTGTCACCACAAAAAGAGCTGCTATAAATGTTTATTGTACATGGAGGTCCTTTTCCCTTTCTTGTGATCTCTTTGGGATACAGACCTAGCAGTAGTAATGCTATATCAAAGGGTATGCACAGTTTGGTTGCCCTTTGGGGATAGTTCCAAATTACTCTCCAAAATGTTTGGGTCAGTTCATATCTCCACCAGCAATGCATGAGTATCCCAATTTTCCTACATCTTCTCCAGAATTTATTATTTTCCTTTTCTGTCATATTTGTTAATCTCATAGGCATAAGGTGGTACCTCAGATTTATTTTAATTTGCATTTTCTGATCAAAAGTGATTTAGAGCACTTCTCTGTATAACTATAGATAGCATTGCTTTCATTATCTGAAAACTACCTGTTCATATCCTTTGACCATTTATCAATTGGAGAATGGCTTGTGCTCTTATACATTTGACTCAGTTGTCTATATATTTGAGAAATGAGGCCTTTATCAGAGACGCTTTCTGTAAAGATTGTTTCCCATATTTCTGTTTTCCTTCTAATCTTGGTTGAATTGGTTTTGTACAAAAGATTTTTTAAAATTTAATATAATCAAAATTATCTATTTTACATTTTGTAATGCTCTCTATCTCTTGTTTGGTTATGAATTTCCCCCCTCCACATATATCTGACAGGTAGACTATTCTGTTGCTCATGGTGTCACCCTTTCTGTCTAAATCATGCCAAAGGTCTGTCATATCTAACTTTGCTAAATATTCTATTTACTTCCTTAGTTTCTTTCTTGTTTACCTTTGAATTGCATAGAATCATTGAATGTAGAAGAAGAAAGGACTTTCAGAAATCATTCAAGCCAATCTCATCCTTTTAAATTAAGGAATGAATTTTTTAAAAAGGCTTTAAGGGTTTTTGTTGTTGTCGTTCAGTCATGTTTGACTTTCAATGGCTCCGTTTGAAGTTTTCTTGGCAAAGATACTGGAGTGGCTTGCCATCTCCAGCTAATTTTATAGATAAATAAACTTAGACAAACAAGGTCAATTGACTTGCCCAAGGTCACAAGCTTTAGACCAAATTTGAACTCAGGATAATGAGTCTTCCTGACTTCAGGTTCAGTACTCTATCCACTGTACCACATAGCTGTATAAACCACATAGGTGCTGTGGATTAACCTATTCTGAAGGTGATCCTAGGAAGGAGCTCAATGGAAGGAAAAGGGCAAGGAACAATATATAAAGGAGGCATCAGCTTTAAGTCAGAGGGAAAGGGATAGGGGACCTTAAGGTGTAGGGGGTAAACAGATGGTGATGGTCTTCCTTAATGTTATTTCAATTAATAAAACTATTGCTAAAACTGCATACATATCTGAGATCCATCCACATGACAGTGCCACCAAACATTCTTTTTTTGTACCTTTAGTAGCTGTAGCAGCTGAGGAGGCAGAGACTCAGGCCCTGCAGAAGCCAGTTACCACAAGCATTGTGCCCTTCCTTTCATGATGGTTTCAGGACTGGAAATAGGACCAGTGATCTGGAAGCTACTGCTTTTTCTGAGGCTAATCCCAGTCCTTTATGACATGAGTTATCTCCAGTAAGGTTTGAGAGGAGATCATGGCAGTGGTTTGGCTCACCTGCCCACCTGGTACATATGAGCTCTTTTTTTTTTGCTTAGGATTCTCTTCTGCTTCAGTTTAGTTGGTTTATCTGATCTGGCAGTTGATGTTGGTAATAGTGGATATGCCTTGCCTTTTAGTCATAGGATTTACTTTCCTTTATGATGTTTGTGGGGACCAGGCTACAAACAGAGCTTGTAATCAGTAGTTATTGGTGGAGGGAGAAGGATTAATGAAGCCAAGAGAGATTAAATAAGTTGTTCAATATTTGGTTAATTACCTTTGCTACAGACATGATGAAGGTTCAGAATCATTTGTCAAGACTGCAGTTTTTGCTGACCTTATGCCACCCTGTTATCACCATTTTAGGTATATGCTTAGCATTGAAATCTCTAAAACTGTAGTACACCTCACTTCATGAGAGTCTTTCTATGGAGACAATACAATTATACATGGGAAAAAACCCCACTGGCAAACCTCCTTAGTGTATTCCCCTATCTTCTATCAGGGTCAATTTAAGAATATTGGTCCACAAACCTAGATTATCTCTACTCATAGACTGGTTTATGATTAACCTCAGAGCTGAGGACAGACTAGTGCTTTTGTGAACTATTGTCTTTCTGTACTACAGATCAGTTGCCCCATCATGCTGATTGTGGCAGCAGTGGGGAACAGAGCTGATACTCCAGTATAGAACCTCTGCCATCAAGACTATTGCTCATAACTACCACAGCCAGCTCAAGTTTCTGTTCTAACTGTGCCCAAACTTGACGTTTGCCAAACAATCCTTGAAAGAAACACTTCCATTGGAAAATGTCTAGCAATAGAACTAACTCTAGACATCTTCAGACTGGCACAGCTCCTCCTTATCTAAAATTTATTTATGAAAACAGCATCTCATTTTGGAAATTTATAGGTGTACTTCAGACCTGCATTCAGAAGGAAAGAAAATTGAAAAATTCAAGTTTGGCAAGTGTTTATAGAGTCTGATGAGCACTAACTGTTAAACTAAGGTGGGTAACGGATGGATGATGCAGTGGCACAACCATTTCAGGGATGCCAGCTGACAATGTGTTAGATGCTTTTAAGTAAATCATCTTACTTTAATATTTTAGGAGTGAGAGACTTAATCCCTCTCCATTTGTCATTATGTGTGGAAGGTATTTGTCAGAGATCACAGGCTTAATCCCTGGGTGGGCCAGCGAGCTTTGTGCTATTCTGAGCCCCATGAATTACCTCCCTAACCCTTGCCAACTCTCTCACAAAGGCATACTTTTATTTACAAGAGAAAGCCCATTTCTGGTGTGTGTGTATATATATATATATATATAAGCTCATGATCTCATGATCCCAGCATGATCTGTAGATATTCAGGTCGATGCATTTGATACCACATATAGGATTTGCCTCAATAGAGAAACTAACCTGGGTGAAAACATGCTTATCTTCCTGGGGGGAAGAAGAGGCTGACTATGTCTTAGTATTGGTGGTGGCAGTTGATGAATTGGTGCCCATGCCATACAGGATGGCTACTTTTTTTTTCATGATAGTACAGTATTTATCAATCAGTGTGCCCTGGGGATGTGGGGAACCTGAGAATTAGCACATCAGGTGAACCACACTTTCCTTTGTGACCTGAGTAGATTCTAGGTAAGGGATTATACTGGTACTCATCCATACTCATTTGTACCATTATTTCATAAGCATACATCTAAATTAGTTTAGATAAACAGTGGAACATAGAGATACATTAACAAAAGTCACCTAGAAGCATTAAGTTCCTTGGATGTGTTGCTCTACTGCACATGGGTCTTCCCTGACATACTCTCTAGGGGGAACTCTTTAACATGAGTATAATGGGTCAGCCTGCAGTTGATATTAAACCAGAATTTCTGGTTTCCCCTACTTTTATGTGCTACTTGTCAACTGTGTTTAGTCTGGCATCCTTAGTTCCTTGAATATCATATTCAGTCAATCAATAGTAAATATTTATTAATTACCTACTATGTGCCAGGCACTGTGTAAGTGTTGAAGATGCAAAGAAAGGCAAAAGACAGTCCCTGACTGTTATCTTCTTGACTGGCACATGAATTGCCTTGACTATCTGATTATCTATTATTTGTCAGTAGTCAAAAATATACCTGTTTATGACTTCCCCTACCACCCAAAATCTCAAAACCAAACTGAGCTGAGGTATAAGCTCCATGGATAGGTAGTTATTGGTGCTTGCTCTGGGAAAATAAATGCTGCATAGGAATTTACATAGGACCTATCTAGATTCAAGTTTTGAAAATACAAAATGGTGATCCATGGTCAGTGTCACTATTTTCTTCAGAAATGAAAACACAAGAGAAAAGATATCTTCTATAGTTCATGTCTTATTGGATGTATGGGTATGTGTATGCATGTACATGGTCAAACATCCCTAGGTAATCTGCCTTGTGAAAATAGGAAGATATTCTAAAGCCTCATAAAAATGTACACCTGCATCTTCTGGCTTGGAATTCAGTATTATGATACAGGTAATTCACAAAGGGCTTTGCAGTTTCTAAATCTCCCTCCTCATCCAATCCACACAGTCATTTTGGAAAAGTAAAACTCAGACATTCAGTCAGTGGCTCCAATTAAAAGGTACCTGTCTTCTATTTCATGATAAACTGTGAAGCTTAAAGAATCATATTTCATAGATAGAAAATTAGTCATCTCTCCTATGTGTTGCTATATATATATGTGTGTGTGTGTAAATTATGCATATATATTGCATATTTTTCTGGAAAATCCAAATACTAATAAAATTCCACATATAGAGTGCTTGAGGTTTTCCAAACTCTTTACTCACAAGAATGCTGTGAAGCAGTTATTATAAGGGCCCTTAGCCATTTTATAGATAGGGAAAGTGAAACTCAGACTTGTGACATTGTTTTATTTTTCTTGAGCATGTACCTATTCTAATTCTTAAAACAAACACCAATGTGTATATTATCGTGCACTGGGGCTTTTTCACCCACCAGGAGCACCATACTCACTCTATATAGCCTGGGTGAAGTGACAAGATGCTGATTTTCCATCTTCAGTAAAATAGGGTTTATTTAGCTTTGATGTTGATAGTTGGCCCTAATCCATCCACACATTCTGTTTCTGGGTCCCCACAGTTTCTGGTAACAGCAACATACCTGTGGTTCAGTTGGTCATGTTTGGATGTGCAATCTATAGAACTGGGAATGATCTGTGTGGTCCAGATGATTCTTGAGCTCATGACCTAGTCATCACATTAAACCAATTAAAAGTACTAATGAATGTCCCCAAACATTCAGTTCCTCCACTTACTGAGACTCAACCTTAACTGGGTAAGTATGAAGCTTCCAGGCTTCTCCTATACAGTGAGGATGTGAAGATGGACTGTGCCATATCAGATGCACTTAATGTCTGGTCTGCTTTGCTCTACATTGTTGATGGTCTTTTACAACATATGTGGCTAAAGAGTATGGGCTGATTATGTAGATACTCTGTCAGCTCACATTGCCATGAGCCCTTACTATTCCCTTCGAGTATGCATGGGGTATGGACCAGGTTTCCCATTATTTTTCTGATCAAATGTAGACTTCTATTTGTCATGTAAAGTACTTAACTACCTGCCATTTTTTCTATCTTTCAAGTTTTCTTTTTCTAAATTAATTTTTAGTGAACGAAAATTTATTTCCTTTCCCTCCCATCCCCCACTCACTTAAAAGAAATAATGATTTAAAAAGTCAACAAATTCTATATTACATCCACGCATTGTTGTCATTGTTTAGTCATTTTCAGTTGTGTGTGATTCGTTATGTCATCATAAATATAATACCCACAGCTTCCATGAACTTCTCAGTGGTGATGATGACAATGATGATAAACATTATTTATGTTGTGCTTTTAAGATTTACAAATCACTTTACAGTAAGCCAATGCTCATTTTATCCTCATAATAACTCCAACAGGTAGGTGCTATTGTTATCCCTATTTTAGATTTAGAAACTGAGGCAGACAGAGGTTAAATGACTTTACCCAGGATCACTCAGCTAGTTAAGTATCTAAAATTGTATCTGAACTGAGACCTTCCTTATGCCAGATCTAGCTCTCTATCCTTCATGCCAACTAGCTGCCTAGATTGCAAATCATTTAGCTAGAAAATTAACTAATCCAACTTAAAAGAATCTACCATACAACCAAACCTCAAGTTTGGAAATAAAATTTGTTTTTCTAAAAAGCAAAGAAACAAGAAAAGTGAGTGACCTTTTATTATTTTCTTGCTACCAGTTTTTTTTTCCTTCTTTTCTTCTTGTGGTAAAGGAGGTTCGTGCTGAAGATAGAGGACTAGCAAAAATTATTTACTATGAAATTAAATTGGATCCATGTTAAGAATTCTTTGTAACTCACTCTCTTTGACTCCTGTTCCATATCCTGGTAGTCTAATTAGATATCATATAGTGACCCACTCCTTGAATTCTCCACAAACCATCCAAATACATTAAATACAAAGAGGGAGAAAGGAGAGAGATTTGGTAGGATGACAACAACATGTTAGAACTGAAAAGTACTTTAGAGATAATCTTGACCCTCCTTTGTTTTATAGTTTGGTAAACTGAGGCCCAAAAGAGAAATATGACTTGCCCAGGTCATATAGTATGTGTAAGTTTATATTACTCCCAATTCTGTTGAGTCTTTTAACTCTAAACCTACTGCTTTCTCCATTATATCATGTATCTGAGTTGTTATTTACCTAAAATATAACTGAAAGGAGGAGCAGAGAGAAACATGGTTGAAGTTCCATTTCTAGCCAAGTAAAACAACTTCTCACCTCCAAAGGTTTTTCAGTGTTTCCTCATGTAGTTTATTGCCAATTTAAGATATATGGATTGGATTTTTTAAATTTGTATTTAACATGCTTGAGAGAATACTCCTATGTAAAATACAGAGTGTTCTTTCACCAAGTGGTGAGTGGGATTAGATGTTTATGATGTTTTGAATGAGAACCTGTGCTTCCTATATAAACTTGTCCATTTCTGATGGGGTTTTATGGTTGTTTTTTTGTTTATTTGCTTTTCTATAATTTCTTCTTTTAGATTCTTGTCATATGTCTATTTTTATTAATATTTTTAAAATCTTAGAGAGATTTCTATCTCATAGAATTTATCCAGATAATCAGAAAAACTGTGCCTCCAAAAGTTCCTTTGATATAATCTAATTTTGATTTGGGTAAAACTATTAGAAAGGACTTATCCCCACCTCTATTCAGCATAACTAAGGGAATTGGCAATACTTGCCCAGTGGCCAGATGAGGTGATATCAAATGGAAATGGGCTGATATTTGTGGCTGATGAGGCAACTCTCTAGAAAGGGTACTTACTACCTGGGACAAGGGAGCAGGATGCTAGTTGGGAAGACAGTATAAATGTATTACATGCACAAATACACACACACCCATCTGTAGTGTATATGTATAGTATATATGTATATGTGTGCATATATATATATATATATATCACAAAGCCCCCACACACACACAAAGTGTGTGTGTGTGTGTATGTGTGTGTGTGTGTGTGACAAAGCCAGCTCAGATTGGTACTAGTATGTTGATAGTGCGGTTAAATCTAAGAGGCTAACATGAGAGGAAGAGCCCATTTTGGGAATAGACATTTTATCTGGAAAATCCATGCTAGAAGAATAATATATATTTTTTTTAAATGTTGAGGGTTTGTCTGTATCCCCACAGCCTTGGACCTTTTTATTATCGCTACTGGTATTCCCTGCTTTGTACTCATGTGCCAATGTGGTACATAATGCCTACTGCTGACTCATCTAGCCCTTCTTTTTGGGAGGCTCCCACACTAAGACAATGAGGGCAGACCCACAGCAGAGTGGTAATTCAAGGAGAACAAAGTTAGGTTAGTTTGGGAGCTTTTGACTCATCTTACCTGGCCCTTCCCCAAATTTAAGCAAAAGTTTTTAGCTATCCTAAATATATAGAAACCTTTCCTGGAGTAAGAGTCTCACTACTATGACCACATGATTTTATCTAGCTATTATGATATGAAAATTAATTGCAGTTTGCCAGGGGGAAAAAGGAAGATCTAAACCTAATAAATAACAAAGTCGAAACAAGAGATTAACTGTTGAAAAGTGATGATGAGCTCATTTTTCAATTCAACAAACATTAATTTCCTAAATATGGAAGAAAAGATCCTAGGTGCTGAGGATTCAACAAAAAGAAGTATAATCCCTACTTTTAAGGAATCTACATTCTACCCTTTAGATCCTACATGTGTGCAAATTAATTTTTTATAAAAAGGCATAATGGGGAGGGAAAGAGCTCTAACAACTGTTAGTATCAGAAAAAGGTTTTCCACAATCAATCAGCCAACCAATTAACATTTATTAAGTTCCTGTTATGTAAAAGGCACTATGCTAAACTCTAGAGATACATAAGTGGACACACCTAAGTTGAACCATGGATGGAAGAATAACATTCTCTTCCAAGAGGCAGTTGAAAAGGGAGGGCAATCCACATATTGGGGAAAGGTTATATGAAACTAGATTGGAGTATTAAGAGAAAGGAAAAGAACTAATAGATCTGTTTGACTGGAATATAGGATTTATGAGGTCAGGTAATATGAAATAAGAATGGAAAATAAAGTAGTAGTCAGATTGTAGAGGGCCTTACGTACCAGGCTGAGAAGTTTGTATTTGATTGATATTAGAGGCAATAGGGAGCCCCTGAAGGTTATTGAACAGGGGATTAATCTGATCTGATCTGAGATTTAGTAAGATTATTTTGACAACTGTATATATATATAAGGTGTGTATATCACCTTAGATGTTAGTGGTGCCTATCATTCACTATAGAAAAATAACAGACTAGAGATAACACTGTTCTGCCATTTTTGGAGTACTACATAATGCAACAATTTAGTAATCAACAGTAATTATTGTTCTTGGAGATTGTAGCCTAGAATTTGTATTTTACAGTGAGTATTATGTGTACTCATCTAACACTTAAATAGTTATAAAAATGAATTGTAATCAACAAATGCTTCTTATGCCTTTGCTATTTGCCAGGCACTATGCTAGGTGCTAAGGATGTAAAGACAAAAGTGATGACAGTATTAGTCTAAATTAGTTTATATTCTGCTGGAAAACATTCTCTAGATGTATTCCTCCTAACACATCAATGTGTGTTGAACCAGAAGTTCCATGCTTAGTGGAAACTCTGTGAAACAGAAAAATTGCTAGGTCACTTGTTAATACTGCATTTTCCCAAGTGTATCAATGACATTTTTTTAGGGCTTAGCATTTTTGAAGCTATCCCTAGAGTATGTCCTTGGCAAATTGAAATATGGGAAGCTTGGCCTGGCTGTCACCATCTTTCTCCTTCTGCACCTTAGTGGTTTCCTTTTCCCACTACTCTTCTTTCTTCCAGTTACCCAATGACTTTGTACCTTCCCCTCTATCTGTGGCTGCTCTCAGCATTTCTAGACATTCATTCTGAATGTTCTGAATCTAAGTTAATGTGACAACCCACCCAGGAGGATTTGCATTTAATGTCTCATCTCTAAAGATAAACTGAAAAAATTTTAACCTCTCACTATATGTGAAATTTCAGTCATCAGGAACTATGATGTGTCCTTTGCCTGTGAGTATATTTGCTATTTTGTGGCCAGAAGAACCTTCCCAGGATCCCTGAATTATAGCCATTGTAAGTCACAGCCTACTTCTATAATAAGGTATGCCAAACTGTAAGGTATGACCAGGTGTCAAAAAAGCTTTCTTGAGAAAGCTTAACACAGCTCTCAGGTTGCACAAGGGCATTCACAGCTGTCCTTGAGAGGCTGATGGCACCAAAGTCAAAGTTATCAAGATAAGATGAGTCAGTTATAGTTTTGGTTTTCCCCTTTGGTGCTACAACAATCTTGGCGCCTTTGTATTCTTTTCATGTAGCCCTGGGGCAGTTTATACTTTTTTCTTAATACTCCTCTGATGGATGTGAAGGTTTGTGGTTTTTTTTTTTCCTTTTGGCATGATAATGAGGCATTACACGTTAATGCTTTGTTCTGAGTCACTTTGTCCAGACCTCAGCTAGATTAGAAGGCCTGTATTTTATGAAATCTCCCATTTAGCAGGGTTGGCAGTCTTTAAAAGTCTGAGTCAGCCAGAATGTCATTAACTTTGATCCCACAGGCTGCATTTCCCTATGAGGACTCTTGCCCTTCATTGTCTGTTTAAAATTGGTCCCATTTTGAAAATTACCTGAAGCTAATTTTATTTCTCTTTGTCATATTACTGTAGTGACCCCCATCCCCAGTCCCACACCCTTACCTTTCTCCCTTCCTCCTCCCAAAAAACACTCACACTTAAGATTTTGACAGTCAAATGTAGCCTCAAGAGAGTTAAAGAAATGTAGGTTCTATATTTCACAAGTTCTCCCTATGCTAAAACTGCAAAGTTTTTCTGCTTGATTTCTTTTGTTTTTAATTTTATGGATTTTCTTTTTGCTTTTGCATTACCTTCATTTCACAATAGATCTTTCCCTCCTTTTCCATCTAGAGATACACACACACACACACACACACACACACACACACACACACTCTCAGGAAAACTAAGAACACAGCATCAATCATGTCCAAAAGTATAGGCAGAATATCATACCAATAGTTTCCCACTTCTGTAAAGGGGAAGAGAACAAGCTTTTATTAATTACCTAAAATACACCAGGTGCTATGCTAAACACTTTACAAATATTAACTCATTTAGTTCTTACAGAAATCCCAGGAGTAAGGTAGTATAAATAAACCAATTTTACAGTTAAGGAAATTGAGGTGAAGTGACTTGCCCAGGCTGACACAACTCCAGGCTCAGTACTCTAACCACTTTACAACCCACTGCCTTGTTTTCCCTCTGAAGAGGGGAAGGAGGTAGCTTCTCCTGTCTCTCCTTTGGGACCAATCTAGTTCTTTGTAATTTCACAGTATTCAATTTTGATTGCTTCATCATTATTGTTCTTTTCATTTACATTTATTTCAGTGTCTCTTCCTGGTTCTGCTCCTTTGACTTTGCCTTATAAGTCTTCTCAAGCTTCTCTTTATTAATCATATTCGTTGTTTCTTACAATACAGTAACATACGGTTACATTCATGAACGGAAACTCTTTTACCCATTCCCCAAGTAAGGGGCATCCATTTTGTTTATATTTCTTTGCTAGTATAAAACATGCTGCTGTAAATATTTGTATCCTCTTAGGACACTTCTTTTTATTGTCAACCTTCCTAGGTCATGTGCCTAGCCAAGAGAAGATCTTTGGGTCAAATAGAATAGGTATTTTAGTCACTTTCTTACCATAATTCCAAAACTTTTCCCAAAATGGTTGGTTCTTTGGTTTCTCAAAGTCACACTCAACAAACGTCCCTTTTCAGAGAGCCAAGGGTCAGTATCCAAAAGCACTGAAATTAGAAAAAGGTAGAGAAATAGGGAAATATTTTTTGAAAAGATGAAAGATTCCCATGAAAATAACTGAACAAAACACAAGAGGCATTTATGAACTCAGTGAAATTAAAATTGATCCAAATGTGCCAGCCCCCTTCTGAATGATTTACCAAGCCCCAAATCCCAAATGCCTATGTTAATATGACTTGATTGCCTGAGACAATATTTGAATGTCTTGTTGATTCATCAGGAAGTTGCTGACAACTCCTTCCATGAGTTCATCCCATTCAACTATAGGCTTCTCTGAACTCTTTCTAGTCTTTTCTTTTTTCACTGGTTTTAAAGCTTTTTGAAACAGTATAACTGCCTCTCAAGTTTGAGGGGTTTGTTGCCCCTACAGAGTAATATGAGTCAGCTAAAGAAATGTGAAGGCAATGAAGATTGACCAATGAAGATTTGCCCAAAAGACCAATTATGCAATCCTTCTGATTGTGTTTGTCAGGGCCAATTGAGCAACAGCATAAGGCATGAGAGTTAGGAGGCATGTGTTTGACATTAAAATCAGAGACACTGGGTTTTTAACCACCCTCAAATTCCTCTACACTGTAATTCCCTCTGTGTCAGGGAATCACTTTCTCCACAATAACCAGGCACTGCATTGCAAGCCTCTTTCTCATAAGTTGGGGCAGAAAAAGCATTTCTATTTTTCTGAGAGATTTTCTGTGTCCTTCAAATGTGACCTGAGATATTGAGACCCTTAATAAATTGACAGCAAGCTTTTTCACCTATGTCTGCTGTCAGGTGTCTGCCACAAACTGGGGGTCAATAAGAATTCCAAGTGACAAGAATTCATTAATACAAAATTTCTCTAGAAGCTACTGCAGCAACTATAGGAAGTAAGAGAAAAGGGAACTTATGTTTACCTTTTTTTTGTATCACAATACTTAGAACAGTGCCAGACACATAGTAAGCATTCATTTGGTAGTGTTGTTTTTGTTCTTCATTCTAGAAGACCAATAATATCAGGAGGGTGATATCTTAAATTGCAAGTGAATTGGATTTAAGTGAGGCAGAACTGTGCAAAGTCATCAGCCTCACTCTCTCCTCAGGAGCCTTCTGGGTCCAATGGCAAGACATGGGTCAGGAGGACTAGAAATGGCCCTGGATGAAGTGGGAAGACCTTGGCCTTTTTAAGATGAGGTCTATTTCAGGTTTCAGTTTGTCTGAAGCAATGCCTATTCAGTGATTCAGTGTTTTAAGGCTAAATAAGAAATGAGACAAAAGATGACCTAAGTTTGCCTATTTTGAAAAAATAAAAAATAAAAATCAGTCTGGGAGAAGACTCTCAGAGTTTCTGACCAGAACAGAAACAATTGCTATTTACACTCACTCTGAGTCATCAAAACCCAAACAATGACCAAGTAAGGCTTGGCCAGGGACCTATTATTGACCAAACTGTGAGAATCAGTGTCATTTGGACATTTAACAACAACAGTTGACTGACTGATAGCTTAGTTGAAATATTGAAAGTGAGAGGGTGGGAGCAGCTAGGCTGCACAGTGCACTGGCCCTGGAATCAGGAGGATCTGAGTTCAAATCTGCCCTCAGGCACTTAACACACACACAAATCTAGCCATGTGACCTTGGGCAAGTCACTTAACCCCAATTACCCTACCTTCAAAAAGGAAAAACCAATGTGAGAGGGTGGATAGAGGAAAGAGAATTGGACCTGGAGGAAGGAAGCCTGGGTTTTAATCTTACTGGTTGTGGGGCTTCATTTTACACAGCAAGAAAATGGGAATAATTGTACTTTTCAAGGTGATCAAAGCACTTTGTAAACTTTAAAGTACTTTGTAAATGCAAGGAATTGTTATTATTGAAGCAGAAAGTTACCTTAGTATTAAATTAACACTAACCCCTTATTGTCTAGTTGAAGAAATCAAGACTCAGAAGATGGACTTGTTAAAGATCCCACTACAAATTTACAGGTCTCCTAACTCTTAGTTTTGTGTGATTTCCACAACTTTTCCCTGGAACAAAACAATCAAAGAAAAAAGTTTGCCCCCTTTTAGACAAAATTTGGATTCCAGTTCTGGTATGTGGGAGACAGGAAGAGGGGGAGGAGTGGGCAAAAGGCAGGGAAAGGCTTCTTTTAGGTGATAATTGAGTAGATACCAGAGTATAGAAGTTAACACTAATGTTTAATCAGATATTTACTCAATTATCACCTAAAATAGGAACTTAAAAAGTCAGGTTACTCTGTTGAAGGAGAGGTAGGTTTGATTGATCATTAGGGGAAAGGGGGTTTGAAAAGAAAGCAGGCCTTAGATGAATTATGGCAGTTAAGGACTTTCAAAGAAGTTAGTATAAAGGCAGTGGGAATGTGGAGGAAGGGGGAGAGTGAATGCTCAGAGGTAATAAAAGAAATGCTAACTAGAAGGCAAGAATCCAGTGCAATTTACCTATTTTCAGTTTGAAAAGTATCCTGATGATAGTAATATATCAGATGCCATTGAATATCATCTCCCATGCTACTATGCAGCACCTGAATTTTAGTTGCCCACAGTCATATGTAAGCAGATAATTAAATTGTGTAGAGTTTATGTCCCCTTCTTCACCAAAGCTCTCTTCTGATGCCATTGAGGAGATCTTGGGCACTCAGAGACAAGTGGGGTGGATACAAATCCTGGCAGAAAAGCCTTCTGGTAGATACTTGACTGAAAAGTATCCTTCTGCTGTCTGAGGATCAATCAATTTAATCAAACTGCAAGCTTTGGTTAAGGCCCTAGTCTGTATCAGGTGATGGACTTGATACTGGGGATACAAGTACAGTAAATGAAACAACTTCTACTCACAAAGAATTTGTATTCTAATGGGGGAGACTGTGTGTGTGTTAGTATGTGTTTGTGTGTGTGTGTGTGTATATATATATATACATATACATAAATACGGACTATAGAGAGATTATATATTCTATCTATAAAGATAATGTAGATACATACTTATATAGTTATATATTATTTTATATTATATATAACATATGATATATTATGTTGTAGCAGCAAGCACAGAGAGGGGGCTGGGCAACAAAACCAACAAGGTGGGGTCTCTGGGGATCCAAGGCACTTCATCCCACCCACCATAGTCACAAGTCCATTCTCCCCCAGGGTCCCAAACTGTGGGATGCAGCCAGGAAACACATTCAGTGCCCCTGCTTTGCTGCTCAGTTCTTATCTTTTCCTGTGGCTGAATTCCGAACTCCTGGGCTCCTTCTCCTCCCGCAGGCGGCAGCCGCTCCTGGCTTCTGCCCAGGTCCCCATGCAGGCAGCTCACCATTCCCGCTCTCAGCTCAGCGAAGTCTGCATGCAGGCCATTCTTCTCTCCTGCTCCACGGCTCCACAGAGTCACAGCTACCACAACTGGGAAACAAACAATTATCCCAGTCCCCATACCTTCCTTTTACTCTGGAGATCCTGTTCGTGACGCCATTTTGTAGCAGCAAGCACCCCAAGCGCGTCCTCAGGGTTTGCTGCCCATACAGGTTCTTGGATCTGCTTTGTTAAAGGAAAGCAACTCAAAATGGGTTAACAAGCTTACTTTAATCAGTCAGACATATATCGTTTACCTTGTTCAGGGGAAAAAGGTCAGCACCCCAAACTTCAAAATATACAGACAGAATTATCAAGACATTAACAGATCAAGTAGATAGCTTTCCAAACTGTCCAACCATTACATCCATACCCAGTCAACATCTGGGTTTCCACATCTGGGTTTTTCAAAGCCGGGGGACTCTCAACAACGGCTTCCCATAATTCAGATCAAATCACAGAACACTTCTCAAAGTGAGTCCCAAAACAAAGCTACACATCAGGGCTTATATAGCCTTCTCCTGGCTCAGAGAATATAACAACCTTATTGACTCACTGGCCAATCAAGAAATATCTACTGAAAAACAAGCCTTCCTCCCCAGGCTTCAGGTGCATTTTAGCCTAGGGGCAGGGAAGATCTTCCAAATTTGCATTCCCATTACATATGTACATTTATATTGTTATATGTATATTTACATAATTGCAATATCTATTATGTGTATATATAATGGACTATAGAGAGATTATATATACTATCTATAAATATAATAAATATAGATACCTACTTATGCAGTTATTTATATATTAAAATTATATTTTATATTATATACAATATGTTATAATATAATATTATGTATATTTATATAGTTATATACAGATTTATATAATTACTATATCTATTATGTATATATATCATGGATTATAGAGAGATTATATATACTATGTATAAATATAATAAACATATATACATATTTTATAGTTACTATATCTATAATATAGAGATAATGTATGCACTATATACATATATGTATACCTATATATACACACATTATATGATATCCATGTGCATGTGTGTGTATGTGTATAATTAAGGAGGAAGGGCATTAGCAATTGAAAGAAAAAGGCCATTTTTCATGTACAATGGGGTGCTTGAGCTGCTTCTTGGAGAAGATAGGTAGAAAGGAGGAGGGGGTGCAATGCTTTCCAGGGGTGGGGAATAGCCAGATACAGAGATAAGAGATGGCACGTCTGCCATGTATTAGGTATGGAAAGAAGGCCTGCCTTAGCACAGTACTGGCACATAGGAAATACTTGAAAAATGTTTATCAACTCTTTATTGACAGTTTGGCCTGATTGTAGAGTATGGCAGTGAGAATATTTGGAATAATGGAAAGGGAGATTGGGCCAGTTGATGAAGGACATTAAAAACTAACCAGAGGAGTTTGTTACATCAGAATCAAATATAAAATACTGTACTTGGCAGGTTGAACCCATCACAAGCAGGGTACTATCAGTCAGTTGCAAATACAATCTTCTTAATTTTATTCCCTCCATGTATATTCTATAATCTAGGTACAAGGGCATATTTGCTGTTCTTTGAAGACAACACTTCATCTCTCAGCAACTTGTCTTTGTATTGGCTGCTCCCTATGCTTGGAATACTCTTCTACTTCTATTTCCTGGTCACCAGGATTCCTTTAATATTCAGCTAGACTGCAACCTTCTACTAGAGGTCTTTCTTCCCCCTAACTCTACTCCCATTGCTAGTGTCATCCCTCTGAGGTTCACTTCAAAAATAAATGAACAAATAAACAAATGAATGAATGAATGAATATACACATGTGCATGTGTATAAGATGATAATATGTATGTATATATAGATATATTTATTTCTCAGTCTTGCCTGTACATAATTATTTATAAATTGTCTCCCTCATTAGAATATGAGGTCCTAGAAAGCAAGGGCTAGTAAGGGTTTAGTAACTGCTTGTTGACTGCCTGGGTATAGATCAATAAGGACAAGATTAGCCAAGTGCAGAGAACCTCATTACCAGAAGATTTGGCATTAGGTGATGGGGTTTGGGGTTGTTGTTGTTGGGTTTGTTTTTTTTGGCCACAGCAGCTCATGAAAATGTCTATAAAAGCAACAAAGGGTTGCCATCTGCATTGTTGGAGTTTATACCAGCAATCCTTGAAATAAATATGCATATTTTATGTTCAGAAGACATAATAGGGGACTAATTTCAAAGTATCAATGAGAATTGTCATTTGGTCAAGGGGGCTTTATTGGTGTCTTGAAGCAAGCTGACCCTGGACCAGATGCCACATGAGAATAGCAAAGAAACCAGAGCAACAATGTCTGAGGGACAGGGTATAGATCGAATGGGAGCATCAGTTCTCTTGAGTAATTGAAGAAGAAAGGCTTTTCTTTTTCCTTCCTTCCTTCCTTCCTTCCTTCCTTCCTTCCTTCCTTCCTTCCTTCCTTCCTTCCTTCCTTCCTTCCTCCCTCCCTTCCTCACTCCCTCCCTCCTTCCCTCCCTCCGTCCTTCCTTCCTTCCTTTCTCTTTCTTTCTTTCTTTCTTTCTTTCTTTCTTTCTTTCTTTCTTTCTTTCTTTCTTCCTTTCTTTCTTTCTTTCTTTCTTTCTTTCTTTCTTTCTTTCTTTCTTTCTCTCTTTCTTTCTTTCTCTCTTTCTTTCTTTCTCTCTTTCTTTCTTTCTTTCTTTCTTTCTTCCTTCCTTCCTTTTTCTTTCTTTCTTTCATTCTTTCATTCTTTTTTTGCAGTTTGTCTACCCTTTTACATTTAAGAGTTATTTATCTTAAGTCAGAAATTGTAATTCCAACTTCATGGAAACTATGTGTATAATTGTTGAATACAGACTTGAGAGGTATACACAGAATTTCTGAGAGGGGAGAGAGATAGCTATTAAATGGCTATATTTTTCTAGAACATGATTTCTGGTGGGGGCTTAGAGAAGGAATATATTCATTAGTACTGATATTGAAGCCTAGTTTAAAAAAAAAAAAACAAGAAAAGCCACTCCTCTGAGAGGAGGGACCAAAGGATTAGCTATCCATTAAAAAACATTTATTGTCTATATTGTACCAAGCACTATGCTAAATACTGAGGATACAAAAATAGGCAAAAAGTCCCTGCCCTCAAGGAGCTCACAGTCTAGTGGGGAAGGCAAGTAACAACAACAAGATACACATGTATACAAAGCAAACTCTCTACCAGATAAATAAGAAATATTAACAGAGAGAAGGCATTAGAATAAAGAGGGATTGAGGAAGGCTTCTGATAAGAGATGAGATTTTACTTGGAACTTAAAGGAAGCCAGAGAGGTCAATATTCAGAACATGGCATGGGGGGATAGTCAGAGAAAATGAAAGGAGGGAAGAGATGGAATGCTTAAAGCTAGAGAGAGTCACAGGGAGTTGGCAGGGAATCAGAATTACTGACCCCTGCCTGCTCAGCGCATCACTGAAGTACCAGAAAAAGAGCCAAAGATAGAACCTTTGCAGCCTAATCATTAAGTGAAGGCATCTACCGTGGAGTTAGAAGCCCTGAAATTATGTCCTGTCTCTATTATGAAACAGCTGCATGAGCCTTTAGATGTGACTTTCTCGTCAGTAAAGTGTTGTTCAGTCATTTCTGACTCACTGTGACCCAGTTCTGGGGCTTTCTTGGCAAAGATGCTGGAGTGGTTTGTCATTTCCTTCTCCAACTCATTTTACAGATGAGGAAATTGAGGCAAATAGGGTTAAGTGACTTGCCCAGAGTCACACAGGTAGATTTGAATTTATGAAGCTGAGTCTTCCTGAGTCCAAGCCCAGTGCTCCATCTACTATAGCACCTAGCTACTCAGAAGTGAGGAGGATGAAATCGAAAACGTTTTCTTTTCTCTCTCACTTTTTATTAATGTCTTTTGTTTTTACATTTTATTCTGGAAATGTATCTCCCCTTTTTCTTCATCCAGTTGGACCTCCCTCATAACAAAGATTTTAAAAGAAAAAGCAGGAGAAAAGCAGTTCAGAAAAAACAAAAAACATATTGACCATGCCTGACGATATAATACAGCATTCCATACTCATTTAGTCCACCCATCCCCCACCCTATAATAAATGTAAGAAAGCACATTTTCTAAACTCTTCCTGTGAGATATTTTCAATAAATCTACATAAACTTATTTCTTCCCCTTGCTTTTTCTCACCAGATTCAATTACATTCTTCGTTTAGAGGAGAAAAAGCTACTCTAGCAGCTGTATAAAATTAGCTTGTCTTACTATCATAATTTATTATTTGTTGAACCTCAACAGTGCACTTAGTACTATATAAGGAAAAAATATCACCCACTATTCCCTATCTTCCTTCCAGGTGCTTAAAGGGAATAAGGAAGTCAAAACAATTCAGACATAAAATAACAACTTGGAAAGTACTTAAAATTCACAGGTGTAAGGTTTTTCCTCTACTTAGAAGCAATAGAAACATCCTAAGATGGTAAAAAAGCATTTCTTTATCATTTGAATTATAATGCTCTTAAGTGTTAGTGATGATAGTACTACAAAGTCATTTTTCTTTCTCTTTTAACTTGGGCAAAGGTAGCTGGTACTTATTCCTATGTATCTTTTTTATTTTGTGCCCCACAGCATTGGCTAGAGACAAACTTAAATGACCCTTTGTTGTCCAAAGGGATCTGGATAACAAAGTGCTTATCTCTGAGCAATATAATAGACCAAAGCCTGGATTTGGAAATCAGAACACTCGACTGTTGCTTACTAGCTGTGTGATGCTGTGCCAATGATTCCTTCTCACAGAGCCTCAGTTTCCTCCTCTGTAAAATAGGTATAGAGAATCCCTGCCTTACCTGTACCTCATAGAGTTATCGTGAGAATCAAAAGAAAGATGACCATATAAAAGCTCTTTGTGAACCATAAAGTGATATATTGGCCCCTCTCACTATCTTGGTCATTCTCTTCTGGATTACTTCTACTTTATGTCCTCCCTAAAATGCAACACCTACAACTGAACACCATACTCTGTGTGTGGATTTACCAGGGCATATTCATGGTTTTTTTTTATTTGTTATATCACTATTACTATTAGGAGAGGCAGCATGGTCAAGTGAAGGGTTCAGCAATCTATGAAAAATGTGGTCTACACTCATCCTTTCATATGGCCCACAGTTGACCTTGGCCTTACAAAAACTGTCAGTGGACTGGATTTGGCCCTCGGGCTATAGTTTTTTTGACTCCTAGTCTACTGAAGAATACATAAGTGTTAGATTGAGAAGACTTAAGTTTGAATCTTGATGGCCCATGTACTAATCTTTGTGACCTGGGGTAGTCATTGAAGGTAGTAGGGAAGGACTCTCTATTCATCCCAGTTCCTCATATATAAAATGAAGGAGTTGAGCTAGATGATTTCTAAGGTAATTTCCAACTCTAAGTCTTTGATTCTATGCTCCCTTATTCCTACCAGATTATCACATACTGTGATCCTTTGTTCTCCCTATTCTTCCACTCTTTCAACCTTCATCTGGCTTCAATTTCTTGACCCGTTGTAACCCACTGCAATAAATGGCCCTCTCAACTCTTCAATCTTTTCTTCACTTGATCTTCTGCTAACCTTCTAACCATTGATTGGACCACATGCCGCTTCTATTCCTTCTCCAAAGTTGCTGACCATTTCTGGAGGAAGTCACAGAATCCTGTTGACTGGATCAGGTTTAAACTCAGGCTAACCTAGGCTCTCACTGCTACTCTCCTCTCTCTTACTCCTTCATCTTATCATTATTTATCCCTTTTCAAATCTTCGTTCTGAAGTACTTCCACCATCCAAATCCTCCCTCCTATATATGTGCTGCTGAATAGAGCTGGAGACAGAATCATGACCATGTGGATCAGGTACATTAGAAAGTCATGTTATTCTACTTCGGCTTGGCCCTCACTACAGCAAGGCAATCCGGTTTATATTTCTTTATTTGATTTCTTATCTCACTCCCCACAAAGAAAACAAAACAGAACAAAAAGGAAGGATCAAGGCTTCAAGGATTCCAAATCCAGGCCTTGGTCTATTGTATTGCTCAGAGATAACCACTTGTTGATCCAGCTCCCTTTGGACAACAAAGGGTCATTTAAGTTAGTCTCCAGCCAATGCTGTGGGGCACAAGGTAGAAAAGATACATAAGGAATAAGTACCAGCTACCTTTGCTCAAGTTAAAAGGGAAAGATCTGTAGTACTATTATCACTAACACTTAAGAGAGTTTTAATTCAAATGATAAAGAAATGCTTTTCTACCATTTTAGGATGTTTCTATTGTTTCTAAGTAGAGGAAAACCCTTACACCTATGAATTTTAAGTACTTTCCAAGTTATTATTTTATGTCTGAATTGTTTTGACTTCCTTAGTTTCCCAAAAGTTTTCTCTCCTTAAAAACTTCCCATACCTCCACTGCTCTCTCAACTGAAGACTTTGCCTTTTACATTAGAGAGAAAATCGAGCTCCTTCTTTCCCGCTAATCTTCATTGCTAAGCTCCTTGACATCACTCTCATACTCTGTTCCTTTCCTCCATTCTCTTAAAATAAGGTGGCCCTCTTCCTTGCCGATATTCCTATAGGTACCCTTGGTCCTCTCCCATCCCATCCTCCAGCTTGTCATCCTTCCCCCAACCTGAATTTCCAACTTCTCCTTTTCTATTGGTTCCTTCCCTATTACCTTCAAATGTATCCAAATTCTCCCCATACTTAAATGAATCTTCACAGGACCTCAAAGAGTTACCTTTAATGAGGGAGAAAATGTGTGTCTCTCTATATCTATGTCTATCTTTGTATCTATATCTGTATCCATATCTATATCTATATCTATCTGCTAAGCCTATAGGTACTGTAGTACCTGCTAGGTACTACAGAGAATGTGAAGCTGGGTATGACTTTATCTCTGCTCTCAAGGAGCTTATAATGTTGTAGCTAGTGGTGGAGTATGGGGGTAAGGCATAGGACCAGATTAATATCATATAATATGAAACAAAATGGCAGACTGTTTCTTAGTCTCCTCATATGTAAAATGAGGATAATAATAGCACCTCCCTCTCAGAGTTTTTGTGAGAAACCCTAAAGTGCTATATAAATGCTAACTGTTATTATTATTCAATGACTGTGCCATGCTGCCTCTCAAAAATCATATGAAATTATTATTATTAATTATTATTACATCTGTGGACATCAAGAAAGGCTTCATGGAAGGAGGAACATATGAGTTGAACTGTGGAGGATGGGCAAGGTATTGCTAAGCAGTGATAGGGACATTTTAGGCAGAAAGACCACTTTAAAGGTGCTAAGAAAGTGGAGTATATCAGGAGGAATTTGGTTTGGCTAAGCAATGAGATTCAGAAGAGAAATAACAGTAGGGTAGGGTTAAAGGATCATCAGTTTAGACCAACAAGGAAGCTTAGATATTGTCTAATGATTCAGTGGTGGGGAACCTGCAGCCTCAAGGCCACATGTGGCCCTCTAGGTCCTCAAGTGAGGCCCTTTCACTGAATCCAAACTTCACAGAACAAATCCCCTTAATAAAAGGATTTGTTCTGTAAAACTTGGACTCAGTCAAAAGACCACACCTGAGGACCTTGAGGCAGCAGATTCCCAACCCCTGAATCTAACCTTTCCATTCTATAGAAGAGGAACCTGATCTCCAGAGAGGTAAAATAATTTCCCTAATTCCATCCTGCTGAAAGTAGGCCCAGTGGTCCTTCCATTGCACCATATTTTCAAGGACTTTGTTTTTAGCAATACTACACATTTACTATCTCAAGAGTATTTAGTGTTCCAGAGAGAATAGAAGGGACTTCCCAGTACTGAACCCTAAGTGTCTAGGGGCTATTGACTCTGATAGGGGAGATATTTTGAGCAGGGGTTCTTCAAACAGATCATGTAAGTATCCTGCCACCTTGTAAGACTTAGCAGTTTTATGCTTGGTCTTAGAAACTTTGTTCATTTGGCATCTACACAGACAGTGCTTAACCCCTGTGCTTCTAGATTAAGCTTTTCTTTATGATGAATTACAAATCATAGCAAGTGGTCATTGAAAAGGAATTTCTAGGTCATTTATCAATTCCAAATACCCTCCTACTTTCTGGCAGAATTTTCTGGTTTCTTTTCTTCAATTTATAAATTATAAACTGCTTCCATATGCAAGGCTATAAAAAAATCAAAAGGCTTACCTCACAGTCAGGAGGAGACCTTGACTCAAATCTGGATGCTGCCCTGCCCTCCCCAGTGATATGGGGGTGAATAATTTGTGTTTTTTGACCCTTAGTTTCCTTCTCTTTAAAATGAAAGAGCTTGATGCCATCATCTCTGTGATGTCACTTTTATCCCTATGATTCTGAGAGCATATTTCAATATGGTATCATGGAAAGAACTCTGACCTTGAAGTCAGGAAGCATGTGGCTTTAAATTGAATCTCTGACATTCCTTAGCTGTGTAACCATGAGTATACCATTTGAAATTCACCATGCCTCAGTTTCCTCATATGTAAAATGAGAATAATAGACATAGTACCTGCCTCGTAGGGTTTTTGTGCAAATCAAATGAGGAGTCAGTGGGGTATATGGGATATCTCTTTATTAAAAGGAGATGTAAGTTTTTGCATGAATGTGACTAATATCTGAAATCTATAAAGCAGTTTATTTGTTATAGTCTTAGTGAATGAGAGCAACCATTCATCGATCCATTTAACTAGCCAACAAATGTTTATTAAGCATCTCCTGTGTTAGGCACTTGAGAAAGTTTGTACTTTAAATAAAATAGCAAAATCATTTCCCTCGTGGACTTTATAGTAGAGTAGAGAGAGGACATAGATGAACAAATCTGAACATTGCTTTGGCCCCCATTGTCACTTCTAGACTCTATTCTCTAACCATCACTCTGAAACTTTTCCTCCTTTGAGGTTTTCTCTATCCAAATTTAGCACCCCATCCAGATCCTGGTGGTTATCTGCTGATGTCCAAAACATTTTCTCTGCTTACACAACTCAGACATGTTTCCCACCAGCTCCTCCTTCATTCATGTCTCTAATGAAGTGGTAGTCTTTCTGTTTGCCAAGGCAAGTTCCCCTCTCATCTTTTCTAGTAGATTGTCCCACTATTATCCCCACTTTCTTCAATTTTTTATCTCTTCCTATAGACTTGTTCCTTACCTTCTGCCTAGAAATATGTCCATATCTCCATCCTTAAAATACATTTTTAAAACTTACTTAATACGGCCCTCGCTACTAGCTATTGTCCAAGATTCCGCCTTTCCTTTTCACCTATACTCCTTGAGAAGGCCATCCACTAGACATGCTTCCACTTTTTCTTTTCTCATTCACCTTTAATTATTCTGAAATCAGATTTCCAGACTCATTTTTTTTTGTGAGTGGTAGGAAAAAATGTAAGCCAAGGTCTTCTGCTAAGAGGTTATGGGAAAGATCATAGTAGTGGTGCTGAAGAGTGGGTTGACAAAAGATAAGAAGGTTTGGTATAGCCACTGTGGTGAATGTGTGGATGTTATATCACTAGTTAGAACATAAGCTCTGAAAAACCTTAAGATTCCAACTTCTTGGATAAGAACACACTATTTGACAAAAACTGCTGGGAAAACTGGAAAATACTATGGCAAAAACTAGGCATAAAGCAACATCTCACACCCCATACTAAGATAAGGTCAAAAAGGACTTTTGTTTTAGACATAAAGGATAATACCACAAGCATCTTAGAGGAGCATGGAATAGTTTTCATGTCAGATCTGTGGAGAAGGGAAGAATTTATGACCAAACAAGAGATAAAGAATGATATGAAATATAAAATGGATAACTTTGATTACATTAAATTAAAAAGTTTTTGTACAACAAAAGAAATGCAATCGAGATTAGAAAGAAAGCAAAAAGCTGAAGAATAATTTTTGCTGCCAGTATTCCTGATAAAGGCCTCATTTCTCAAATATATAGAGAACTGAGTCAAATTTATAAGAATACAAGTCATTCCCCAATTGATAAATGTTCAAAGGATATGAACAGGCAATTTTCAGATGAAGAAATTAAAGTTATCTATAGTCATTTTTTAAAATGCTCTAAACCATTATTGATTAGAGAAATGCAAATTAAAACAACTCTGAGGCACCACATCACACCTATGAGAAAAGGGAAATGATAAATGTTGGAGAAGATGTGGGGTAATTGGAACACTAATACATTTTTGGTGGAGTTGTGAACTGATCCAACCATTCTGGAGAGCAATTTGAAACTATACCCAAAAGGCTATAAAACTGTGCATGCCCTTTGATCCAGCAATATAACTACTAGATCTATATCCTAAAGAGATTATAAAAGAAGGAAAATGACCCACATGTACAATAATATTTATAGTAGCTCTTTTTGTGGTAACTAAGAATTGGAAATTGAGGGGATGCCCATCAATTGGAGAATGGCTGAACAAGTTGTGGTAAATTAATATAATGAAATACTATTATTCTATTAAAAAATGATGAGGAAGCAGATTTCAGAAAAACCAGAAAAGACTTATATGAACTGATGCTGAGTGAAGTAAGCAGGACCTGGAGAACATGGCCACAGTGCATTGTGCAATGATTAATTATGATAGACTTAGCTCTTCTCAGCAATATAATGATGCAAGACAACTTCAAAAGACTCTTGAGGGAAAATGCTATCAACATCCAGAGAAAGAACTATGGAGTGTGAATGTAGACTGACTGAAGCATACTATTTTCACTTTTTTTGTTTCTTGTGGTTTTTGCATTTTGTTCTGTTTCTTCTTTCAGAACATGACAAATGTGGAAATATGTTTAACATGATTGTTCATGTATTACCTATAACAGATCGCTTGTGACTTGGGGAGGAAGAAGGGAAAAAAGGAGAGAGAAAAATTTGGAACTCAAACTCTTACAAAAATGAATGTTGAAAACTATCTTTACATGAAATTGGAAAAATAAAATACTATTTGGGGGATTGCAGGGGGTGGGGAGAATATAAGCTCCATGAGAGCAGGGACAGTTTGATTTTTATCTTTATTTTCCCACCACTTCAAACCATACCAAACACACATTAAGTGTATAGTAGTTGCTTGATGATTGATTGATTAATTCAACATGATAAATGTGTTAGAAAGCTACAAAATGCAATGAGAGTCAAAGAGGTCAAGATAGTGACCAAATTAGAGAATGAAGAAAAGTTCCATGGAGGCAATTCCTTGGGTAGTTAGGAATTTCTCAAATAAAGAGTAGGAATAAACACAGTCTACCCATAGGAAACAGCATGATCCAAAGCATATAACTGGGACAGTTTAGTGTGTGTGTGACAGTAGGACAATCCCAGTTTGGCTGAAGCATAAAGTTTGTGTAGGGGGGTGATATGAAATGAGGCTGAAAAGGTAGGGCATTGTGAATGTGTGTAGAATTTTGAACCTCTCAAGAGTTTGAAATGTACCCAGAAAGCAGCAGGGAGCCACAGATTATTAAGCAGAGAAATGACACAACATTTATCATCATCATCAATTATCATTGTTTATTCATTCATATTAATATAGCTTTTAAAAGTTTGCAAAGATGTTCCACTTAATCCTATGAGGTCTCTAGCATTAACATTGTTATCCACATTTATGAAAAAGAAAGTTGTGTCTCATTATGTTGAGGTGACTTGTCCAAATCCCACACCTAGAAAGTGTTATCCTTTGCCTGGTATTTTATGTCTCCCTTGATTCCCTGACCCAACTTTCTTCAGTCTGGCTAATCTTGCCTTTCTTAAAACTCTATTTGACCTCAAGTAGCCTGCCCAAGGGCACTAAGTTACAGAACTGGGATAAGAACTCAGGCATCTAGATTTGTGCCCCTGGGCACTTTCACTAGACCAGGCTCTCTCTCATCTCACTGAGTCCTTATATAACCTGAAAGAAAAATAACAAAAAATCACGGAATTCCCTTCTTAAATGACACAGACCTAAGCCTTCAAGAATGGAACATTGTTGATGATTTTCATACAAATCCAGACAAGCCCTTACCAATCCCCAGCATAGTTAGAGATGCATTGGAAGTGACTGAGAGGTGGGGGTCATGTCCTTAGATTCCTCAGCAGAAAAATAAGTGGATAACCAATACGGCGAAGAAACTTGAGCATCAAACAACAAAATAAAGGCCTAGGTGAGAAAGTGCCTGGTGCAGTGGGAAGAAATCTAGTGGAAAGAATGTTGGATGTAAAGTAAGAGGCCTGTCATCTGAGCTCCTGTTCTGCCACTTACTATTAGTTGCGTGAATTTGGACAAACCACCAGCAATCTGAGCCTTGGTATCCACTGTCCTCATTTGTAAAACAGGATAATAATACCTGTATTACCTATCTCATAGGGTTGCTATAATGGAAGTACTTGGCAGACTGCCATATTAATGGGTGACATTATATTTTTATTCATTGAAGTTATACTCAATCTTATATTCCTAGAATTCTGATGTTCCTGGGCCATTGACTAATAGAAAAACAGAGTTGTGGGATCTTAGAAGCAAAAACCTTAAGTTCAATGCTCTTCTGAGGTTCAGGGAAGGTGTAACTAACTTGTCCAGGGTCATAGAGGTAGCAAGTAACTGAGTTTGGAATGGAATCCACGTTGTCTAACTCCAAATCTTTGCGTTTACTATACCATGTTTCTGCAGTCTCCACTCAGTCACTAACCAACTGACTATATTTGGGCAAAGTATTTCATTTCACTGTCAATCAGTCAGTCAGCCAACAAGTGCTTGTAAAATGCTTTGGCCTGGATTCAATCAGATTGGCTTTGAGGTACATTCTCACTCCCAATATCCACTCTGGGAAAATCAAGTGGCCAGATCTAAACTTAATACAAAGCTGATTGAGACAAGCGATGGAGGTAGGGAAGTGACTGGTAGTAGAATGAATCACTTATGTATGTTGGTACCCATGGCTTTATTGTTCATTGAGATGTAGGAATCGCAACAAGAATCTTACTTTGAAAACAAAGTTCCTCCTTTGCCCCAAGGATTAGACATGAAGGATGAAAATAACCAAGTAGAAATCTATCTAAAAGGTACTTATTCTGCAGAGATCCATTCTCCCAAGACTTTGAATGATTGCCCTGTGGGGCTGCATTCCACAGCTAAGGGTAGAGTATATTGAGGTGGGGAGAGTAGGAGTGCTATGCTGTGGTGGTACCATGAACAACAACTCTCCCACTTCCCCTTCAAATGATGTTCCTCTGGTTCTCTTCTGTTTATTCCATAAGAAAAACAAATGTCCCTGGACCCCTTTAAAACAAAAAAATCCAGATCTTTTTTTTAGAGTCTCTTCAGTTGCCAGTAGGTAAAGTGAACCTCTGTTCCCTTCTCCCTACCAGAGCAGAGGATCATGAGATCCTTGATTTAGAGATGAAAAAGGTCTTAGGGGTCCTCGAATCCAACTTCACAACTTCAACATGAGGAAACTGAGTCCTAGACAAGTTGTAACTTCCTCAGAGTTATACAGATAGTAAATGTATGAGATGAGGTTTGGACACGATTCTTCCTGAGTCCAGATCCAAATCCCTGGCCACCATTCCATGCTCATGTTGGGGGATTTAATTTAGTTCAAATCAACTCAGTAAACATTTTTAGGCACTAACCGGAGATATTCCTATTTTAGACGCCAGGGATACAAAGACAAAATAACAAATGCTCCCTACTCTCAAGAAACCAAGATTTTCCTGGGGGATACAACACAGAAACAGGAGAAAAGATTCATGATTCTTTGAAAAGGGAGATAACAATATCAACTGAGGAGATCAGGAAACACTTCCCCTTTTGAAATAAATGAATGAATGGATAGATAAATAAATGAATTAATAAATGAATGAATGGATAAATGAATAAATAGGCAGATATATAAATGATTGAATGAATAGATATGTAGGCAAACAAACAAATGAATATACAATCAAGCAAATAAACATCTATTCTGATACTATTTTTCCAACTATCTGGGGGAAAATAAAACTGAAAAGTTTTGCCTTCATTATTTGGCTTGACTTTGCCAGCTTACTTGAAGGTCTAAAACGATGTTTCTAAAACTTTTACTAGCTTCGAAAATGTCCTTTATAATTAAGAGCATTCAGATGTAATGGGGGGAAGTGAGGGAGGTGGGAGAGGGACTGGCCTCTGAAGGCCATTCCTTAGACCTTGTGTAAATATTCTCTGTCTGCTTTGAGTCAAACCATGTGAAACTTTGGTAAGACAGTTTCTAACCATAATGTAGAATTGTTCTAATTGGCTACAGAGCTATAAGAACCATTAACCCAAGAGGTGTCAACTCTGAGCTGTATGTGCATACAGAAAGGATAACTCATCCATCCAGTCTGCTGCAATTGCAATCACTCCCATCTACATGGCTGTTTTTTGTTAGTGTGAAGGCATTTCAAGGCCATTTGATTCTCCTAGGATTGATTCTCAAGAAAGGGAACCCAGAAGCCCCCTTACAAACTCAGCTAGTTGAGTCTATATTCCATGTGAGAAGCCCCTGTGGTCATTATATTGGGGTAGAGAAAAGCTGCGCAATTCCACCTCTTGCTGAACACATATCTTTCATCCAAGAAACTTCAGCAAAAGAAGGCCATCAGCCAAAAGTTTCTTCCTTTATCAAATGAAACATCCTGCCTTCCTTCTGTTGTCACAGGTGTAATGGAAATGCAGACTTAAAGATCTTCCCTGCCCCTAGGCTAAAGTACACCTGGAGCCTGGGGTGGGAGGCTTGTTTTTCAGAAGATACTTTTTGATTGGGCAATAAGGTTGTCAATAAGAATGTTACTTTCTCTGAGCCAGGAGAAGGCTATATAAGCCCTGAAGTGTAGCTTTGTTTTGGGGCTCACTTTGAGAAGTGTTCTGTGATTTGATCAGATGAAACTATGGGAAGCCGTTGTTGAGAGTCCCCCATCTTTGAAAAACCCAGATGTTGATTTGGTATGGATGTAATGGTTGGACAGTTTGGAAACCTGTCTACTTGATAATTCTGTCTGTATATTCTGAAGTTCGGGGTGCTGACCTTTTTACCCTGAACTAGGTAAACGATATATATTTGACTGATTAAAGTAAGCTTGTTAACCCATTTTGAGTTGCTTTCCTTTATCAAAGCAGATCCAAGAACCTGTATTGGCAGCCACCCTGGGGATGCCGGGGTGCTTGCTGCTGCAGCAGGGCAGAGGAAGAACTCAAGGATCACTCAGGTTCTTAGGTTCTATAATACCATTGTTAAGTGCCACAAATATCTTTAGTTGTGGGCCATCACATCACTGGGAGCAGGCAGTCTTCATATTCATAGACCTGAACAACGTATCACATTGTCCTGGCAACCCTGGAAAATACATACATACATACATACTTATATACATACATATATATACATACATACACACATGTATATGGGTAGATATATAAATATATTATAAAATCTCTGCCTTCCATAAGCTATACATACGTGTGTGTATGTATATATAATTTGAGCTTATAGATTATACATGTAACTCCTTTCCCCAAATCCATTGGACTTATTAGTGGAAATAAAGATCCTATACTCAGTAGGGCGGAGGCGGCAAGAGCTAAAGTTCTCATTCAGTCCTCCTTTGGGACTCTATAAGGAAGAATTGTTTTTGAGTCCTTTTCAGGATTCTCCAAGTAAGGGTCCTGTTTGAGCCTCGAGGTGGCTTACAGCTTCAAAAGAGAACTTGGAAGAGGCCAACTCCACTTCAGATTGCTGAAAGAAATTCTGGGAAGACTTGAGAGGAACAGGCAGTCTTCATCCCATCTCTATTCCTAGCTTGCTGGGAGCTAATTTGGAGAGTTTCCTCTTAAGTGAGACCCAGGACATTCTCAGTTGAGCTGATTTATCTGGTTTCCAACAGAAAAGCTCCTTTACTTTGTATTGTTTGGTATATATTCCCCCATGTGTAACTTCTTTGATTTCTGTTTTGCTATGATTCAGACAAATGGGTTTCTCTGCTATTCTCTATGTATGTTCATTGTGGAACTGGTATTAGGTAGGAAATGACTCAAATCTTGGATATAGAGCTTGGGATTCTCCTACCCTGCAAAATGACAAAGTGATCAAAAGTTAGATGGAATCCAGTTGTATCCCCTGGATGAACTATCTGTAAGGGAATAGACAGATATCTTTCTACTTTGGTATCCCCTCTCTCTCTGAGAACACAGTGGTAATCTCCTACATCTGCTAATCCTACTAAAACTCCTACTTCCTCTCTTGGCAGGAATGAAAATCTCTTTGGAAAAAGATGAGAGAGAAGAGGCTAAAGATATCTATCCTGCCTCCCTTTGAGCTACACAAGGACAGTCCTCCTTGCTACATGAATATATATGTGTGTGTGTGTGTGTACACACACATATATACATATCTACACATATATTATACATATATAATATATACACATACATATATAGTGTGTAGTCTGTATGTGTGTATATACATACACACATGTGTGTATATATGCACACACATATGCTTCACGAGGACAAAGACTATTTAGTTTTTATCTTTGTATCTCTAGTACATAGCCCATTACTTGGCACATAGCAGGTTTTAATAATTGCTTGTTGATTGATAGTGATCATCTGCTCTAAATTACTCAATTTATAGATGAGCAGAGATCCCTAAAAGATCAGTGACAATGACAGGATTTGAACTCAGATGCTTTGTCCTGAAATCCAAGACTCTTTATACTAATTACTGTTAATTGCTTATCTTAATTTTCTTCATTTCCCAGAGTGAAACTGAACGAGGGAGAAAACATATGGTTTGTATGAATATATTATTTCAAGTCTACACTAGCAATATATTCTAAAGAATAAGCTCCATAAGTGCAGGGAGCATATAAATAAGTATATTTTGTATCTTCCCCAGCACTTAGCACAGGGCTATATGCACAGTGGATCTTTCATAAATGCGGAAGGAAGGAAGGAAGGAAGGAAGGAAGGAAGGAAGGAAGGAAGGACGGAAGGAAGGAAGGAGGGAGGGAGGGAAAAACATAGATAAATGTTTACCTTTCTCAGAAAAAATCATAATTGTTCTGAAGGACCAGGACAGTTGTCTCAGTTGTCCACCTCACATGAACACTAAGAGAGTCATGTCCCCTAAACAAACAAACAATAATCACAAAAAGCCTCAGTGGACTCAGGCTCTCCAGTCCAGTTTCAAATTTTGCATTACCCAAATGAGTTGGGCACCCAGATTTTAAAATAACAAGAGATCATTGAAACCCTTTATAAAGTATGAGAGGACGTTCTGTCAACACAAACCAGAGTCCTTTGGAAAGATATTTAAAACACAGCTTCATCTTTTTCTCCTGGAGCATTGGGAAGACATTGGAAGATGTATTGGGTGTCAAGGCAAAGTATTTAATCTTGCCTGTTTCCCAGGCAGTCCTTGGGACAGAATTGTTTGTGGTTTTTAGCCTCCTCGAGCATGGATGTGGAAGACAGATACTAAAGGCTCCTAGGGGAGTGATCTGCTGCAGATGCAGATCAAAGTCTCATTTTTTTTCTTTTGTACCAGACAGAGATGGCACATGGAGATGGATTGAGGGTGGGAGGAGGGGATAAGGATAGCCATTAGGGAAGGAAGGCTACTGAATCTTATAAGAACTTTTACTATTACTTTCCTTTTTTTCTATGCAACCTAATTGGTATTTAGAAATATCTTTAAAATGTTCTATTTGGAAATTAGATTCTTTTTAGATGGATCACTTTGGCTCAGATTACACAAAGCAAATGTCCACCAGAAAGAGGGAGGGAAAGTTAGTGGAGAACTTTAATTCTGGCATTTAATCTCCCCCCTCCCCTTCCACAAAACCTGTCTTTTTAAGTCAGAATAAAAAAAATCAAGTTGTCTGACCTATTTATAATTTTTCTAAGTTAAACAATCAGTGAAATAATTTTTCCTTTTCAAGGACTTTTTAAAAGAGGCTTCTCTTTGAATCATTTATTTGTGATACATAATACCAAAGTATAGAGTTTATCATACCCTATCCTGCATTGGATTTTGTTATACTGTCACTTTGTTTGAGGTTATGTATGGTTCATCTCTCTAGCTAGGGTGTAAAAACCACAAATTTAGGGACTTCGCAACATCACCTTTTTTGTGTTCCCTACAGCTCTTAGTCCAAAGTTTCTCAAGGACAGGGGATATTGGTTTTTATCCTTATGTTCTCAGTACCCAGCATAGTACCTTATATTCCAGAAGTATTTAATAAATAATAATTGGATTGAAATGAATTGAGCACTTAGCTAGGTGTTCTGTAGAATATAAAGATGAGTCAAATAGAATTCCCTTTTCTCAATAAGGGAGAAAAGATTTATACAAATAAACAAAAAAGACAGAGAAGAGACAAAGAGACAAAAAAGTCTCGATCCTACTCCTTGAGAGTTATTTGGGGTCTTAGAGATGGTTGTATAAAGCAATAGGCCTTCATTATGACACATTTAAAAAGAACAAAAGCAAAAAACCTCACATAAGGGAAGACTCAGGATGTAAAACGAAACACTTTTGGGCATTGGCAAGGAGAGGAGAGGGGCACAGGAGAAAGTATGTCACCGAGCCTCAGTTACTGGAAGGATAAAGTCACACATTGAGTGAAGTGGCAGGGGTGGTCAACAGTGATGCTTCAGTGTGACTGCCTTCAAGCTGGACATACCCAGCTTCACCAAACTTTCCATCATTACTTGATTGACACATGGGCCCCTGTCCCTCTATAGGCAGTAAAGGTCATGGATTATATAGAGAAGGGAAGTGGGGTTTTTTTTGTTTGTTTGTTTGTTTTTGCCATTTGGAGGGCAATGGGGGTTAAGTAATTTGCCCAAGGTTGCACAGCTAGTTTTTTTGTGTGGGTGTTAAGTGTCTGAGGCCAGAACTGAACTCAGGTCCTCCTGACTCCGGGGCCCAACACTTCACTCACTGTGCCACCTAGCCACCCCGAGGAAAGTGGATTTTCAAGGGGCAGTTAATTGGTTTTCTATCTCCATGGCATAAATCAAAGAGATATCAGATATGGAAGAGGCGAAGCCAGAGAGACCTGGAAACAAATAGGAAATGAAAATATGGGGGAAATGGAAGTTTCCACAAAAGCACACACAGAGATGGGTTTATTAAGTGAGCTTTTTGAATTTCCCAAAACAAACAATTAAAAAAAAAAACAAAAAAAAATAATACTCTGGGGGCGGCTAGGTGGCGCAGTGAATAGAGCACTGGCCCTGGAGTCAGGAGGACCTGGGTTCTGACCTTGGGCAAGTCACTTAACCCCAGTTGCCCTCCAAAAAGCAAAAAAACCCCAACCCTAATATTCTCCTAATTTGTCTCCTAGTTTTTAGCCCCCTTTCTCTTCCCTGTTTAATCCACTTTATCCACTAAAGAATACATAACACCCACAATGAGATAAAGACCTAAACACTTTAGGTGTGCTGAGCACATTACAAATATTATCTCTTTAGTCCTAACAATTACACTCAGAGGTAGTACTATTATTATCACCATTTTACAGTTGAGGAAGAGGAGGCAAATAGAAGTTAAGTGACTTTCCCAAGGTCACACAGTTATTAAGTGTCTAGGGCTGGATTTGAGCCCAGCTCTTTGTGACTCCAGGCTCTTTGCTCTATCTACTACTGCCAGGCACAGTCTTCCTAATGCAGAGATCTGATTGTCATTCACTACTCAAAAAGTTCAGTGATTCTCTATTGTCTTCCAAACAAAAGATGAACTCCCAAGGGAACACAGCAATATGTGAGAAAACTGAAAAGGAAAAATAAGAACCAGGAGCTAGAAAAGAAAAAGAGGAAGAGGAACAAGTTTCACAGAAGTGGGGGAGGGGGGAGAACATTAAGAAACATTGTGGATCAGTCTCATCGAATGCTACAGAGACAACAAGAAAAAGGTTTTGGATTTGGGTGCGAGGAGGATTGTGGACTTTGAGGAATTTCAGTCCTGGAGTGGGAACATATGTCATTGCAAGAGGTTGCTGAGTGTGCTGCATTTGGATGATTTTGTAAAAATTATCAATGAATAGATGAGAGAGGATAATGCCTTGGGGAAAAAGTGGGGTTAGGAAGGAAGGTTTTGTTTTGTTTAGGATAGAAAAGACATATTTGGAAGATATGAATAAGAGGAAGATTAATGGTTGTTGGACCAAGATCTCAAGAAAGTGAGATCAAGGATACAATTAGAAAAGTTATAGCCTTGGGGCACCTAGGTGATGCAGTGAATAGAGCAGTGGCCCTGGAGTCAGGAGGACCTGAGTTCAAATGTGGCCTCAGATACTCAACACACTTACTAGATGTGTGACCTTGGGCAAGTCACTTAACCCTAATTGCCTTGCCTTCCCCCCTCAAAAAAAAAGTTATAGCCAAGTCAAAAGTCAGTATCATTAAAATTTACTGAACTAAATGTCTCCATAAGTTTCCATCGCGTTGTAGTTTCATTTGTATCTCATATTTTCTGAAACGAACAAAAACATGATATGTATTAGTAATAGCTTACATTTCAACAAAGCTTTAAGGTTTACTGAAAACATTCCTCAACATAACATTATGAGACTAGTAGTGCAAGAATACTCACTTGACAGATAAGAAAACCAAGGCATCAAAGAAGTTTAAAATGACTTGACCAGGGTCACATAGCTAGTATGTATTAGGCACAACCTGGACTAAAACTCAGGTTTCCCGATTTCAAGACCAGCTCTCTCTCTTCTCCACGATGCTACCTTGCATTTTTGCTGAGGTCCCAGAAATCATATTGACTTTGCAGGATGTTATCTGATTTACAGCTACACATAGGAAAAGTTTTGTTCACTATGAGGGGGAAACCCTTCTAATGATTAGAGCTATGCAAAGTAGAATGGGCTTCTTGGGAGATAACATCCCCCTCACTAGAGATCTGCAAACAGGCTAGATGCCAAATTCTCATGAATATTGAAATGTTGAAGTGAAAATATGATGTCTCCAGAATTGCTTAAATGTTGGGCTCAGCCACTTTGGGCCAAGTTTCCTGATTCTTGATAAGAGAAATAAAATTAAATGCTTACAACTTTATTTTTTTCCCCTAAAATTAGGGAAATTGGGCTTGTGATTTAGGAAATGCGCTTATGGTCTCAGCAGCAGTATCAATAACTTATCATTGAATATTTATTATATTTTTTTTAGGAAGCCCCAGTATGTCTTCCTGTGTCCTGTGGCCTGCAAATAATACTTTTTTTCATATTTTATGGCCTTCCTTCCTCTGATTCCAAAAATCATTAAGGCATTTCCTAAATTATTTGATTTATCTTTTATGTGTAAGCATCTATCAGGGGTATCTGCTATCCTCTCTGGTGAATAATCAAACAAACAAACAATTTATATTCCTATAGTACTCTAAAGTTTCTAAAGCATTTTTTTCTGCAATTGTCTGACATAGATAGTGCTAACATAATCATCCCCATTTTACAAATAAGGGAAAAAGTTCAGAGAGGATGTGTGATTTGCCTGTGTTTTTAAAGCTAGTAGGGGCAGCTAGGTGGCACAGTGGATAGAGTGCCCAACTTGAAGTCAGGGAGACTTAACTTTGTGAGTTTAAATCTTACCTCAGACACTTACTAGCTTTGTGACTGTGGGAAAGTCACTTAATCCTGTTTGCCTCAGTTTCTTCATATGTAAAATGAGCTGGAGAAGAAAATGGCAAATCACTCCAATATCTTTGCCAAGAAAACCCCAAATGGGGTCACAGAGAGTTGAATAAGACTGAAACTATTGAATAAACACATACATGTATGAAGTGTTGATTTTACTCTTTGAACCCATTTCCATCATTCCAAATCTACTGTTCTGTCTGTTACACCATTGTGCTTCTCAAAAATCAGAGGTTCAGGTGTGTATAATATTTCAGAGGGCATTTGGTCTAATATGTATATGAACAGGAATCTCCACTTCAATATCTATGATAATTTGGCATCCAGCCTCTATCAGAAGACCTCTAGTGACAGGGATGCTGCTGTCTTCCAAGGAAGCCCATTCCACTTTAGATAATTCCAATCTTTAGTAGTTTTTTTTTCTCATTTTTCCCCTTACATTGAACCGCATTTTCCTCTCTTCAGTTCCACCTACTCTGACCTCTGGGACCAAGAAAAGGTTAAATCCCTTTTCTTCATTACATTTGTTCAATTATTTTAACATACCTCTGATGTTCCCCTTGAGTCTTTCTTTTCTAGGCTAAACATTCCTTCAACCATTCTCTATAGAACAAGGTCCCTCATCACCCTTGTTGCTTTCTTCTGGACACATTTTAGCTTAGCATTAACCTGCCTAAAATATGGCTCAAAGATCTGGATATATTACTTCCAATGTGGTATGGCCAAGGCAAAATTCAATGGAATTATCACATTAAATTCAACGGGATTATCATTTTCCTATTTTTTAGAACTCTTTTTCTGTTACTTTAGACTAGGATAACACTAGCTTCTATAACCTTGTATTCATGAATTTGTTTTTTTAAATATATCTATTTATATATATGTAATATATTTAATTTAATGATATTATATATACATATTTTAAAAACCATATGTAACTTATTCAATTATGTAACATATTCAATTCTATAGCTGTATTTCATTTTTTTGGTTTCTTTTGTAATCCTATGTATTTTGTTTCATAAATTCAAAAATATTATTCTGAAAGGTAGTCTATAGGCTTCCTTAGAGAGCCAAAGGGGACCATGAACCAGAAAAGGTTAACAGTTCTATAGGAATAGCTCAAGGTAGTCCCCATAGAAAGACCACTAGCAGCATGGCTGGTAAAGAATCAAATTTCCTACTCAGTCCTCTGTACTAGAACCCAAAATGACACTTTCTTCCCATAAAGACTATAACAGAGCCATAGTGGCTGTTCCTGGGAAAGTTTGCCATGACAGTGCAGAAGTGTAAAGCTCTGAGGTCTCTTTCTGATAGACCACCATGGAGAGGAAGAGGGAAAGTTTCCACTTCTTTCCACACTAGTCAGTGTCAGATTCAATGCTACTTGTCAGAAGAATCGTAATAAAAAAAAACAACTGAAAAACTTGGTTTGCAACCACCCCTCCTATAGTTTGGGTAGGTGACTGGCCCTCTTTTGAATTGTTGTGTTCATTTAAGAGCACCACATTTTAAGAAGGGCATTGCCAAGCTGGAATGCCTTCTGAGGAGGGTAACCAAGAAAATGAAAGGTCTGAAGACAGTTGCCATACAGGTATCAGTTGAAGGAACTAGAGATATTTAACCTACTGTCACAAAGAGAATATTATGGAGATATGTAGCAGCAAGCCCCCTAGCACACTCAGACCCAGAATGACTGCTAGCATGGGTTCTTTGATCTGCTTTTCTAAAGGAAAGCAACTAAAAAAAGGGTTAACAGTCTTGCTTTAATCAAGCATATATCATTTACCTAGATGAGGGGGAAAAGTCAGCAACCTGACCTTCAGAGAAAACACAAACAGAAGTTACAAGCAGACAAAAAAAATACAGAGAAAATAACACAGTTCAACAAACCAACAGACAGGGCTTCTAGCTGTCTGATCATCACATACATACATTTAGTTACCAGAGAGAGAAGCACCAACATCTGGGTTTTCAAAGCCGGGGGGCTCAACAGATGCCCAGAATTTCATCTAGCCAAATCATACAACTCTTCCCATAAGCAAACCCCATACTTAGAAGAAAGCAGGAGAACCAGGGAGGCCAAACCCAGTTCAGGAAGATAATTGAGCATTTTACTCAACAGGAGATTACTGATATATTAAGCAGATTCACCCAAAGGATGGGAGAATTCTTAGTGTCTTGGATGGTGAGAATCTCTGACAAGGAGCCTGCTGGACAGTTGGGAAGAGAGCATGTTTCTCAGGGAGACAGATAGGTTTGTGAGTAAATATTGGTCAAATATTGGTTTGTGGGAAGGCTAAAGGATTCTGCAGCTCTCTGCTGTTGTGTTGCATTAGCTTCTATGTTGCTATGATGGATTCGGATTCCTGGTGTTTGTCTTTCATTTTCTGATGTCTGAATAAATGTTTCACTTATGTGTTCTATATGGAGAGTCTGTTATATTTTGAGATCAAGCACCATGCAGGTATATTTATAGTGATTGTGGGCACTGTGAATATTGCACTGGTGCTACAAAACATGATTGTTGCCTTCAAATAAAAAGCAATCATGTACTAGAGAATTTAGACTTCTCCTTGGTCCCAGAAGGTACAGGGAAGGATAATGGGATAAAATTACAGGAAAACAAGATATCTCAATTTAATTCAATTTAATAGCAACAACAATGTAATGAAACATTTCCTAACCATAAGAATAACTCCAAAACTGAATGGGCTGCCTCATGAGATAATGAGTTCTCCATCAACTGAAGATACAGGCTGAATGTTCCTCTTGTTGGGGATTTTGGAGTTTGGGAAAAGAGACAACTAATTAGGCTAAGACACAATCATTGTCTTCAGATACTCATATCTTTCAGCCCTAACACTCTTAGATTCTATCAGAAAGAAGGCACAGCCCCATTTAACATTGGAAACAATTTACTTTCCATCAGTACTACTTTGATTTGTAACACACAACTAATTTGATATTACTCAGAACAATGAGCATTCTATAAAATATATGTTCTATGGTGTAATGAAACGTATTCTGGGGTTGGAGCCAGAAGAGTCTTAATTTTGCCACTTACTTTCTGAGGGACTTTGAATATATCAGATGCTTTGAGTCTTCATTTCCTAATTTGTAAAATCAAGGCAGTAATACCTGTCTACTCTCCCTCATATATTTACTATGCAGATCAAATGATATAATGTATTAAAATGCTTTAAGATTTTGGATCAATATTAGCTGTTATAATCATTATTATTTAGGTTAAAAATATCTGTTGTTAATATTTGACTGAAATAATCCATTATAATTTAAATCCAGAGATGTGACACACAGGTACCATGATTCACACAAAGATAATTAATGGTAATATATTAATGCAATTGAAATGTGGATACCACAACTCTGTGGTCAGAAAGCCAGGCAATCCAACTTCTGCTGTCACTGACATGCTCTGCCCATCATTTTGCTCAGATAGATTTTCAACATTTGGATGGAATATTTTTTTGCATTTATGCTAAAATGAAACAGCATAGTCAAATAAGCTATTACATGGTCCATTAAAACGACTTTTAAGTGACTCTGTAGCAAAGGATTTCACAGCTTTAGCATTTCTAGAAGAAGCTTGTCAATTAAGCATAGGCCGCTTGTCTCCGACCTCTGAGAAAAAGGCAGATGTTGCCGCAGAGGCTTCCTGAAGATGATAATTGTGTTTGTGTCACAAACAGAATAGGAGGGATTGTCACAGTGGCAGTCAGGTGGACCAGTGCCAATATGAATCGTTTATGATTCTGGAGAAATAGAGAGGGTGAATTTTTCATGAAAATTTAGAAATATGAGAGAGTGTGGTCAACAAATGACTCCACTGTATTTCGGGTATAGCTCCTTTTGTCAGTGATGGACCAAAGAGACCCCTGGCCTCTGGGTCATAAGCCATTAAAGGCTGAAAAAAGACCTGAACTCTCCTCACATCCCCAGTAGGAGCTTTTGGATCAGCTGCTGCCTCTGGTCCAAAATGGGATGGTGTATGCTATCTAAACCCATAATGGGGATTAGCTAGTAATTCTGAATGACCTTTTTTTCCCCCTACTTAACAGCATTTTATTTTTCCAATTACATATAAAGATAGTTTTCAACATTCAGCTTTTATAAAATTCTGAATTCCAAATATTTTTCTCTTTCCCTCTCCTCTCCTCTCCCCAAGATGGCAAGCAATCTGATGTAGTCTATATGTGTACAACCACATTAAACATATTTCCACATTAGTCATGTTGTGAAAGAAGAATCAGAACAAAAAAGGAAAAAAAAGGAAAAACCACAAGAAAGAAAAAAAGATAAAATATCATGCTGCTTCGATATGCATGCAGACTCCACAGCTCTTTCTCTGGATGTGGATAGCATTTTCCATCAGGAGTCTTGGAGTTGTTGTAGAACATTGTATTGCTGAGAAAAGCTAAGTCTATCCAGGCTGATCATCACCCAGTGTTGCTGAGAATAGCTAAGTCTAACAAAGTGGGTCAACACAGTGTTGCTCTTCTGGTTCTTCTCACTTCACTTAGCATCAATTTACACAAGTCTTTCCAGTTTTTTTTAACACTGCCTGCTCACCATTACTTATGGAACAATAGCATTTCCATTACATTCATATACCACAACTTGTTCAGCCATTCCCCAATTGATGAGTATCCCCTCAATTTTCAATTCTTTACCACCAGAAAAAGAGCTGCAATAAATATTTTTATACATGTGGGTCCTTTTCCCTTTTTTATGGTCTCTTTGGGATATAGACCTAGTAGTGGTATTGCTGAATCAAAGGTTATGCACAATTTTACATACCTTTGGGTATAGTTCTAAAGTGCTCTCCAGAATGGTTGGATTAGTCCACAACTCCACCAACAATGTATTAATTTTCCAAATTTTCCCACATCTTCTCCAACATTTATCATTTTCCTTTTCTGTTATATTAGCCATTCTGATGGTTATGAGATAGTACCTCATAATTGTTTTAATTTCTCTAGTCAATGGTGAATTAGAGCATTTTTTTCATGACTGTAGATAGCTTTAATTTCCTCATCTGAAAACTGTCTGTTCATATCCTTTGATCATTTATCAACTGGGGACTAAATGACTCACTCTCAGCTTTGTGGGGGAGTTTTGGAAAGTGGTGACTTTGTGTACAGAGTAAGGAGCTTGGGCAAGATTATAGAATGATATACTTAAAAATGGAAGGGACCTAATAGGTCTTCTAGTTGGAAGTGAACATTTTACAGATTGAAAACAAACAAACAAAAACCCCGAGACTATGAAAGGCAAAACTGATATTTCAACCAAAGGTTCTCCCGAGTACAAGTCTAGCCAGATTTCTATAATAACACGTGATCATATGATACCCTGAGAACATCTCACCCTATAGTGTTTTATAGAAGGTTTGGTCCAACCCTATCTCTGTGTGTATGTGTTTGTGTTTCCCTCTGTATTGTCACTGTAAGCCATAAGAGATATGGATCTTTGTGCTGCTAAGAGAGCATAGATATCTGGTAAAGCCACACAAGGGTATTAATTGGTGAGAGAAAACTTTGAAACTGGTTTAAGTTGACCAGGTTACTAGTGGAGAGGGAGTAGTAGCCAAAGATTAACACTGTTATTAAAAGGCTAAAGCTAGAGTAGCTTTGGAGAGCAGTAATGAGAGTGATTAACAGTTCAGAGATGGAAGGACTCTGAGTGGTCATCTAGTCTAGGGCTTCCTCAACTTTTTTCACTTCTGACCCCTTTTCATGTTTTGGCATCATTCATTGGCAGCATTATGATGGCATGCACAGTGTAAAGTCCACATACCTTGTGTTCTGAACCAAGACTGCAGTGAAGTTATTCCATGCAACATGGGCAAGCACTGCCAGAAACACCTTGGATTCATTACACTTGGTTTTAAATTAATTTTTGGTCATTGCACATTCAGAAACCTTTTATTGTTGCCAAATTTTTGAAGACCCCATATGGGGTTGTGACCCAGTTTAAGAAGCGCTGATCTAGTCTAGCCTGTATCTGAACAAGCCTCTGATCTATGGCTTCCTCAACAAATGGTCATCTAATCTTTGCCAAAAATATATCTATTGTGGAGGAACTTATTACATCCTAGGGTAGATCATTTATTTAACTTTTGAATAACTCTGTTAAGAAGCTTGCTATTTTTTCCTGATCAGATTTGAAATCTTCCTCTTTCCAAATGATTCTCCTTATTAAGAGTTCTAATACTAAGAATAAAGCAAAAAAGAAAAATTCTTCTTGCACATAGCCCTTAAATTCTGTGAAGATAACTATTTTGCTCCTCATAACCCTTCTTTTCTCCAGGCTAAATATTCCTGGTCTCTTCAACTGATGGGATCATCTTAAAGCCCTTTAACATCCTCCTCTGGACACCATCCAGCTTGTCAGATTTTCAAAACTTGTGTCCAGAGTTGAATCAAATAATCCAAAATTCTATGATGGCAAATGGTACAACTGGACTACCATAGTCATCACTCTGTGCAATATGCTTCTCTAGATGCAGGCCAAGATTACATCAGATTTGGGGGGCTGCCAAATTATACTGTGGATTCATATTGAACCCACAGGCCACTAAACCCCTATTTCCTTCTCCTGTGAATATCCATCTGGCCACAACTTCTTCGTTTATTACATGTATTAAGTTGATTATGGGAACTCAAGTGTAAGACTTCACATTTAGTCAACTTCATCTTATTAGATTTCATTAAATATTCTAACCTTGGTTCTTTCTGCATTCTGACTCTATTGTCTAATATGTCAGTGCCCGCCCACCCACCCTTGATCCTCCAGTTTTATTTCATCTGCAAATATGACAAGAATACCATATATACCTTTAGCTATATCACTGATTTTTTTTAAAAATGCCAGGTATGGAGCCAGGGAGAAATCTCTGTTTCATTCCATTAAATTTCTCCATTCATCCTGACCTTAAACCATCATCAAGATTCTTTTCAGTTTTGTTTGAGGAACTAGTTTCTCCTGGTTGGTCAGAAACAAGTCTAGATTAAGAATCCCCACTACTTCTTCTACTTTTTGAATCATGAAATTGATATTTGTTCAAGGCAAGAAATTATCAGATGATTCAATTTTGGCAGGAGAGAATCCAGCAGCTGTCAAAGTGATTGTAATCTGTCATTACTATATCATATCACTATGCCAGGATAATAATATTTCCCAAATTCCTCATCTATTTTCTGCTTCTGTCAAATGTTCTGCATTCTCTTCTCTCTCTCTCTCTCTCTCTGTCTCTCTCTGTCTCTGTCTCTCTCTCTCTCTCTCATCCCTCCTTCTCCCTCCTTCTCTTCTTCTTTCTCTCTTTTTATCAATAAGATATACACTTTCAGAGACCTATTTGGATATGTGGATCATAGGTCACATCTGTGTAAGTGTCAGTGATACCTATGAAGTTACATTTGTTAACTCTATTAGGATTACTAATGTACCATGCTCAATAACCATATATTGTACATTGTTATATAGACTTTTGAGGTCATGGTTTTATTTTTGCTTCCTTTTCTTGAATGTTGCCTTTTGTGAATTACTGCATATCTCTGCTTCTATTCTTTTGACATGTAAACCAATTTCTCTTTTATTTTAATTGGTAGCTTTGCATAATGACCATTGGCTCTATACCCTTTCTTTTTTTTCAGTTTAAAGCCCTTTTGATTATATTTGTAGGACTTCAAGTAAATGTTTTCTTATTTTCTTTTTTATGTGTACCCCAACGTGGTTAGGAACTTGTCATTGCTATATTTTTTGCCATATTACAAAAAATTAATTCCCACTATCAGATACCATCTTCTAAACCATTTGTTCATTTCCAAAATCTTTTCCCTAGTGAAGCCCTACCCTCACCTTATCTTCAATGGACAGTAGGCAAAAAAACATTGGCTGTACCCTTAAGGTATTCAGTTTCTTTCCTAGACTTCATAATCCTTAGTAATGACGTTTAGGTTTCTTATGTCAATATAATTTATGTTCATCAAATGAGCAAGTCATTCTCTTTGACATGTCTTGATAAGATCTTCATCACGACCTGAAACCATACCGTGGGACAACAAATCTCTCTCTTACTGATGTCAGATTGACAAATAAGTGCCTTAATACCCTTCTCACACCCAAAAGGGTGCACCTCTTCTTCCTCTGACCCTTACTGGATGAGCTCTCATCCCCATTCCTTGGAAAACAGGTAGCAAACAGTTGCTCCCTGCTTAGAGAGTCTGCAGGGAGAGGCATTTCTCTTGCTACTATCTCCGAGTATTCAGTGGTCTTTCATCCTTTTCTTTTGTGCTTCCCATTTTTCTGCCCTCTGATTTCCTAATGCAGATTAAAATTCCCTTCTACTTCTTCAGATCCATTTTCTTCAGTTTTTACTTGGAAATGCTTCTGTCCTTTTCAACAAGAATTCAGAGTGTGAACCCCTTTTCCTTCTGTTTTATGAAGGGTAATGACCTATATTTTGAGTATACATAGCAGTTACTTGACCATGGCAGAAAGATGAATATAAAGCAATCTGTATAGGTCATTGCAAAATTATCCTTGAACTCAATGTTTGTGGCACCCAGGATCTTTAGCTCTTGTGTCCCATCCCTTGGCAAGCAACTGACAAATTTCCCTTAAGACATCTTGGTAGTAGTCAGATATCAGTACCTCTAGCTTACAGTTCTTCCTTTGAGGTCTTCATGGTGTTCCACATTGTATCCTAGATTCAGTCTCCCCTGCATGTTCAGCTCTTCTGCAGGGTCTACATTCTATTTGTTTCTAATAGGGAGGAGGTACTAAAAAAAGAGGTAGTCCTATCCACTGTCGCTCCTAATACTTACAAATGTGAATGAGGCTTTTAAAACAGAAATTTCCTTCCAAGGTCACCTGAAGGTAGATGAGAACTCAATACAGAGTCTAGTCCTTATTTACAGTCTCAAGGAAAATATGGTAAATGTACAAGCAACTACTTTGATTTCTATATAAATCTAGGCACATTTCCCAGTCAGAAAGGATAACCAAATTAAAGTGTATTCATGCCATTTATGAGAGAAGCTGTTTCTCTTTTCATCCAAAAGAGGCAGACAACACATTTTCCCTTAAGTGGATCAATTGCAATCAAGCATCCCAGACAGACATTACTGAGTTGGGGGGATGTGTGTGTGTGTGCATGTACGTGTAGACATGTGTGTGTGTGTGATACATTGAGTGGAGAGCTGAATTAGGAGACAAGAGACCTGGATTCCAATCCCACCACCTCAGACATTTTCTGTTTGAATAATCATGTGACTTATCTGAGTCTGATTTATCTATTAAATGAGAATCATAATAACTCTGGAAGTATCTGCCTTACAGGGTTGTTTTGAGGAGCTAATGAGATAATGCATGTATAATGTGCTTTGTAAACTTTAAAACATTATGTAAATATCAATTTATAATTTTTCTGTTGATCCTCCAGTTGATTAGGGTATCTCGGAATCACTTACTCTTGAGTATTTAAATATGGAAATATATAACCTGACTAGGTAGTGCAAGTCATTTGTGTTTGTTTTTGTTGTTGTTTTCTGTTTGAACCATGATGGACTTAGAAGGCTTGGTGTCAAAGAAAAAGTCAGATATTCACCGATGTTTACTGTTAACACAGGTGTTTACTGTTAGCTGTTAATTTAGCAACAAAAAAGAAATCATACACTGTGAGAACTGGAAGGGATTGCAGCAATAATTTAGTCCAGCTACTTTATTTTAGGGGGAAGGAAATTCAGAAAAAGAAAGTAAATTGTCCAGGAACAGAGTAAGTGATAAAATGGAACTAAAATCCTTATCTTCTGACTCTAAATCTGATACATTTTCACTATCCCATGTTACCCTTTAGAAAAAAAAAAAGATCTTTGACTAATTCATTTTTGCCTTTGGTAAGAATGTTTAATTTTCCTAGGTTTAGCAAAGAAATGGCAAAAAAAAACAAAAACTAGTGAGCATTGAAGTTTTTTAATTGAATTTTTTACTTTTAGTTTGGGGGAATTTGTATTGATAAGTGAGGTGTTTGCATTTATTTATTTATCTTAAATTAAAATTAGGTTTTAGATTCTTTATGTGTACAGTGGTAGATGCATATGTGTTTGTGTGCGTTTATGTTAGATGACCTCTATGGACCTCTGTGACTCTAATTCTATGACACTGCATTCTACAGGGGCACATGGCATTTAAGCTTTTAAGGATATGATTACCATCCCTATGCTGATGACTCTTAAATATATAATGCCCTAATCTTCTCCCTGAACTCTAATTCCACATCCCCACTTTCCTCTTTGTATCTTGATTATTTCCGTTCCAAACTGAACTATCTTCTTTCCTAAAATTCTTCCCTTCTCCAAGGTTGCTTATTTATATGAAAACAACACTGCCATTTTCCCAGTTTCTCAGGTTTCATGATTCTTCATAAATTTTCATTCATCTCTTGATTTTTCCCGTTTCTTTCCTATCTGTTTTCGACTGGTCTCCATCTTACAAGTCTTCCCCTACTACAATCTATTCTTCACTCAGTTTCTAAAGCATAGGTCTCATCATGTCATCTCTTTATTCAATAAACTTTAGTGACTATTATTTTCAGGTTATACTTTGCTCCCCTCCATGCACTTTATAATCTAATCATACTTGACCATCTTGATGACCCTCACATGAATCCCCCCTTCCCCAGATTCTGACTCATGCCTTTGAACTGAATGTCTTCTGTACTAGAATGTTTTCCCTCTTCATCTCCAGAAACCTCTTAGCTTCTTTGACTTTAACATTGAGCTCAAATTCTATCTTCTTTAGGAGGCCTTCCCTGATCCTTCCTTCTAAGACTGCTCTGGGTGTGTGTGTCTCTGTATGTCTCTGTGTGTATGTATGTGTATACATATATATGTAGTCTGCATGTGCATATATATGTATGTGTATACTCAGATATGTGTATATATACACATACACACATATATATATATAAACATATATCTATAACTTATATATACTTAGTTACTTGTATTTTACATTTTGATTCTTTTATGTATTTAGTTATTTGCATCCCATCAGAATGTGAACTCCCTGACAGCAAGGACTATGCTTTTGTCTTTTTTGTATCCCTAGGATTTAGTACTGTTAGTAAAAGCTTAATAAATGCTTATTGACTGACCAACTAATTAGTTCCCAGGTCTTGTTGATTACATATAACTTCATGCATTTGTCACCTTCTAGCCACTCCCTAGAGATGGGAGTATTAACTGGATTATGACTCAAGAAGAGGAAAATGGAAAGGGAGTTACAGGAGTGGTTGAAGGGTAGAAAATATATGTCTTGCAATAAAATAGCTGTCAGGAAGATGGCACAAGAGTAAAATGAAGGCTAGCTGGAGCTGGCCTAAGTAGAGTAGGCCGTGTGAGATGGTCACCAATGTGGAAGGGGGAAGGGATGAGGAGGAGAGAGACAGTGTTTCAGAAGTAGAGTATATTGGGTGGGGGTAGGAGGTAACAGGCAAACCTACAGTTTAGAAAAATTATGTTGGTGGCTGGGTAGAAAATGGATTAGAAAGGGGAAACGCTTAAGTCAGGGAGACCAAAGGTGATGATATAGCTAAAACAATAGAACCTGAATGAAGGTGGCTTAAGGACTTCCAGGTAAGACGATTTGAACCAAGATTGTGGCTGTGAGAGTAGAAAGAAGGGAGCAGATGTTAGAGGTGTTATGGAGATTGGTATGACAAGATTTGACATATGCTTGGATATGTAAGGTAAATTAGAATAAAGAATTAAGAATCAGAATCAAAACACTGAGATTGAGATCCTGGGTTCTCAAGAAGGATAATGTTACCTTTGAAAGTAATAGGGGAGTTCAATGGAAAGAAGAGATAATGAATTCTGTTTTGGGCATTTTGCGTTTAAAATGCCTGAGGGATATGAAGATTGGAATATATAATAATCAGTTGATAATATGTGTGGAGCTTAGGAAAGAGCCTATGGTTGAAAATTTCAATCTAGGGGTCACCTGCATAGATATGATCATTGAACTCAAGGGGATAAAGTGAGAGAGTTCAGAACAGGGTTTCTTACCCTGACATCCACCAATGTCCAGGAGGTCCACGGAGAGGTTTAAGGGAGTCTTTGAACTACGATGGAAAAGGAATTGCATCTTATTTTCACTAACCCCTAACTGAAAATGAATATGTCCTTCAGTTGCTTTTATTTTTAATTTATAGAATAAAACAAGTATTTCCATAACATCGTATAACAAAAGGATGATTATACATGAAATTGCAAATCTATTATATACAACTTGCTATTCCTTTTAAATATATAATAAAATTATTATATAAATATTTTCCGGGGTGGCTAGGTGGCATAGTGAGTAGAGCTCTGGCCCTGGAGTCAGGAGGACCTGAGTTCAAATGCAGCCTCAGACGCATCGCAAAAACTAGTTGTGTGACCTTGGGCAAGTCACTTAACCCCAATTGCCCTCCAAAAAAGGGGGGGGGCAAAAACAAATAAATAAATATTTTCCCTTTTTTCCCTTTCTTTCCTCCTGCACTAGAGATGGTTACCATTAGACACAAATATGTGTATATGTATATGTGAATATATGTGTGTATGTGTATATATGTGTGTATATAAATATGTATGTATACATGTAAATCATTCTATATGAATTTCTATATATTCTGTTTAATTGTTTAAAAATATTATTCTAAGAAGTCTATAGGTTTCACCAATCTTTCAACTGAGTTGATGACACAGAAAAGATTGAGGACTTCAGGACCCCTCATCTAGAGAGTAGAGAGAAAAGAGAAAAGGGCCCAGGACAGAGCTTGTGGATATAGCCACAGTTAGTGGGTATCACATGGATTATGATCCCACAAAGGAAACTGAGAAAGAGCAGTCAGACATATAAAAGAAGAATCAGGATAGAACGGTCTCTCTCTCTCTCTCTCTCTCTCTCTCTCTCTCACACACACACACACACAAACACACACACACAGAGGAAAAAGTATTATCCATGAAAATCCAAATTCTTTAGCCTGGCATTTAAGGCTTCCATGAATTGGATTCCACTTTCCTTTCCATCCTTTTATTATTCACATTATCTCTTTTTCTTCATTCAGTGTTCCTAGCTTTCCCCCCAAAATGCCATGCTATCTTTCATCTCCATGTATTTGTACAAAGTCATCACAGGTACCTAAAATAGAATTCCCCTTTTTCTCCATCTTTCAGAATCCTTTTCTTCCTTCAAGGTTAAAGTTCATTAAAGTTCATCCTTTACCTACCACTGGAGAACCTTTTCTGATCATTCCAGAGGAATGAATTCTCACCCCCATCAAGCAATGAGCAAGAGCACCTAGAGGCAGCTAGGTGCCCTGATCTCTTGGCCTAAAGTTAGGAAGACCCAAGTTCAAATCCAGCTTCAGACACTTACTGGCTGGGTGATCCCAGACAAATAATTTAGCCTCAGTTACCTCAACTGTATTATGAGGGTAATAATACTACCTCCCTCCCAAGGTGGTTGTGAGGATCAAATGAGATATTATTCATAGAGCATTTTGCACAGTGGCTGGCGCAAAGGAGTATTGTGTAAATGCTAGTTGTTTATTGTCATTATCATTATTATAATAATAATAATTATTATTATTCCTAAGCAAGGAGGTAAGTTTGCCTGCACAATAATCACTAAGCCTTGGTGGAATAAGATGTGTGTGTGTGTGTGTGTGTGTGTGTGTGTGTGTGTGTGTTGGAGAGAAACATTGGATATTAATCAAGACTGTTGTTTGGGGAAGATCACCTGACCCACTTGCATGATGAGGAGGCCTTATTTGGGACTTTGGTTCTTTGTCCCTATCGAGCATATAGGCATATTCCTTGGTTCTTCATGAGTCTCATTGCCTGAGTATGAAGATTATTGCAATTCAGAACCTTCCTTTTGTTACTGGGCATATAAAGAAGCAATCAATCAAAGGCTCAGATCCTGTGTCTTTTTCTGTCTTCTGAGTATAGGACAGAGATCAGAACTATGAGAATAGACTTTGGTTCCTGGAGGCATCTGGTTTTGGCATAGGCATGGCCAATGAGGGAATAATCCATTATCAGTCCCTCTCTTGTCACACTCAGAGATGATGTAATTTGGTATAGTAGTAGATTATCAGTTGTTATTGTGTCTGAACCAAGCTATGTAGAACCAAACAGGCAGAGAAATGCCCACAATTGTTGTTGTGTGTTTATCCTTCATCTTGGAAGAGGACCTTGGCATCAGAGAAATGATGACATGACTTGCAGTTGGCTATGATTTGAGTGAGGGAGGGCTGTGCAAGGTCACCAGCCTCATTTTCTCCTCCAGAGCCATCTGGGTCCAGTGGTCAGACATTCATCAGGATGAATGGACATGACTCAGCATGCATTGGGAGACCCTGGTCCTTTTAGGCTAAGGCCTTTTCATGTAGTCACTTAAAGTGAGGTAACACCCACTCAGTCAATAGGCCTCTTTAAGAAAAGAGTGAAGGGATGGCCCCTTTAATTAGAAAAAAAAGAAAAAAAAATCAAACTTGAAGGCAAAGAGCTTCAGGGTTGCTGTTCCAAAGAGAAACTGTTACCATTGACATTCACTTAAAGTCAGGGGGTTAAAAATACAGCCATTAAGTGGAGCTTGAGCAGGGACCTATTGTAGTCCAATCTATAAGCTTCAGAGCAAACTGGGTTCAAGGTTCTGTGAAGGAAGGGAACCATGTGGCATAAGTCGTGGCACTACCTCAGCTCCAAATTACTGGAGGAACATAAAACTATCTAAAGTTCCAGCCTCCTGATGGATAAGAGAGGAATTCCTGAGAAGCAAGTTCCCCAAAACCTAGCCTCCTTGAGAGAGGGTGGTGGTGGTGGAATTTCCCAGACAGCGACAGTCTCACAGATAAAGAGGAAGTTCATGTGGCATCTGAAGCTGAAGGAGAAAATATGGAGTCCAAACAATATGGGGGGGAATAAAATACCTGTGTTTTATCTTATGCTGTTGCTCATAAGTTCGTTTGATGGTTCAGGTCTGATGGAAAACAGCTTGCCTTTCTTACAGCTGCAAATGAATTTCCATTTTGGATGAGGCCTGGGAGTCCAAATCTGCAGGACAGATACCTTTATGGTTCTCTGAGATGAAAGTAGAATTCCATGGAATGTTGGAGCCACCTGCCCATCAACCTCAATGATGTTTTCCTCTCAAGAAATCTAAGTAATAAGAGAAATATCATAAAAATTTGTTTACCTTCCAAAAGGAATCAAGACACAAGATATTGCTATGAAACTGCCAAAAAAATGAAACTGCCCTGAGGATATAGTAGGATTCAAGGAGAGAAATTGTATTGACTATTTGAAGCTTATTTAGGAAGCGTTTAGCGTAGTGCCTGATACATAGTTGGCACTATGTAAATCCTCATTCCCTTTTCAGGTTTCCCTTCCCATTATGAGGCAGTGTGCCATAGTGGATATACAGCTCACTTCAAAGCCAGAAGGACCCGAGTTGAAGTCTTGCCTCTGGCTCATAGTGGTTATGTGATCTTGGGCAAATTGTGGTAACCTCTCTGTACTCTGGGGAACTCTAAGATTCTCAGTTGCAGAGAAAATGTCAACTTGCTTTGGTAGAAGGAATTTCTTTTTAAACTGGGAGTTTTCTGAACTGATAGAATCACAGGCACAATCCTCATCCCTATTTATGTGCTACTGTAAATTTTTTATATGTGTTTTGCATTTTCTTTGGAATAGAATCAAGGTTGTCCCATACCCTATATTGAGTCCTCCTATGAGATGTAAAGACCCATTGCCCATATGTGTGTAGAATGTGATACAAGATATAATCTAACCATATTTTGAGATATGCCCAAGGCAACTCTGGGTAGAGACAATACAAACCAAAGAGAATTTGCTCCCTAAATGCTCCCTACCTACCTCCCAACCCCTGATTCTTTAATTTCTGTCATTACTCAAAAAAATGAAGGGGGTTGGGCATGTTGTCCCTTTATGTCCCTTTCAGCTCAAAAACTATAAGCCTATGGACTAGTTGCTGGGTTCTTTGGAAGAAAATATCCATCTCCTATTAGAATTTGTGATGGCGGAGATGAAAACCAGGCATAGTATACTCTAACATAAGCTAGCTATCTAGATTTGTGATTGCAAAGGCTGCAGAGAAAGGATAGGTAAAACCCAATGGATTAAATTGAATAAGGAGAATCAATCTAAGAGGCATGGAAAATTGTTAATTTTGAACTTCTGAAGACACAATTCTAGTGGGGAAGAAAAAAAAGATTTATCTGAAGAGAGCATTGTGAATACCCAGGGAGCTCAACCACCAAATTAGATTGTTTTTGTTTTTGTTTTTTTAAGAGGCATGTACGTAAGAGAAAAGCAAAGAAAGGTAACAGAGATAAATACCATAGTGTATTATGGTACTCCAAAGAATAGTATCTGACTCATTAAAGCTCAGGAAGGACTGAGGCCAGAAAAGAATGTTAGACAACAAAATAGATATTTTGGCTATATTGGGGACTAAGGGGAAGGAGCATCAAAGAAGGGATAGCCTTGCTGCTTGGGGGGGTGAAAAAGAATGATGAATGTGGACTGATCAGTTCAATTTTTATTTTATTACTGTTTCCTCTGCCAAAGAGTATGACCTTTGGATTTGATACCTTTGGATTTTAATACCCAAGATGAGTGAGTTATGAAGTAAGAGAGAACTTAGTTGACCTTGATGAGTTCAGATCATCTGACCCAGATAAACTCTGTCCTCAGATACTGAAATAATGTCATCACTGAACCACTGCCTATGGTATTTAAAAGATTGTGGAGAACAGAAAAAATATGACTAGAGAAGGACAAAGATATTTCTGATTTTCAAAACTTCAGAATATATGCTAGTGATCTTGACTTTAATTAGTATGTGGGAGGAATCTAGAATTTTTTAATTGATAGTTTGTGAAGATCTAGAAAAAGAAGTGGTGATTACAAAGGGCCAACAAGTTTTCATCAAAAATAGTTCATGGCAGACTAATTTTATTTTCTCTGATGACAGGATGGCTAATCGAAAAGCATTTTTAAGTGTCTACTATGTTCCAGGGGAATGTTGAGTATGTAGTTTGTTTAAACCTTAATAAAACATTCAATCAAGTCTCTTGTGTTTGTTGAAAAGTCGGTTCATGGGCATGACAAAATACAAATTTCAGCCAGGTCCTGACAAGTGCAAATAATGAATTTCCTGAAGTGGTTGCATGTATTGAATTTGTACTATTTGAAGTTATAATTATATAAATTATGGTAATTGGTTCCGGTACAATGGAAATATGCAATTTAAATTCAAATAATGCATCTACTGGAGGGGAGGGGGAAATCATTATTTGCACTATTCACGATTTATTAGTAGATAGAATCAGAATAGTTTGAAAGGCCAAACCAAGCAAATAATCATTAATGGTTCAATGTCACCTTTGCAGGAGATTGCCAGTGGAGTTTCCCAGGAACCTGTTTAACATGCTTATCAGGACCTCTTATAGAGGCATAAATGATATGTTTATAAAATTCATAGATGACCCAAAGCTAGGAGGGATAGTTAACATACTAGATCTCGTCTGAAAAGACCTTGACAGGCTAGAATATTGATGGGAATTGAATTAAATGAGATTTAATAAAGATAAATATAAAATCTTACACAGATTATTTTTTTTTTAAAGAAAGACTTCACATGTACAAGATTAGATGAAGCTTGGTAAGAAATGGTTTTTTCCTGAAAAAGTTCTAATGGGTTTGGTGGGGGTGCCACTTCAATATTAGACAATAGTGTGATTTAGAGGCTAAATATGTTTTTTTTCTATTGTTAACTTAGGCAGCAGTAAGAGGGTCATTGAGACCTTTATTGCTCCAAGTCACCCAAACTGGAAACTTCAGTGTTTCTTGACTCCTCACTCTGTCAACCCATAAAGCCAATTCACTGTCAAATATTGCCATTTCTATCTTTGCAACATCTCTCACATATGTCCTCCTCTTTTTTAACTTCCACAGCCATCACCCAGTTGCCTCATACCTGGACTTCCTTCCTTCCTTCCTTCCTCCCTCCCTCCCTCCCTCCCTCCGTCCCTTCCTTCCTTCCTTCCTTCCTTCCTTCCTTCCTTCCTTCCTTCCTTCCTCCTTTCCTTCCTCCCTTCCTTCCTTCCTCCCTCCCCTTCCTTCCTTCCTTCCTTTCCTTCCTTTTTTCTTTCCTTCCTTCCTTCCCTTCCTTCCCTCCTTCCTTCCTTCTTTTGTAATTTCCTTCATTCCTTCTTTCCTTCCTTCCCTTCCTTCCCTCCTTTGTTCCTTCCTTTCCTTCCTTCTTTCCTTTCCCTTTTCCTTTCTCTCCCTTCCTTCCTTCCCTTCCTTCCTTCTTTTCTTTCCCTTTTCCTTTCTCTCCTTCCTTCCTTCCTTCCTTCCTTCTTTCCTTCCTTCCTTCCTTCCTTCCTTCCTTCCTTCCTTCCTTCCTTC
>NW_027187378.1:38465888-38467025 GCF_028583685.1 Petaurus breviceps papuanus
TCCTTCCTTCCTTCCTTCCTTCCTTCCTTCCTTCCTTCCTTCCTTCCCTTCCTTCCTTCCAGTTTGCAAAAACCTTCTAATTTGTTTGCCTGCCTCACATGTCTCCTCTATCTAATCCATCCCTTTCTCAGTTACCAAAGTAGTTTTCATTAAGTACACCCCCAGTGAGCTTCAGTGGCTCCTTCTTACTTCAGGACCAAATATAAAACCCCATGTTTGGCATTTACAGCCCTGAATTCACAACCCTTTCCTACTTTGCCAGTCTTCTTTCACTTTAATTCCCTCCCTGAATTTTATGATCTAGCAATATTGGCTTATTTATTACTGTTCCTTCCACAGGACACATCTCCTATTCTCAGTGCCTTGGAACTGGCTGTCCCCCATGCTTAGAATGCTCTGTATCTCCAGCTCTGCTGTTTAACTCCCTTGGCTTCCTTTAAGATGCAGTTTGAATTCTACCTTCTGCAGAAGGGCTTTCCCAGTCTCTTCAGCTGCTAGAGTATGCCATCCCTTCTTAAGTTATCTTTCATCTACCCTGCTTATATACTGTTGAGAGAAATGATTATTAAATAACAAGTTATTGGAGAGATGCCTGGTCTTTCCTAAAAAGTTATGCCACCTAGACTATCTTTTCTAGCCTTACCTGACTGAAAAAACCTTATAAAGAATTTAATCTAAGGTGAACTCTGAACCATTGTGTTTCACTCAAGCAGGTTTGGGCAAATGGATAGAGCTTTGCCTAGACTGTCCAAGGTTGTGGATGATTTGGAAGTAAATGGTGTGATCAGGTCCCCCAACCCCTCACTAGAATGGGTACACATCTCATTATGACATTTATTCTCATTCTCATTGCCAACCCACTCTTCTAAGGGTATATAAGCATTGAGTAGGTTCCATGAGGGGTCTTTGGTATTTGAGAGTGTCATTGCCCCTTTTATTAAATATATGTTAGCATTATTAATAAAATAATTAATTACCCAAAAATTATGTCTCTCAAACTTTTTGTGTGTCAAACTGTATGTGTACCCAGTTAGTTGCATCTTCTCTCTTTTAATTACTATGTAAGCCCCAGGCAAAGCCCAAATATTTCTTCCTTCCTTCCTTCCTTCCTTCCTTCCTTCCTTCCTTCCTTCCTTC